>NW_028323116.1:0-329758 GCF_009617815.1 Ciona robusta
TTACTTGTTTTAAACATTAAAAAATTAAAATTTTATTTAAAAAAAATTTTTAACATTAGTTTTTACAACAATTTTTATTTGCAAAATTTTTTTGAAAAAATTTTACGTTTATATCAGTACAACTACAATTTTTATGCAAAAAAACAAAAAAAAATCAATTTTTTCATGTTTCCCAAAGGAATTCAAAAAAATGTTTTAATTAAAACTGTACAGTTACTTGTTTTAAACAATAAAAAATTAAAATTTTATTAAAAAAAATTTTTTAACATTAGTTTTTACATAAATTTTTTTTTGCAAAATTTTTTTGAAAAAATTTTAAGTTCATATCAGTACAATTACAATTTTTATGCAAAAAAACAAAAAAATCAATTTTTTCATGTTTTCCAAAGGAATTTAAAAAACTGTTTTAATTAAAACTGTACAGTTACTTGTTTTAAACATTAAAAAATTAAAATTTTATTAAAAAAAAAATTTTAACATTAGTTTTTACAACAATTTTTTTTTTTTGCAAAATTTTTTTGAAAAAATTTCAAGTTCATATCAGTACAACTACAATTTTTATGCAAAAAAAAACAAAAAAAATCAATTTTTTCATGTTTTCCAAAGGAATTCAAAAAAATGTTTTAATTAAAACTGTACAGTTACTTGTTTTAAACAATAAAAAATTAAAATTTTATTAAAAAAAAAATTTTAACATTAGTTTTTACAACAATTTTTTTTTTTTTTTGCAAAATTTTTTTGAAAAATTTCAAGTTCATATCATTACAACTACAATTTTTATGCAAAAAAAACAAAAAAAAATCAATTTTTTTATGTTTTCCAAAGGAATTTAAAAAATTGTTTTAATTAAAACTGTACAGTTACTTGTTTTAAACAATAAAAAATTAAAATTTTATTAAAAAAAATTTTTTACATTAGTTTTTACAATAATTTTTTTTTTTGCAAAATTTTTTTGAAAAAATTTTAAGTTTATATCAGTTCAACTACAATTTTTATGCAAAAAAAAACAAAAAAAAATCATTTTTTTTATGTTTTCCAAAGGAATTTAAAAAAATGTTTTAAATAAAATTGTACAGTTACTTGTTTTAAACATTAAAAAATTAAAATTTTATTAAAAAAAAAATTTTAACATTAGTTTTTACAATAATTTTTTTTTTTTGCAAAATTTTTTTGAAAAAATTTTAAGTTTATATCAGTACAACTACAATTTTTATGCAAAAAAAACAAAAAAAAATCAATTTTTTCATGTTTCCCAAAGGAATTCAAAAAAATGTTTTAATTAAAACTGTACAGTTACTTGTTTTAAACAAAAAAAAATTAAAATTTTATTAAAAAAAAATTTTTAACATTAGTTTTTACAACAATTTTTTTTTGCAAAATTTTTTAGAAAAAATTTTAAGTTTATATCAGTTCAACTACAATTTTTATGCAAAAAAACAAAAAAAAACAATTTTTTTATGTTTCCCAAAGGAATTCAAAAAAATGTTTTAATTAAAACTGTACAGTTACTTGTTTTAAACAATAAAAAATTAAAATTTTAATAAAAAAAAAATTTTAACATTAGTTTTTACAATAATTTTTTTTTTGCAAAATTTTTTTGAAAAAAATTTAAGTTTATATCAGTTCAACTACAATTTTTATGCAAAAAATACAAAAAAAATCAATTTTTTCATGTTTCCAAACGAATTCAAAAAAATGTTTTCATTAAAACTGTACAGTTACTTGTTTTAAACAATAAAAAAATAAAAAAAAATTAAAAAAAAATTTTTTAACATTAGTTTTTACAATAATTTTTTTTTTTGCAAAATTTTTTCGAAAAAAATTTAAGTTTATATCAGTACAACTACAGTTTTTATGCAAAAAAAAAAAAATCAATTTTTTCATGTTTTCCAAAGAAATTCAAAAAAATGTTTTAATTAAAACTGTACAGTTACTTGTTTTAAACAATAAAAATTAAAATTTTATAAAAAAAAAATTTTAACATTAGTTTTAACAACAATTTTTTTTTTTTTGCAATTTTTTTTTTTTTAAATTTTAAGTTCATATCAGTGCAACTACAATTTTTATGCAACAAAAAAAAAATTCAATTTTTTCATGTTTCCCAAAGGAATTCAAAAAAATGTTTTAATTTAAACTGTACAGTTACTTTTTATAAACAATAAAAAATTAAAATTTTATTAAAAAAAAATTTTTAACATTAGTTTTTACAACAATTTTTTTTTTTGCAAAATTTTTTTGAAAAATTTCTAAGTTTATATCAGTACAACTACAATTGTTATGCAAAAAAAAAAAAAATTCAATTTTTTCATGTTTTCCAGAGGAATTCAAAAAAATGTTTTAATTTAAACTGTACAGTTACTTGTTTTAAACAATAAAAAATTAAATTTAAAAAAAAAAAAAATTTTTTAACATTAGTTTTTACAACAATTTGTTTTTTTTTTGCAAATTTTTTTTTAAAAAATTTTAAGTTCATATCAGTGCAACTACAATTTTTATGCAAAAAAACAAAAAAAAATAATTTTTTCATGTTTCCCAAAGGAATTTAAAAAAATGTTTTAATTAAAACTGTACAGTTACTTGTTTTAAACATTAAAAAATTAAAATTTTATTTAAAAAAAATTTTTAACATTAGTTTTTACAACAATTTTTTTTTGCAAAATTTTTTTGAAAAAATTTTAAGTTCATATCAGTACAATTACAATTTTTATGCAAAAAAACAAAAAAATCAATTTTTTCATGTTTTCCAAAGGAATTTAAAAAACTGTTTTAATTAAAACTGTACAGTTACTTGTTTTAAACATTAAAAAATTAAAATTTTATTAAAAAAAAAATTTTAACATTAGTTTTTACAATAATTTTTTTTTTTTTTGCAAAATTTTTTTGAAAAAATTTCAAGTTCATATCAGTACAACTACAATTTTTATGCAATAAAAACAAAAAAAAATCAATTTTTTCATGTTTCCCAAAGGAATTCAAAAAAATGTTTTAATTAAAACTGTACAGTTACTAGTTTTAAACAATAAAAAATTAAAATTTTATTAAAAAAAATTTTTTAACATTAGTTTTTACAACAATTTTTTTTTTTTGCAAAATTTTTTTGAAAAAATTTTATGTTTATATCAGTACAACTACAATTTTTATGCAAAAAAAAACAAAAAAAATCAATTTTTTCATGTTTTCCAAAGGAATATAAAAAAATGTTTTAATTAAAACTGTACAGTTACTTGTTTTAAACAATAAAAAATTAAAATTTTATTAAAAAAAAAGTTTTAACATTAGTTTTTACAATAATTTTTTTTTTTTGCAAAATTTTTTTTGAAAAAATTTTAAGTTTATATCAGTACAACTACAATTTTTATGCAAAAAAACAAAAAAAAATCATTTTCCTCATGTTTCCCAAAGGAATTCAAAAAAATGTTTTAATTAAAACGGTACAGTTATTTGTTTTAAACAATAAAAAATTAAAATTTTATTAAAAAAAAATTTTTAACATTAGTTTTTACAACAATTTTTTTTTGCAAAATTTTTTTGAAAAAAATTTAAGTTCATATCAGTACAACTACAATTTTTATGCAAAAAAAACAAAAAAAAAACATATTTTTCATGTTTTCCAAAGGAATTTAAAAAATGTTTTAATTAAAATTGTACAGTTACTTGTTTTAAACATTAAAAAATTAAAATTTTATTAAAAGAAAAATTTTAACATTAGTTTTTACAATAATTTTTTTTTTTTGCAAAATTTTTTTGAAAAAATTTTAAGTTTATATCAGTACAACTACAATTTTTATGCAAAAAAAACAAAAAAAAATCAATTTTTTCATGTTTCTCAAAGGAATTCAAAAAAATGTTTTAATTAAAACTGTACAGTTACTTGTTTTAAACAATAAAAAATTAAAATTTTATTAAAAAAAATTTTTTAACATTAGTTTTTACATAAATTTTTTTTTGCAAAATTTTTTTGAAAAAATTTTAAGTTCATATCAGTACAACTACAATTTTTATGCAAAAAAACAAAAAAAAATCAATTTTTTCATGTTTCCCAAAGGAATTCAAAAAATGTTTTAATTGAAACTGTACAGTTACTTGTTTTAAACAATAAAAAATTAAAATTTTATTAAAAAATAAATTTTAAATTAGTTTTTACAATAATTTTTTCTTTTTTGCAAAAATTTTTTGAAAATATTTTAAGTTCATATCAGTACAACTACAATTTTTATGCAAAAAAAAAAAAAAAATTCAATTTTTTCATGTTTCCCAAAGGAATTCAAAAAAATGTTTTAATTAAAACTGTACAGTTACTTGTTTTAAACAATAAAAAATTAAAATTTTATTAAAAAAAATTTTTTAACATTAGTTTTTACATAAATTTTGTTTTGCAAAATTTTTTTGAAAAATTTTAAGTTCATATCAGTACAACTACAATTTTTATGCAAAAAAACAAAAAAAAATTATTTTCCTCATGTTTCCCAGAGGAATTCAAAAAAATGTTTTAATTAAAACTGTACAGTTACTTGTTTTAAACAATAAAAAATTAAAATTTTATTAAAAAAAAATTTTTAACATTAGTTTTTACAACAATTTTTTTTTTTTTTTTGCAAAATTTTTTTGAAAAAATTTTAAGTTTATATCAGTACAACTACAATTTTTATGCAAAAAAATAAAAAAAAAATCAATTTTTTCATGTTTCCCAAAGGAATTCAAAAAAATGTTTTAATTAAAACTGTACAGTTACTTGTTTTAAACAATAAAAAATTAAAATTTTATTAAAAAAAAATTTTTAACATAAGTTTTTACAACAATTTTTTTTTTTTGCAAATGTTTTTTTAAAAAAATTTAAGTTTATATCAGTGCAACTACAATTTTTATGCAAAAAAAAAAAAAAATCAATTTTTTTATGTTTTCCAAAGGAATTCAAAAAAATGTTTTAATTTAAACTGGACGGTTACTTTTTTTTAACAATAAAAAATTAAAATTTTATTAAAAAAAATATTTTAACATTAGTTTTTACAACAATTTTTTTTTTTGCAAAAATTTTTTGAAAAATTTCTAAGTTTATATCAGTACAACTACAATTTTTATGCAAAAAAACAAAAGAAAATCAATTTTTTCCTGTTTCCCAAAGGAATTCAAAAAATGTTTTAATTGAAACTGTACAGTTACTTGTTTTAAACAATAAAAAATTAAAATTTTATTAAAAAATAAATTTTAAATTAGTTTTTACAATAATTTTTTTCTTTTTTGCAAAAATTTTTTGAAAATATTTTAAGTTCATATCAGTACAACTACAATTTTTATGCAAAAAAAAAAAAAAAAAAAAATTTTTTCATGTTTTCCAAAGGAATTCAAAAAAATGTTTTAATTAAAACTGTACAGTTACTTGTTTTAAACAATAAAAAATTAAATTTTTAAAAAAAAAAAATTTTTAACATTACTTTTTACAACAATTTTTTTTTTTTGCAAATTTTTTTTAAAAAACTTTAAGTTTATATCATTGCAACTACAATTTTTATGCAAAAAAACAAAAAAAAATATTTTTTTCATGTTTCCCAAAGAAATTCAAAAAAATGTTTTAATTGAAACTGTACAGTTACTTGTTTTAAACAAAAAAAAATTAAAATTTTATTAAAAAATAAATTTTAAATTAGTTTTTACAATAATTTTTTTTTTTTGCAAAATTTTTTTGAAAAAATTTTAAGTTTATATCAGTACAACTACAATTTTTATGCAAAAAAACAAAAAAAAATCAATTTTTTCATGTTTCCCAAAGGAATTCAAAAAAAATGTTTTAATTAAAACTGTACAGTTACTTTTTTTAAACAATAAAAAATTAAAATTTTATTAAAAAAAAATTTTTAACATTAGTTTTTACAATAATTTTTCCTTTTTTGCAAATTTTTTTTTGAAAATATTTTAAGTTCATATCAGTACAACTACAATTTTTATGCAAAAAAACAAAAAAAAATCAATTTTTTCATGTTTTCCAAAGGAATTTAAAAAAATGTTTTAATTAAAATTGTACAGTTACTTGTTTTAAACAATAAAAAATTAAAATTTTATTAAAAAAAAAATTTTAACATTAGTTTTTACAATAATTTTTTTTTTTTGCAAAATTTTTTTGAAAAAATTTTAAGTTTATATCAGTACAACTACAATTTTTATGCAAAAAAACAAAAAAAAATAATTTTTTCAAGTTTCCGAAAGGAATTTAAAAAAATGTTTTAATTAAAACTGTACAGTTACTTGTTTTAAACATTAAAAAATTAAAATTTTATTTTAAAAAAATTTTTAACATTAGTTTTTACAACATTTTTTTTTTGCAAAATTTTTTTGAAAAAATTTTACGTTCATATCAGTACAACTACAATTTTTATGCAAAAAAACAAAAAAAAATAATTTTTTCATGTTTCCCAAAGGAATTTAAAAAAATATTTTAATTAAAACTGTACAGTTACTTGTTTTAAACATTAAAAAATTAAAATTTTATTTAAAAAAAATTTTTAACATTAGTTTTTACAACAATTTTTTTTTGCAAAATTTTTTTGAAAAAATTTTACGTTCATATCAGTACAACTACAATTTTTATGCAAAAAAACAAAAAAAAAATCAATTTTTTCATGTTTCCCAAAGGAATTCAAAAAAATGTTTTAATTAAAACTGTACAGTTACTTGTTTTAAACAATAAAAAATTAAAATTTTATTAAAAAAAAAATTTTTAACATTAGTTATTACAACAATTTTTTTTTTTTGCAAAATTTTTTTGAAAAAATTTCAAGTTCATATCAGTACAATTACAATTTTTATGCAAAAAAACAAAAAAATCAATTTTTTCATGTTTTCCAAAGGAATTTAAAAAAACTGTTTTAATTAAAACTGTACAGTTACTTGTTTTAAACATTAAAAAATTAAAATTTTATTAAAAAAAAAATTTTAACATTAGTTTTTACAATAATTTTTTTTTTTTTGCAAAATTTTTTTGAAAAAATTTCAAGTTCATATCAGTACAACTACAATTTTTATGCAATAAAAACAAAAAAAAACAATTTTTTCATGTTTCCCAAAGGAATTCAAAAAAATGTTTTAATTAAAACTGTACAGTTACTTGTTTTAAACAATAAAAAATTAAAATTTTATTAAAAAAAAATTTTTAACATTAGTTTTTACAACAATTTTTTTTTTTTGCAAAATTTTTTTGAAAAAATTTTATGTTTATATCAGTACAACTACAATTTTTATGCAAAAAAAACAAAAAAAATCAATTTTTTCATGTTTTCCAAAGGAATATAAAAAAATGTTTTAATTAAAACTGTACAGTTACTTGTTTTAAACAATAAAAAATTAAAATTTTATTAAAAAAAAAATTTAACATTAGTTTTTACAATAATTTTTTTTTTGCAAAATTTTTTTTTAAAAATTTTAAGTTTATATCAGTGCAACTACAATTTTTATGCAAAAAAACAAAAAAAAATAATTTTTTCATGTTTCCCAAAGAAATTCAAAAAAATGTTTTAATTAAAACTGTATAGATACTTGTTTTAAACAATAAAAAATTAAAATTTTATTAAAAAAAAATTTTTAACATTAGTTTTTACAACATTTTTTTTTTTTTTGAAAAATTTTTTTGAAAAAATTTTAAGTTTATATCAGTACAACTACAATTTTTATGCAAAAAAAATCAATTTTTTCATGTTTTCCAAAGGAATTCAAAAAAATGTTTTAATTAAAACTGTCCATTATTTGTTTTAAACAATAAAAAATTTTAATTAAAACTGTACAGTTACTTGTTTTAAACAATAAAAAATTAAAAATTTTATGAAAAAAAAATTTTAACATTAGTTTTTACAATAATGTTTTTTTTTTGCAAAATTTTTTTGAAAAAATTTTAAGTTTATATCAGTACAACTACAATTTTTATGCAAAAAAAATCAATTATTTCATGTTTTCCAAAGGAATTCAAAAAAATGTTTTAATTAAAACTGTACAGTTACTTGTTTTAAACAATAAAAAATTAAAATTTTATTAAAAAAAAAATTTTAACATTAGTTTTTACAATAATTTTTTTTTTTTGCAAAATTTTTTTGAAAAAATTTTAAGTTTATATCAGTACAACTACAATTTTTATGCAAAAAAAACAAAAAAAAATCAATTTTTTCATGTTTCCCAAAGGAATTCAAAAAAATGTTTTAATTAAAACTGTACAGTTACTTGTTTTAAACAATAAAAAATTAAAATTTTATTAAAAAAAATTTTTTAACATTAGTTTTTACATAAATTTTTTTTTGCAAAATTTTTTTGAAAAAATTTTAAGTTCATATCAGTACAACTACAATTTTTAAGCAAAAAAACAAAAAAAAATTATTTTCCTCATGTTTCCCAGAGGAATTCAAAAAAATGTTTTAATTAAAACTGTACAGTTACTTGTTTTAAACAATAAAAAATTAAAATTTTATTAAAAAAAAATTTTTAACATTAGTTTTTACAACAATTTTTTTTTTTTTTTGCAAAATTTTTTGAAAAAATTTTAAGTTTATATCAGTACAACTACAATTTTTATGCAAAAAAATAAAAAAAAAATCAATTTTTTCATGTTTCCCAAAGGAATTCAAAAAAATGTTTTAATTAAAACTGTACAGTTACTTGTTTTAAACAATAAAAAATTAAAATTTTATTAAAAAAAAAATTTTAACATAAGTTTTTACAACAATTTTTTTTTTTTTGCAAATTTTTTTTTAAAAAAATTCAAGTTTATATCAGTGCAACTACAATTTTTATGCAAAAAAAAAAATCAATTTTTTTATGTTTCCCAAAGGAATTCAAAAAAATGTTTTAATTTAAACTGGACGGTTACTTTTTTTAAACAATAAAAAATTAAAATTTTATTAAAAAAAATATTTTAACATTAGTTTTTACAACAATTTTTTTTTTTGCAAAATTTTTTTGAAAAATTTCTAAGTTTATATCAGTACAACTACAATTTTTATGCAAAAAAACAAAAGAAAATCAATTTTTTCATGTTTCCCAAAGGAATTCAAAAAATGTTTTAATTGAAACTGTACAGTTACTTGTTTTAAACAATAAAAAATTAAAATTTTATTAAAAAATAAATTTTAAATTAGTTTTTACAATAATTTTTTCTTTTTTGCAAAAATTTTTTGAAAATATTTTAAGTTCATATCAGTACAACTACAATTTTTATGCAAAAAAAAAAAAAATTCAATTTTTTCATGTTTCCCAAAGGAATTCAAAAAAATGTTTTAATTAAAACTGTACAGTTACTTGTTTTAAACAATAAAAAATTAAAATTTTATTAAAAAAAATTTTTTAACATTAGTTTTTACATAAATTTTGTTTTGCAAAATTTTTTTGAAAAATTTTAAGTTCATATCAGTACAACTACAATTTTTATGCAAAAAAACAAAAAAAAATTATTCTCCTCATGTTTCCCAGAGGAATTCAAAAAAATGTTTTAATTAAAACTGTACAGTTACTTGTTTTAAACAATAAAAAATTAAAATTTTATTAAAAAAAAATTTTTAACATTAGTTTTTACAACAATTTTTTTTTTTTTTTGCAAAATTTTTTTGAAAAAATTTTAAGTTTATATCAGTACAACTACAATTTTTATGCAAAAAAATAAAAAAAAAATCAATTTTTTCATGTTTCCCAAAGGAATTCAAAAAAATGTTTTAATTAAAACTGTACAGTTACTTGTTTTAAACAATAAAAAATTAAAATTTTATTAAAAAAAAATTTTTAACATAAGTTTTTACAACAAGTTTTTTTTTTGCAAATGTTTTTTTAAAAAAATTTAAGTTTATATCAGTGCAACTACAATTTTTATGCAAAAAAAAAAAATCAATTTTTTTATGTTTTCCAAAGGAATTCAAAAAAATGTTTTAATTTAAACTGGACGGTTACTTTTTTTTAACAATAAAAAATTAAAATTTTATTAAAAAAAATATTTTAACATTAGTTTTTACAACAATTTTTTTTTTTGCAAAAATTTTTTGAAAAATTTCTAAGTTTATATCAGTACATTTACAATTTTTATGCAAAAAAACAAAAGAAAATCAATTTTTTCCTGTTTCCCAAAGGAATTCAAAAAATGTTTTAATTGAAACTGTACAGTTACTTGTTTTAAACAATAAAAAATTAAAATTTTATTAAAAAATAAATTTTAAATTAGTTTTTACAATAATTTTTTCTTTTTTGCAAAAATTTTTTGAAAATATTTTAAGTTCATATCAGTACAACTACAATTTTTATGCAAAAAAAAAAAAATTCAATTTTTTCATGTTTTCCAAAGGAATTCAAAAAAATGGTTTAATTAAAACTGTACAGTTACTTGTTTTAAACAATAAAAAATTAAATTTTTAAAAAAAAAAAATTTTTAACATTACTTTTTACAACAATTTTTTTTTTTTGCAAATTTTTTTTAAAAAACTTTAAGTTTATATCAGTGCAACTACAATTTTTATGCAAAAAAACAAAAAAAAATATTTTTTTCATGTTTCCCAAAGAAATTCAAAAAAATGTTTTAATTAAAACTGTATAGTTACTTGTTTTAAACAATAAAAAATTAAAATTTTATTAAAAAAAAATTTTTAACATTAGTTTTTACAACATTTTTTTTTTTTTTGCAAAATTTTTTTGAAAAAATTTTAAGTTTATATCAGTACAACTACAATTTTTATGCAAAAAAACAAAAAAAAATCAATTTTTTCATGTTTCCCAAAGGAATTCAAAAAAAATGTTTTAATTAAAACTGTACAGTTACTTTTTTTAAACAATAAAAAATTAAAATTTTATTAAAAAAAAATTTTTAACATTAGTTTTTACAATAATTTTTCCTTTTTTGCAAATTTTTTTTTGAAAATATTTTAAGTTCATATCAGTACAACTACAATTTTTATGCAAAAAAACAAAAAAAAATCAATTTTTTCATGTTTCCCAAAGGAATTTAAAAAAATGTTTTAATTAAAACTGTACAGTTACTTGTTTTAAACAATAAAAAATTAAAATTTTATTAAAAAAAATTTTTTACATTAGTTTTTACAATAATTTTTTTTTTTTGCAAAATTTTTTGGAAAAAATTTTAAGTTTATATCAGTTCAACTACAATTTTTATGCAAAAAAACAAAAAAAAATCATTTTTTTTATGTTTTCCAAAGGAATTTAAAAAAATGTTTTAATTAAAATTGTACAGTTACTTGTTTTAAACAATAAAAAATTAAAATTTTATTAAAAAAAAAATTTTAACATTAGTTTTTACAATAATTTTTTTTTTTTGCAAAATTTTTTTGAAAAAATTTTAAGTTTATATCAGTACAACTACAATTTTTATGCAAAAAAACAAAAAAAAATAATTTTTTCAAGTTTCCCAAAGGAATTTAAAAAAATGTTTTAATTAAAACTGTACAGTTACTTGTTTGAAACATTAAAAAATTAAAATTTTATTTTAAAAAAATTTTTAACATTAGTTTTTACAACATTTTTTTTTTGCAAAATTTTTTTGAAAAAATTTTACGTTCATATCTGTACAACTACAATTTTTATGCAAAAAAACAAAAAAAAATAATTTTTTCATGTTTCCCAAAGGAATTTAAAAAAATATTTTAATTAAAACTGTACAGTTACTTGTTTTAAACATTAAAAAATTAAAATTTTATTTAAAAAAAATTTTTAACATTAGTTTTTACAACAATTTTTTTTTGCAAAATTTTTTTGAAAAAATTTTACGTTCATATCAGTACAACTACAATTTTTATGCAAAAAAACAAAAAAAAAATCAATTTTTTCATGTTTCCCAAAGGAATTCAAAAAAATGTTTTAATTAAAACTGTACAGTTACTTGTTTTAAACAATAAAAAATTAAAATTTTATTAAAAAAAAATTTTTTAACATTAGTTATAACAACAATTTTTTTTTTTGCAAAATTTTTTTGAAAAAATTTTAAGTTCATATCAGTACAACTACAATTTTTATGAAAAAAAACAAAAAAAATCAATTTTTTTATGTTTTCAAAAGGAATTCAAAAAAATGTTTTAATTAAAAATGAACAGTTACTTGTTTTAAACAATAAAAAATTAAGATTTTATTAAAAAAAAATGTTTAACATTAGTTTTTACAACAATTTTTTTTTGCAAAATTTTTTTGAAAAAATTTTAAGTTCATATCAGTACAACTACAATTTTTATGCAAAAAAACAAAAAAAAATCAATTTTTTCATGTTTCCCAAAGGAATTCAAAAAAATGTTTTAATTAAAATTGTACAGTTACTTGTTTTAAACAATAAAAAAATTAAATTTTATTAAAAAAAAATTTTTAACATTAGTTTTTACAACAATTTTTTTTTGCAAAATTTTTTTGAAAAAATTTTAAGTTTATATCAGTTCAACTACAATTTTTATGCAAAAAAACAAAAAAAATCAATTTTTTTATGTTTCCCAAAGGAATTCAAAAAAAGAGTTTTAATTAAAACTGTACAGTTACTTGTTTTAAACAATAAAAAATTTTAATTAAAACTGTACAGTTACTTGTTTTAAACAATAAAAAATTAAAAATTTTATGAAAAAAAAATTTTAACATTAGTTTTTACAATAATGTTTTTTTTTTGCAAAATTTTTTTGAAAAAATTTTAAGTTTATATCAGTACAACTACAATTTTTATGCAAAAAAAATCAATTTTTTCATGTTTTCCAAAGGAATTCAAAAAAATGTTTTAATTAAAACTGTACAGTTACTTGTTTTAAACAATAAAAAATTAAAATTTTATTAAAAAAAAATTTTTAACATTAGTTTTTACAGCAACTTTTTTTTTGCAAATTTTTTTTAAAAAAATTTTAAGTTTATGTCAGTACAACTACAATTTTTATGCAAAAAAAAACAAAAAAAATCATTTTTTTCATGTTTCCCAAAGGAATTCAAAAAAATATTTTCATTAAAACTGTACAGTTACTTGTTTTAAACAATAAAAAAAATAAAAAAAATTAAAAAAAATAATTTTAACATTAGTTTTTAAAATAATTTTTTTTTTGCAAAATTTTTTGAAAAAAATTTAAGTTTATATCAGTACAACTACAGTTTCTATGCAAAAAAAAGAAAAAAAATTCAATTTTTTCATGTTTTCCAAGGGAATTCAAAAAAATGTTTTAATTAAAACTGTACAGTCACTTGTTTTAAACAATACATAATTAAAATTTTATTAAAAAAAAAATTTTTAACATTAGTTTTTACAACAATTTTTTTTTTTTTGCAAATTTTGTTTAAAAAAATTTTAAGTTCATATCAGTGCAACTACAATTTTTATGCAAAAAAACAAAAAAAATAATTTTTTCATGTTTCCCAAAGGAATTCAAAAAAATGTTTTAATTAAAACTGTACAGTTACTTGTTTTAAACAATAAAAAATTAAAATTTTAATAAAAAAAAATTTTTAACATTAGTTTTTACAACATTTTTTTTTTTTTTGCAAAATTTTTTTGAAAAAATTTTAAGTTCATATCAGTACAACTACAATTTTTATGCAAAAAAAAAAAAAAATTCAATTTTTTCATGTTTCCCAAAGGAATTCAAAAAAATATTTTAATTAAAACTGTACAGTTACTTTTTTTAAACAATAAAAAATTAAAATTTTATTAAAAAAAAATTTTTAACATTAGTTTTTACAACATTTTTTTTTTTTGCAAAATTTTTTTGAAAAATTTCTAAGTTTATATCAGTACAACTACAATTTTTATGCAAAAAAACAAAAAAAATCAATTTTTTTATGTTTCCCAAAGGAATTCAAAAAAATGTTTTAATTGAAACTGTACAGTTACTTGTTTTAAACAAAAAAAAAATAAAATTTTATTAAAAAATAAATTTTAAATTAGTTTTTACAATAATTTTTTCTTTTTTGCAAATTTTTTTTGAAAATATTTTAGTTTCATATCAGTACAACTACAATTTTTATGCAAAATTTTTTGCAAAATTTTTTTGAAAAATTTCTAAGTTTATATCAGTACAACTACAATTTTTATGCAAAAAAACAAAAAAAAAATCAATTTTTTCATGTTTCCCAAAGGAATTCAAAAAAATGTTTTAATTGAAACTGTACAGTTACTTGTTTTAAACAATAAAAAATTAAAATTTTATTAAAAAATAAATTTTAAATTAGTTTTTACAATAATTTTTTCTTTTTTGCAAATTTTTTTTGAAAATATTTTAGTTTCATATCAGTACAACTACAATTTTTATGCAAAAAAACAAAAAAAAAATCAATTTTTTTATGTTTTCCAAAGGAATTCAAAAAAATGTTTTAATTGAAACTGTACAGTTACTTGTTTTAAACAATAAAAAATTAAAATTTTATTAAAAAAAATTTTTACATTAGTTTTTACAATATTTTTTTTTTTTTTGCAAAATTTTTTTGAAAAAATTTTAAGTTTATATCAGTTCAACTACAATTTTTATGCAAAAAAACAAAAAAATCATTTTTTTTATGTTTCCCAAAGGAATTCAAAAAAATGTTTTAATTAAAACTGTACAGTTACTTGTTTTAAACAAAAAAAAAAAAAAATTTATTAAAAAAAAAGTTTTAACATTAGTTTTTACAATAATATTTTTTTTTTTGCAAAATTTTTTTGAAAAAATTTTAAGTTCATATCAGTACAACTACAATTTTTAAGCAAAAAAAACAAAAAAAAATCAATTTTTTCATGTTTCCCAAAGGAATTCAAAAAAATGTTTTAATTGAAACTGTACAGTTACTTGTTTTAAACAATAAAAAATTAAAATTGTATTAAAAAAAATTTTTAAATTAGTTTTTACAATAATTTTTTCTTTTTTGCAAAATTTTTTTGAAAAAAGTTTAAGTTTATATCAGTTCAACTACAATTTTTATGCAAAAAAAACAAAAAAAATCAATATTTTTATGTTTCCCAAAGAAATTCAAAAAAATGTTTTAATTAAAACTGTACAGTTACTTGTTTTAAACAATAAAAAATTAAAATTTTATTAAAAAAAAATTTTTAACATTAGTTTTTACAGCAACTTTTTTTTTGCAAATTTTTTTTGAAAAATTTTTAAGTTTATATCAGTACAACTACAATTTTTATGCAAAAAAAACAAAAAAAATCAATTTTTTCATGTTTTCCAAAGGAATTCGAAAAAATATTTTTATTAAAACTGTACAGTTACTTGTTTTAAACAATAAAAAATTAAAAAAAATTAAAAAAAAAATTTTAACATTAGTTTTTAAAATAATTTTTTTTTTTGCAAAATTTTTTGAAAAAAATTTAAGTTTATATCAGTACAACTACAGTTTCTATGCAAAAAAAAGAAAAAAAAATTCAATTTTTTCATGTTTTCCAAAGGAATTCAAAAAAATGTTTTAATTAAAACTGTACAGTCACTTGTTTTAAACAATACAAAATTAAAATTTTATTAAAAAAAAATTTTTAACATTAGTTTTTACAACAATTTTTTTTTTTTTTGCCAATTTTTTTTAAAAAAAATTTAAGTTTATATCAGTGCAACTACAATTTTTATGCAAAAAAACAAAAAAAATAATTTTTTTATGTTTCCCAAAGGAATTCAAAAAAATGTTTTAATTGAAACTGTACAGTTACTTGTTTTAAACAAAAAAAAATTAAAATTTTATTAAAAAATAAATTTTAAATTAGTTTTTACAATAATTTTTTTTTTTTGCAAAATTTTTTTGAAAAAATTTTAAGTTTATATCAGTACAACTACAATTTTTATGCAAAAAAAACAAAAAAAAATCATTTTTTTTCATGTTTTTCAAAGGAATTTAAAGATATGTTTTAATTAAAACTGTACAGTTACTTGTTTTAAACATTAAAAAATTAAAATTTTATTAAAAAAATAATTTTAACATTAGTTTTTACAATAATTTTTTTTTTTTGCAAACATTTTTTGAAAAAATTTTAAGTTCATATCAGTACAACTACAATTTTTATGCAAAAAAAAACAAAAAAAATCAATTTTTTCATGTTTCCCAAAGGAATTCAAAAAAATGTTTTAATTAAAAGTGTACAGTTACTTGTTTTAAACAATAAATAATTAAAATTTAATTAAAAAAAATTTTTTAACATTAGTTTTTACAACAATTTTTTTTTGCAAATTTTTTTTGAAAAAATTTTATGTTTATATCAGTACAACTACAATTTTTATGCAAAAAAACAAAAAAAAATCATTTTCCTCATGTTTCCCAAAGGAATTCAAAAAAATGTTTTAATTAAAACTGTACAGTTACTTGTTTTAAACAATAAAAAATTAAAATTTTATTAAAAAAAAAATTTTAACATTAGTTTTAAAATAATTTTTTTTTTTTTGCAAAATTTTTTTGAAAAAATTTTAAGTTTATATCAGTACAACTACAATTTTTATGCAAAAAAATCAAAAAAAAATCAATTTTTTCATGTTTCCCAAAGGAATTCAAAAAAATGTTTTAATTAAAACTGTACAGTTACTTGTTTTAAACAATAAAAAAATAAAATTTTATTTAAAAAAAAATTTTAACATTAGTTTTTACAACAATTTTTTTAGCAAAATTTTTTTGAAAAAATTTTAAGTTTATATCAGTACAACTACAATTTTTATGCAAAAAAACAAAAAAAATCAATTTTTTCATGTTTCCCAAAGGAATTCAAAAAAATGTTTTAATTAAAACTGTACAGTTACTTGTTTTAAACAATAAAAAATTAAAATTTTATTAAAAAAAAATTTTAACATTAGTTTTTACAACAATTTTTTTTTTGCAAGATTTTTTTGAAAAAATTTTAAGTTTATATCAGTACAACTACAATTTTTATGCAAAAAAACAAAAAAAAAACAATTTTTTCATGTTTTCCAAAGGAATTTAAAAAAATGTTTTAATTAAAACTGTACAGTTACTTGTTTTAAACAATAAAAAATTAAAATTTTATTAAAAAAAAATTTTAACATTAGTTATTACAACAATTTTTTTTTTTTTTTGCAAATTTTTTTTAAAAAAATTTTAAGTTTATATCAGTGCAACTACAATTTTTATGCAAAAAAACAAAAAAAATTAATTTTTTCATGTTTCCCAAAGGAATTCAAAAAAATGTTTTAATTAAAACTGTACAGTTACTTGTTTTAAACAATAAAAAATTAAAATTTTATTAAAAAAAAATTTTTAACATTAGTTTTTACAACAATTTTTTTTTTTTTGCAAAATTTTTTTGAAAAAATTTTAAGTTTATATCAGTACAACTACAATTTTTATGCAAAAAAAACAAAAAAAAATCATTTTTTTTTATGTTTTCCAAAGGAATTTAAAAAAATGTTTTAATTAAAACTGTACAGTTACTTGTTTTAAACATTAAAAAATTAAAATTTTAATAAAAAAATAATTTTAACATTAGTTTTTACAATAATTTTTTTTTTGCAAACATTTTTTGAAAAAATTTTAAGTTCATATCAGTACAACTACAATTTTTATGCAAAAAAAACAAAAAAAAAATCAATTTTTTCATGTTTCCCAAAGGAATTCAAAAAAATGTTTTAATTAAAACTGTACAGTTACTTGTTTTAAACAATAAAAAATTAAAATTTTATTAAAAAAAAATTTTTAACATTAGTTTTTACAACAATTTTTTTTTGCAAATTTTTTTTGAAAAATTTTTAAGTTTATATCAGTACAACTACAATTTTTATGCAAAAAAACAAAAAAAAATCATTTTCCTCATGTTTCCCAAAGGAATTCAAAAAAATGTTTTAATTAAAACTGTACAGTTACTTGTTTTAAACAATAAAAAATTAAAATTTTATAAAAAAAAAATTTTTAACATTAGTTTTTACAACAATTTTTTTTTTTTTTTGCAAAATTTCTTTGAAAAAAGTTTAAGTTCATATCAGTACAACTACAATTTTTATGCAAAAAAATGTTTTAATTAAAACTGTACAGTTACTTGTTTTAAACAATAAAAAATTAAAATTTTATTAAAAAAAAATTATAACATTAGTTTTTACAACAATTTTTTTTTTTGCAAAATTTTTTTGAAAAAATTTTAAGTTTATATCAGTACAACTACAATTTTTATGCAAAAAAAACGAAAAAAACAACAATTTTTTCATGTTTTCCAAAGGAATTTAAAAAAATGTTTTAATTAAAACTGTACAGTTACTTGTTTTAAACAATAAAAAATTAAAATTTTATTAAAAAAAAATTTTAACATTAGTTTTTACAACAATTTTTTTTTTTTTTGCAAATTTTTTTTTTTTAAATTTTAAGTTCATATCAAGGCAACTACAATTTTTATGCAAAAAAACAAAAAAATTTAATTTTTTCATGTTTCCCAAAGGAATTCAAAAAAATATTTTAAATAAAACTGTACAGTTACTTGTTTTAAACAATAAAAAATTAAAATTTTATTAAAAAATATTTTTTAACATTAGTTTTTACAACAATTTTTTTTTTGCAATTTTTTTTTTTCAAATTTTAAGTTTATATCAGTACAACTACAATTTTTATGCAAAAAAAACAAAAAAAAATCAATTTTTTCATGTTTCCCAAAGGAATTCAAAAAAATGTTTTAAATAAAACTGTACAGTTACTTGTTTTAAACAATAAAAAATTAAAAATTTTTTAAAAAAAATTTTTAACATTAGTTTTTACAACAATTTTTTTTTTTTTCAAAATTTTTTTGAAAATTTTTTAAGTTTTTATAAGTACAACTACAATTTTTATGCAAAAAAACAAAAAAAAATCAATTTTTTCATGTTTCCCAAAGGAATTCAAAAAAATGTTTTAATTAAAACTGTACAGTTACTTGTTTTAAACAATAAAAAATTAAAATTTTATTAAAAAAAAATTTTTAACATTAGTTTTTACAACAATTTTATTTTTTTTGCAAAATTTTTTTGAAAAAATTTTAAGTTTATATCAGTACAACTACAATTTTTATGCAAAAAAACAAAAAAAAATCATTTTTTTTCATGTTTTCCAAAGGAATTTAAAAAAATGTTTTAATTAAAACTGTACAGTTACTTGTTTTAAACATTAAAAAATTAAAATTTTATTAAAAAAATAATTTTAACATTAGTTTTTACAATAATTTTTTTTTTTTTGCAAACATTTTTTGAAAAAATTTTAAGTTTATATCAGTACAACTACAATTTTTATGCAAAAAAAACAAAAAAAAAATCAATTTTTTCATGTTTCCCAAAGGAATTCAAAAAAATGTTTTAATTAAAACTGTACAGTTACTTGTTTTAAACAATAAAAAATTAAAATTTTATTAAAAAAAAATTTTTAACATTAGTTTTTACAACAATTTTTTTTTGCAAATTTTTTTTGAAAAAATTTTAAGTTTATATCAGTACAACTACAATTTTTATGCAAAAAAACAAAAAAAAATCATTTTCCTCATGTTTCCCAAAGGAATTCAAAAAAATGTTTTAATTAAAACTGTACAGTTACTTGTTTTAAACAATAAAAAATTAAAATTTTATTAAAAAAAAATTTTTAACATTAGTTTTTACAACAATTTTTTTTTTTTTTTGCAAAATTTTTTTGAAAAAATTTTAAGTTCATATTAGTACAACTACAATTTTTATGCAAAAAAATGTTTTAATTAAAACTGTACAGTTACTTGTTTTAAACAATAAAAAATTAAAATTTTATTAAAAAAAAATTTTAACATTAGTTTTTACAACAATTTTTTTTTTTGCAAAATTTTTTTGAAAAAATTTTAAGTTTATATCAGTACAACTACAATTTTTATGCAAAAAAACAAAAAAAAAAAACAATTTTTTCATGTTTTCCAAAGGAATTTAAAAAAATGTTTTAATTAAAACTGTACAGTTACTTGTTTTAAACAATAAAAAATTAAAATTTTATTAAAAAAAAATTTTAACATTAGTTTTTACAACAATTTTTTTTTTTTTTTGCAAATTTTTTTTTAAAAAAATTTAAGTTCATATCAAGGCAACTACAATTTTTATGCAAAAAAACAAAAAAAAATAATTTTTTCATGTTTCCCAAAGGAATTCAAAAAAATATTTTAATTAAAACTGTACAGTTACCTGTTTTAAACAATAAAAAATTAAAATTTTTTTAAAAAAATATTTTTTAACATTAGTTTTTACAACAATTTTTTTTTTGCAATTTTTTTTTTTTTAAATTTTAAGTTTATATCAGTACAACTACAATTTTTATGCAAAAAAACAAAAAAAAATCAATTTTTTCATGTTTCCCAAAGGAATTCAAAAAAATGTTTTAATTAAAACTGTACAGTTACTTGTTTTAAACAATAAAAAATTAAAATTTTATTAAAAAAAAATTTTTAACATTAGTTTTTACAACAATTTTATTTTTTTTGCAAAATTTTTTTAAAAAATTTTTAAGTTTATATCGGTACAACTACAATTTTTATGCAAAAAAACAAAAAAAAATCAATTTTTTCATGTTTCCATTGTAACGGGCAGAAACAAAAAAAATCACCAGAAACAAAAAGTCAGAAACGAAAATTTTGTTTCTCAATAAATCTTTTTGTTTCTGGAGCATTTAAATTTAATTGTCGGTAGTTGGCAGCATGGAGCTATTTTGAAAAAAAAATGTAAATTTTACTGGGTCGCTCATTAAAGAACGCTGGGTTAGCTTTTGTCCATACTGAAATGTGTAACTGATTCATATCGTTGTTAACCACGATTGTTCCATTTCACACACCTATTTACAGCCAACATGTTGTGAACAATAGCTTCACTCTAAATTTTAATTAAATTTGTCGTTGCCGATGCCAAGGCGCGTCTTAAATTTCACTGGCCATGCGATAGTCTTTTAGTTTATTTCAGTGTGAGCTGTGTAGCGGTAAGGTTCTTTTAATTTGGTTGTTATATGTTTTAAGTTCCAATTTAACCGTTTTATTTTCTATTTGAATTAGGCCTTACAGAGTGCCAACATTGTTTTGTCAGTAATTAAAAAAACTGCTTTAAAATTAGCATTCTGTCCTTGTGTTAGATTTTTGTGCAGCTGCGTGTCATCTTTTATGTCTGCATTACAGCTGATTTTTAGAGTACATGTCGTGCAATAAATTTTTTGGGCTTGTTTCTTTAAATTGGGGCTTTGGCTTGATGTGACTGCCTAATCGGTTACAAAGTTACATCGTTTATAACCGTGCGAATAATTATTTTTATTACACTTTTATCAACCTCATACGACTATTTGACAATTACACTTCAGCATTTCGAATTTCAACGTCCTACAGGGGTCGCCCTCATCAGAGTAATTAATAGTGATCACACGTAGTACGGCGTAGAAAATAAAACAAAGAAAACAAGTTTTAAAAGCAGGCATGTTACAACCCTATGAATCCAAATACGCGAAAAACAATGATTGGCCCTGAATCTCTGAACAAGTGTCTGCAATACACTGAAAGTATTTTGATGTAAATTCAGAAACAAAAAATATTTTACAGTAATAAAAATATTGTTTTTTGGTTGTGTTTTTGTTTCTACAAAGTTTTTTTTTAAACTCGGAAACAAAAACCATTTTCCAGAATCGAAAATATTGTTTTCTGAACGCTTTTTCGTTTCTACAATGTATTTTTATTTCAGAAACGAAAATACTGTTTCCCAAACGCGTTTTTGTTTCTATAAAATATTTTAGTTTTAGAAACAAAAATCAGTTTTCAGAAACAAAAATGTTGTTTCCCCAACGCGTTTTTGTTAATACAATAAATTTTAATTTCAGAAATGAAAATCATTTGTCAGAATCGACATTATTTTCCGAATGCGTTTTTTTTCTGCAATAATTCAGAAACAAAATTATTTTACCGAAACGAAATTATTGTTTTCCGAACACGTTTTTGTTTTTACAATGTATTGTAAATTCAGAAACAAAAGTCATATTCCAGAAACGAAAATATTTTTTCCCAAACTCGTTTTTGTTTCTTCAATGTATTATTAACGCAGAAGCGAAAATTATTTTACAGAAACGAAAATATCGTTTCCCGAACGCGCGTTTTTGTTTCTACAATGTATTTTAAGTTCTGAAATAAAAATCATTTTTAAAAACGAAATTTTAATATCAAAACGAACGAAGTAACTCAAACTAACAGAAGTGAAATTTATGTTGAAGCGGGCAAGACAGGGTACTGCATGAGTGTACAGTTAGTAATCGTATAGGAATATATTAACACAAATTATAGTGGGGTGGGGAAAGATGGGACACCTTTTTATTCGATTTCCTCGTCTCATTTTTAGAATAAACAAGTACATTCAAAGAATTTTAGAACCGTATTTTTACGACTCCAATAGACTGTTAATTGTTTAAAACACGATCAGGATATTTAGATAATATGTGCCATTGCTGTCCCATCTTCCCCCACCCTACTACATAACATTGTTTTTGTTCTATTGTATACATTTTTTTCTACAAAGTCAAAAAAGAAAATTGTGTTATGCCTTGCTTGTGACATATTGGAAATTAAAACGCTTGAAGAATGGTGGTTATAAATGTTTTCTCCTCTTTTTAACAAGCTTCAGAGGGGAACAGTGTACTTCCTCTGGTTCAGATTCAGCATTCCTCGTTGTTTTTTGGGGAGTATCTGTAAATTTATGAAAATAAGTAAACACTTTAGAATCATTATCGTGAATATTTGCCTTATTAACTATGTTTTATCTATCTTCTGAAACTAAAATTCAAAGTATTGAAGAATACTTTAAAAATATTGCATAAAGCTACAATAATAATACAAAGCATACATGTTAATGAAACCCGTTCCGCAGCATAAAATCACCCGTTGTATGGCCACCTTGCTTTGTATGGTTGGCCGAATACGACATCATCTAGTGATCGTATGTGTTTATGCTCCATAGTTCTTACATCACGAGTCCGAAAAATATCGCGAACTTCACCATCTTCAACGAAGAGTACTCTAATGCATTTTGATTTTGAAGATTTATCTAAACAACAGTGCTGGAAATGTATTAAATTACTTTTGGAATGAAGTTAGTTAACTGTACACAAATAAAATTATTGTGCAATACACTGGATCACATTTAAACACTAGTCAGTACTAACCAATCTCCGCATTTTTCTTTGATGAAACGATATCATCAGCAGTCTCTGTATAGAAATGTAAATTAGCATTTTAGAAAACACTATAAAAGTGATACAATGCCATTTATAAAACCAATAATTTTATCATTGAACTTTAAAAAAAACAGAAAATGGATGTTTCTTTTGGTTGTAATTGGTTGTAAACTTTACTTACCATCACCTTCCTCTCTATTATCGCTTGTTTCAGACAACACGTCTTTGGACTCTGTAAAACAAACAAGTATGCATTTCAATAATAACGCATACAGAGACAATAATATTAACAGACGCATGTTTATGCTTGCGTTGATTGCCAGTAATATAGTAGTAAACCACGTCACATAGTCTACGTGGCAAAAAAAATTGAGGGTGGGGTTAATACCAAATTGAAGGCGGAACAGAAATTAAACATCATTATGAAATTCAATGAATAAGACTATACTCATTTATGATTATGTTTAATTACAAAATAAAATAAGTTATTCATAAAATGTGTATAGCGGATAACATGAGCCAATCAACTTACTAACCAGTTTCAAGTTTCCCCAAAATATTTCTACCCTATTCAACAAGCTCATGTGGATGGGATATATCATACACTTTTTCGGCCATCTGTAAAGAGTGTCCTTCTGCTCTGGCAATAGCCAGCTATACGTCTTTTGGTTGTTTGGAAACAAAAGAAGTTATTAATTTCCATTTAGAAAAGATGGAAAAGCGTTATCACCAAATTCAGCTGACTGTTGTTTATAGTTCCACACCATCTTGGATGCAGCTTGCAGATCAATGAATTCATTTTCACTTATTACTAAACATGCATAATCCGGCTTTTTCTTTTGTTTTTTTTATGTATATGCTATAGTTCCCTTGATTTGTTTTTTCCGCTGTTTTTAGTTACTGACAAGTTAAACCGGTAAGAACAGAAGATCGGCAATCAACCCTGCAGATGATACGTACAAATATGTCGCCACACACCCGTTCTATTTTAGTAGGGTTAAGCAACTTGTTCTTTCTCAATTCACTAATTTCTTGTGAATGTATTTTGTAATATTCCTGAACTGCTTTGAATGGTTGAGGAAGCCCAGAAAGTTTTTTTCTGCTCAATTGCTTAACAAACTGTTGAAGTTTCTCTTTTTTTGAACGCTGAGGCATTAACCGTGATTCCACATATTTTATTGATTTTCTCACAGATTCTGGAGGAAAACTGGAGTGTTCCACATCGACAATTTGTAGAATTTTTTTTAATGTGGCTAAGTAAGCATACTTTGTCCCATCTTTACCACTGCCTGTCAGATTCTGTTCAAGCCTCTGGTAAACACCCTTAGGATTCTCTATATCTTCTTTATTAGGTATCATGATTTCTACCTGCTTTCTGTATGTTTTTGACTTTCCTGCAGTCACAGGATTTCATTTCCCAACACCCATTGTTTGGAGTTGGTTCATAATCATCAAGGATGGAGTTGTATTTAAGAGCTTCTGTATCACAACTTTCTTTCATTTTTGTAAAGGTCTCACTTTTCACATCAATATCTGGGTGCCTTTTAAGACAATGCTGCTTCAATGATTTCACAGTGAATTGGCAAATGCTACATATGAAACCTTTATAGTTTTCATACTGCCCCTTCTTCTCTGCTTTTAACTTACTATCATACAATAAAAAACTCTTCGACTTATCCTTATGGTGATTGGCAAAATGTGTAGTGACATTATAAAACGTCATTGGACAATGTGGACAATTTCTCAACTTCCTGCAGTAAACAACATTTAAAATTTTACTTATGAATAGAATTATACCATTTCTATGGGCTGGGCTATGTCATAAATTCTAAGTTTCAGTGTGATTAAACAATAATTCCACATGCTGCAACAGAAATAAATGGTGGCAAATCAAAGCATATTACAAACTCTGTTTTTAAAGGTAATTAAACATAAATTGCTTATTAATGGAAACAACAACCAAAATACAATACATGCAATATATAGTTACGGATGGTAGTATATATACAAAATATAGTTAGGGTCTAGGAATGATGGTGTACATGCATTATATAGTTACGGATGATGGTATAAATGCATTATATAGTTACCGATGATGGTATATATGCATTATATAGTTACAAATGACGATATACATGCGTTATATAGTTACCGATGATGTTATATATGCTATCTATAGTTACAAGTGACAGTGTACATGCATTATATGGTTGCGGTCCTTACGGATGATGGTATATAACAAAAAATATAGTTACAGAAGGTGGTGTTTATGCATTATACAGTTATGGATGGTGATGTTTACACAATATATAGTTACGGATGGTGGTAAACATGCTTTATATAGTTAAGGATGGTAGTTTATATACAATAAATACTTACAGTCAGCAGGATGGGGAAAGATAGGACACCTGTTAATTCTATCTGCTCGTACAATTTGGCAGTAAACAAAAAACATTCACCCTGATCAGGATATCGGATATTATATGTGCCGAACGTGGCCCATCTTCCCCCACCCTACCATATATGTATTATAAAGTTACAGATGGAGGAGAATAAATGCCATCTGACCTATTGCTTGACAGTATCAAAGCATGATAACAGCTTCAAATTCTAAACGGTATCACAGGGTAGTCGATACATTGGGTATACTTATTTGATGGTTTATGTATACATGCAAATAAATATAAGTTTATGTATACATGCAAAATAACCTTTGAGTATATATACATTGCTTGTGCATAAAAGTTAAAACTTATAGCAGAGTGAGGGAAAACATGACACTTCCTGCAATGATCTGTAACTATATTAATGTTTGCGCTGTAGTTGGTATCTTTATCTGTACTTTTACGCATCACCGTAGTCATAGCCAAATTTGAAATAACATGTCCTGTGGTTAATCATTTCCCAATGTAATCAATGCTTCTCTTATCTCTTATAATTTCTCACCAAGTTTACTCAACTACTATTTTGAACTAACCCCATTAAAAACTAAAAATACTTTCTATATAAGACTGGAACAAGGGTGAAAGGCCTAAATGATTTATACTATATAAACATAAGGCTGTTTAAAATACAAAGAACATCCTGCTAATAAACTAAATTAAGTAACATAATAAAAAATATCTTTAAATCCGATTTTTAGCCTGATTAACAATTTAGAATTTACCAAAGACTGCACAACTTCAGGCAGTTGGAAATGTGGTCGATCGGCAATTTAAAAACTTGTAAATTAAATACCTGATAAATTTAGCTATAATAAGAAATTACACTATAGGGTACTCGAACGTAAAGCATGCGCAATATGCTCATGGCAATTGTCCCTCATGTTAAACTTTAGTAAAATAATAAAATGAGTTTTTTTTGTCACTTTTTAACTCTATGAGTAATTTCTTTGTTAGACGAAGGTTGCTTTTGTAACACCAAGTTTCCTATTTTGGCACGCTTGACTATAAGTCTGTACTTATAATAAAAATACTTTGAAATTAATTTTTACACTCAAAAGTAGATTATATGTACAGATACTGATATACATGATTGACAAACCTAACCTGCCACTCTTCGATATTTTTGTCTTGGTGATTTTGGCACTGGCAGCACTAAAAAGAAATGATTTTTTTACTACATACACATATGATACTACATGTACAGAAAAGGAACTAGGGTCAATTATAATTTGTGTTTAAATATTGCTTACTTACCTGGATTTACCAATTTATATATTTGTTCTTATGTTTAAAGAAATATTAAATGAATAGCATTTAGAAGCAATAAACAAAATCTGAAAACAATATTTACCATGTGCTTAACTTCACTTCTGTTTTTTCATCAGGGTTCCTATAACAAAAAAGTCTTATTGCCTGCGCTTTGCACTGTATGTATTGAGACTGAGTAAAACATAAAAAAACACAAGTCATCAAACATTAGCATCCACAACAGACTTACGACAATGATGTACTTGAATTGGTCATTTGATCCGGAGAAATATCATTGAAAAGTTTAAAAACAAACATAAGACTAAAGCTTCAATAAACGAGATCATTCATGAGGCATATGCATATCATAAATTAAATCAAGTAAAACAAATATAATCATTCGAATACTTTTATTTTTATGTGCGAGGCAAATATTTGATAGTGAATAATTCCAAAACATATTAAACTTTCTTACTCTTGTATACTGGATGTCAAATATTGCAAAATTTCATTGACCCTCTTGATTTTTCTGTAACATATCACAAGTAATTAGTGCAAAAGTTTGCATAAAAAATAAAGGCAGTAAAAGGCAACAGAAAGTTAAGCAGCCTTTGCATGACTGTTTGGTATGGTGAAAAGGCCCCGTTTACTGGATTGAAGTGTCAATGCATTCACCATTACTGGTAAAGTTTTTTTAAATTTTATTAACCCTTTGTTTTTGTAAACTTGCTTAAAATTAGACGTATCCAACAACTGTGTTTTTTTTCTGTTTTTATTTTTTTCTTCCCCAATCAATATTAACATTGTGATAAAATTAATTTTAAAGTGGTGTATGTAAATTATTTTAATCTAGTTAATGATTTAATTGATTATAAAGGTAACCAATTATCAAATCAGATGTTTTGCAGCTTTGCCAACATTTTCTGATAATGCAGTTTATGTTTTAGGTTAAGATTGTTTCGTTACAGGTCACTTTTATAGGTATGTTGCTGAATTTAGTTTAGATAAAGTCAAGATGTCATTTTAGATTTTCAAAGGACTTTATAATTTAGTTAAATCAATTGTGATGCTTTGGTCACTTCTTGTGCTTTATAAAGGATTTGAAACTTGTTTTTAGCCTAATAAATGTTATTTGTGGGTATGCTTATGTTCAAAAAGAAGTAGTGAAGTAAAAATGATAAACTATAAAAAAAAGGCTTTAGAACAAGGCTGTTAAAAGTATGTAGGAGAAGTTGAGGTTTCTGAGAAAATATAGACTGCATAACACCTAAGTTGTATGACTAATATTTGTATTATTACCATGTACTTCCATTATTAATTTTTTTCTTTTAGATTAAGGTAAGTTAATTTTGAAAACAATGTTTTTTTTGCGCCGCTAATGTTTTTTGTTACTACAAAGCCCAAAGCCTGGGGAATAAGAAACACCTGGAGAACAAAAAAAACATTTTTTTAGTTTATTACTGGAGGAGGAAATCGAAATTTTATGTTTTCTGTTTTTTATTACCCCACTTGACTAAATTATTTATTTTTTAATAATCTCAACAAAATTATCACAGTACATGGCATACGCTTACCTTTCGGTAGAAAATGGTTCATAACTTGAACTGCAAAGAAAGAAACTTATACTAATTATACCACATGGCCCAATATCCTATATACTTATAATATAGGTATAGCCTATATAATGATTAAAATGCAGAGATGTTTATCCCAGATTACTTTTGGAATTATTTAAATAATGTACAAACTTCTAACTTTAAAACCCAAACAAGCCTACCTGTAACTGCTACCTGGTCCATCTTCCAAGTTATAAGCATTTGTACTGAAATAAATCAAGAATAAAGAAAGACAAAACAAGATTTTCAACATTTCCAAAATAAACTAAATGACCGTACAAGAAAAACAAAATCATGTCAGAAGCTAATACATTGACTGCTAAACTTACAGCCAATGATGACTTACATCTCAACTTCTAAAATGACAAACTAACCTGCTTGACTTTGTATTTGAACTACAAGGTAATGAACTTAATTTTCTTTTCCGAACCTTTGTCCTATAAAAGGTAGCCTATCAATTTTAGGCAAAATATTTTACACAAAAAAAATATATATATATATATAATATATATCTGTCTTAAAAAATTAAACTGATATAGATTTTGTAAATTCAAACATGTTATAACAATAAAAGTTAATAAAGAGTGAATTTTTGAAATGGAAGTTAGTAGGTATACTGTTTACATTTCATACCTATTTTCCTTCCAATCAGGCAAGTCGTATTCATCAGACGTTGTGCTGATTGATTCGTGCCTAGTTTAAATTATATTTTTGTTACTTATAGATAGTGTCTTGATAGACAGTAAAGTTTCGTCTAAAAAAGTCTTTACAATATGCTTCTTCAACGTAATTCGCCGGGATCGGGAAGTCAAATTATTGTTTTATTGACGAACGATAGCATTAGGTAAATGTACACGCTATATAATAGCACATGCATGCTATACCCAAAGTTAGTATAGACCAAGTTAGGAAACGGATTGTAAAACAACGAGTCTTGTTATCCATTGTCGCGCGTCCATGACGTCATATACGTCACCATTACGGAGCCCACGGCATAGCATTTTATCATTGCTGGGTGCTGTTTTTCGTTTAAATTTTGCGATTTTTTAAAAACCAAGCACTTCTGCGAGTAAAAATGGCTTTCTACTAATGTTATATCTTATCACAATAATAAACCTCACAAAAATAATCAACTTTTATTGAACACTCAATCGATTAAAGAGTAAAAAAACAGAAAATATCAAGTTTACTAACCAAAAAACATAAAAGAACATGTTCAAAATATAAAAATACAAACAAAAACGCATAACATTACCATAAACTGGTGTATCTAGCTGCAGTTTTGCATGTATATTGTCGTGATTTTACTTTTTGGCTCACAAACTTAACACGTATAGCCGGCAACGAAACTTAAGGTATCTTTGTAAAATTTGCCTAATATCAAAGTGACATTGAGAAAAACAATACTGAGTTACTATTTTTTGTCCTCTGCTTGAATTAGTAAGTTACGGGTCTTTATGAAATCGGAAAACGCGAACACCTTATCTGCTAGTACTTGAGCAGTTTAGAGCTGCCTGTCCACTCATGTTGGATTATACATGTAGTAAAGAATGGTTCTGTGGATTCGTAGGTATGATCAAATACTATTATGTAAACTAAGCTGATTGCTGCCAGTCTTAATCGCCAACGTAAAGTACCCTGTTAAACCACACTGTACGCCGAAAACCAGTCAAAATATTAATTTACTTCACATTAATTCCTAGATTTAATATTATATAACAAGATTTATATTAGAAATTATATATTAAATGTTAAAACAACCGCTATATGTGTTTTCTAGCTTTGTATCGCTTACAAGAACTAAATGAACACATGCCGACCATGCATTGGTATAGGCGATTCACGCTCTGTGGGCTCCGTAATGGCGGACACGAGCGCCGTTTCCTAACTTGGTCTATACTAACTTTGGCTATACCATAAAGGGAAGTTTTGCAATGTTTTCGGTAAATATATAGCTACGTTGTCCGTAAGCTTATATGACATGAAGGATTGTAAAAGTTGTAAATCCGGACGTATTATGTTTTACGTGCGTCTGTCACCCAAGCTACCAAATCTTGTTACAAAGCGTATTACTAACCATCACCACATAGAAACGGTTGTTAAAGCTGCGATCTAATGTTTTATGTTCGTCGCGTGTTCGTAATTATCAGCTACGAATTCGATCGAGTAACAAACATTGCCGTGCTGCAATTTGGTCATTTTGCGCTTAACTGTTACGTCTTATTGCAACATAACTATAAACTATGACGTTTTATTACGTAACAATCGGGAGGAATGTGCCCACTGCCCAACGAACCACGGGATCGAAACATCATGTATTAGCGTCACATTTTTACGCTCTGCGCCGGCGTAGAAAATAAAAGAAGACGCATGCGGTAGCTTACAATTTAACACATCACAAGCGAAGCAATCGTTGTGAATTTATTCTCGTGAAAAAATGACGTAATGAAACTCTGGTTCTCGTGCGGTGCCGACAAAGATGTTTTTTGGCTTCTGTCCAAGCTCAGCCGGGAAGATACTTTGTAATAATATATTACAATTTGCGTTGGTTTCAGTTTACTGAGCGTCGCTCCTCGCTCTTATATTTGCACCAGTTCAAATTCACATAAACGCAATATACCTGCATTCAAAGTTTAAACTGTTCTTGGTTGCTGGCTTAAAATATGTCGGGATTTATCAAAGGCATTATGACGTAATCATCGTTGCATTTTTAAAGGGCCTAAACACACCCCACGTCACTTTTATTTTTATGGTAAATTCATAAAGCGACCGTTTTATTGATTCCAAAAATACTTTGCTTATTAAAATTGGTCCAGTATAGGCGGAGATATTCGTCCTCAAACAGTGATCTCTAGCGCTACCTTTTTTTTACTACGAGCTCCGTGATTGTGACGTAGGAACGTACTAGTCACGTGACTGATTCATTCGTAAAAGCGAAACCTGCGTTTTTTTGTGCTTTTTTGCGTTTTTTTTTGTTCTCTCGTTTTTCGCTGAAAACACTGCCTCTCGCCTTTCTCAGTGTTTCTGAATGAGAGCGGCCACGCTTCAACAATTTTGTTACGTGTTTGTCACGTGGGTAGTACACTTCTCAATTTTTTTCGCCACGCAACTTTCAAATCAGTTTTTTGAACTTCACGGTGTTTGAGCTGGAATATCTTTGGTTATATAGAACCGATTAAAACAAGTAAGGTGTCGTTGGATTTAGAAAAACACACTCTATCGATTAAAGCGAAGTACATTTGGGGTGTGTTTAGGCCCTTTAATCCACGATGAACCTGCGTAAAACTTTTCAGTTGTTTCTGCCGATTGGATACGTCGTTTTAAAAAATGTAATATCATTTTAAATTCACCGCATCAAGGTTCCTTGTGACATGATTTGTGTCAAAATTGGTATAGTGAGTGTTAGGAAAATGCATTTTTTTAAATATTTGCACGAACCGTTCCATCATTTTAGCTATTCGCGGTGTTCTCGCAGGGTAACCGATACGATTAAAATAGAGCGCACGTTTATGTCGTCAATACTGAACTAAGAAACCAATGAGTATATTGTTGGCCGAACGTAAGAAGGTTAATTTTAATATAAATAGGATTTATTTCTATTAAAAAAATCCGGACGTTTTTCGACGATCCAGACGGTGACATTATCACCGAAAAAAGGGTATTTTTACAATCCTGGACCTGTATAATAAACGCGTCTTTTGCGTTTATGTCGCATGTTAACTTAAGAATTTTGATTGGAAAGTAAAAATACAAATTTCAATGTCTGTATTGTAACAAACATTGTGTTTAGCCACACAAATTTTTTGACTGTATTTTATATTGTGTTCTCGAAAACAAACTTTAAGCAACAACGGGCTTATATCATAATAGGGATTAAGTAACAATTAAATTACTGTGGCACAGTACAAACTGATGCATTGATTATTTGTCACAATAGCCATTATTGCATTTGGCTTGTTGGATTGAAGTTTAACGATTATTATACATTTGTCTTCGTAACTTAAAATGGGGCTTATCAAGATCGCCGTTAGGACGAAAAGTAAACGTAATGAATTCAGCTGTTTATTAGACGAGAATTTGACAACCTGATGTCACGTCAAAGGTCAAATTTACAAATTGGTAATACTGCCGCTAGTGACCGGTGAAAATTTTGGTCTCAAAATGTTCCGTACGTCTTCCTGATACCCGCTGTATATTTTTTTTTTGAAAATACTCGATCGTTTGTGTTAAAAATTAACTTTGAAAGTGCGCAAAAACGTTCTGCGTCACCGTAACTCGCCTGACTTGCGTAAGGTTAACGATTTATTACGTCACAATAGGAATATGTTACGTTACAGTAGTGACATATTACGTACGTTAGAGCAGGTTATAATCCCGATTTTGCACCGTTTTATGCTAGGGAAAACCCTAAGCCATAATTCTTAACCCATAACCCCTACTTTCAACCCCCAAAAAACTAACAAATTACGTAATCTGTAATGTAGAAAACGAACGTGGTGATTCGCATTCTATGATGTAATAATCTTACCTATGACGGCTCGTGTGGAAAATACGGTGACGCAGCACGATTTCGCGCATTTTCAAAGTTAATTTTCGATACGAACGCTCGAGTTTTAAAAAATATACAGCGGGCATCAGGAAGACGTAAGGAACATTTTAAGACCAACATTTTCACTGGTTACCAGCGGCAGTATTACCCTGTTCGTTTAATAAAACGAGTTTAAAATCAATAAGTGTTCGAGTCGTTAAGCGCGCATGCTAAGGGAAGAGCTGCAGCCCTAGCGTTTGGTATACGACCCTTGGTATACGGGGGTCAATTTGCTATTCAACCAAGAACAGCTTTGTTATTAAGTTTAACAGAAAAGTCATAACCTACAAAATACTATATATAACTTACGTGGTTAATCCTTTAGCTGGTGGCCACCTAAAATTTTGGTTTAAAAATGTTTCTTGGGTCTTACTAATACTTACTGTAAAACTTTTTTTTGGAAAGACTCGGGCGTTCGTGTCGAAAATTAACTTTGAAAGTGCGCGAAATCGTGCTGCGTCACCGTTTTTCCACAGGAGCCGTTATGAATTAAACCAAGGTTGGATTATTACGTCATAGAATGAGTATTGTTACGTTTGATTTCCACGTTACAACAGTGGGAAATAACCAAAGTTAGTATAGACCAAGTTAGGAAACGGCGCTCGTGTCCGCCATTACGGAGCCCACAGAGCGTGATTCGCCTGTACAAATGTATGGTCGACACGTGTTCATTTAGTTCTTGTAAGCAATACAAAGCTAGAAAACACGTATAGCGGGTGTTTTAACATTTAAAATATAATTTCTAATATAAATCTTGTTATACAATATAAAATCTAGGAATTAATGTGGAGTAAATTAATATTTTGACTGGTTTTCGGCGTACAGTTTGGTTTAACAGGGTACTTTACGTTAGCGATTAAGACTAGCAGCAATTAGCTTAGTTTACATAATAGTATATGATCATACCTACAAATCTACAGAACCATTCTTTACTACATTTATAATCCAACATGAGTGGACATGCAGCTCCAAACTGCTTAAGTACTAGCAGATGCGGTGTTTGCGTTTTCCGATTTCATAAAGACCCGGAACGCGGAAAAGGTAGCTTACTAATTCAAGCAGAGGACCAAAAATAGTAACTCAGTATTGTTTTCCTCAATTTTACTTCGATATTAGGCAAATTTTACAAAAATACCGTAAGTTTCGTTGCCGGGTATACGTGTTAAGTTTGTGAGCCATAAAGTAAAATCACGGCAATTTACATGCAAAACTGCAGCTAGATACACCAGTTTATGGTAATTTTATTCGTTTTTGTTTGTATTTTTATATTTTAAACATGTACTTTTATGTTTTTGGTTAGTAAACTTTATATTTTCTGTTTTTTTAATCTTTAATCGATTGAGTGTTCCATGAAAGTTGATTATTTGTGTGAGGTTTATTATTGTGATAAGATATAACATTAGTAGAAAGCGATTTTTACGCGCAGAAGTGCTTGGTTTTTAAAAAATCGCAATATTTAAACGAAAAACAGCACCCAGCAATGATAAAATTCTATGCCGTGGGCTCCGTAATGGTGGCGACTATGAAGTCATAGACGCGAAACAATAGATAACAAGACTCGTTGTTTTACAATCCGTTTCCTAACTTGGTCTATACTAACTTTGGAAATAACAAGGCTATAACGTCTTGTAACATACGTAATATACCACTATTGTGAGGTAACAGACCGCGATTGTAACGTAACAAATCGTTAACTTTACGCAAATCAAACGAACTACGGTGACGAAGCATGATTTCGCGCATTTTTAAAGTTAATTTTTGACACGAACGCCCGGCTTAAATAAAAATATACAGCAGGTATCAGTGAGGGCTATAGAACATTTTGAAACCAAAATTTCAGGTGACCACCAGCTAAAGGATTACCACTTACGTTGCCTCAAACTCAGATATTGACACTTCATCCAAACTTTCGGGTGATGCATCACTTGTTGTAATGGTCTTACAATCAAACATAGTAGCTCCTGTATCTATTTAATCGAAATTTATATTCAACAAATTCTCATTCACTTTCGGCCTAGCGAGCAGTTTAGTACAAGAGTCGCAGAAACTAAAATGAAAGTTCTAGAGTTTGACTCTGATTGCAGTGATTGGTTGTTCAGTTTGCTCCTACTCATTTGGTTTCTCTTATTTAACGTCATCACGTCTCAACGCTCACAATGCAGTACTCCGTACAGTTTATAAGCAAACAGAAAATTAAGATAATAAAATTCGCTTTATTGTCTTAAATTAATAATGCATGATAATTATATTCGTTTGCGGTGCTGATGTATTTAAAAGTTTCATTTCATTTGACATTTTGTCACTGCATAAAGATACATTAATCAAAGCCAACATTTTAAACTTAATAATAAACCTTAAAACACAAGTCATATTGATGAATAACATGGGACAGCTAAACAAGCTACTTCATATCGGGGTATAAACGTTTAAATCGCATTGGTAATTGTCTGGTTTTGAAGGTTATAACAGTTTTACCCATTGTAGATGTGAAGCAATTACGTCATAAACACCCTCTTTCAACAGACACACATGTTGAAATTGTGAGGGAGAAAAATTCCGTTTCTCTCTTTTTTATAATATTTTATCACACAGCAAAGTTACATTGGTTCGTATGTTAGGGCAAACATTTATTGACGTATCAAAAAAGTCAAAAATTGTCAAAATTGTTTATAAAATCTTTTTTTAGAAACTGCATTGTCGTGGTGCAGTAGAAGTTGCGTTGTCAGTGAACTTTTCATTTTACATGTACACTTTGTAGCTTACTTTATAGTACTGTAGTGTAGTACATGGTCCAATCATATTTCATAAAGTGAGATTATTAGGTTGATATTATGTGATGCTCAATACACCTAAAAAAGTATAAAAAAATGAGAAAACTAGTTAAAAATATTTTAAAAAATCGCCTATTTTTTAAAAAATATTTTTACAAAAACGCATTATTTACCTACTCATTTTTTCCAACGTTACAATTTGTCAAAATTCGTCATTTAATGTCATATGTTTTAATTTACGTCAATTCTGGAATATACCAATTTTTATTTTACGTTTCGATTCTGGAATATACCAATTGTCATGTTGCTCTTTCACATATTGGGTCTGTGGTTCAATCCTTTTACACTTTGTAAACATTACAACACAAGTCATCGCGTGACAGAACATCACAAAACTGGACAAGCGACATTAATTGTACCTGATTATAAACCTAATACAACTAACTCCCCTCGGTGCATATGATGTTTAACAATTTCTTACACAAGATCAGTACCACAATGCAGGTTTCCAGAGGAATTCAAAAAAGTGTTTTTATTTAAACTGCACAGTTACTGGTTTTTTCAAAATAGTACAACTACAATTTTTATGCAAAAAAAATAAAAAAATCAATTTTTTCATGGTTTTCAAATGAATTCAAAAAATTGTTTTATTTAAACTGCACAGTTACTTGTTTTATGCAATAAAAAATTATTATTTTATTAAAAAAAAATGTTTAACATTAGTTTTTACAACAATTTTTTTTGCAAAATATTTTCGAAAAAAATTTAGTTCAAAACAGTACATTTATTAGGCAAAAAAACAAAAAAAAAACATTTTTTTCATGTATCCCAATTGAATTCAAAAAAAAGTTTTAATTAAAACTGTACAGTTACTTGTTTTAAACAATAAAAATTAAAACTTTTAAAACAAAATTATAACATTAGTTTTAACAACAGTTTTATTTTTTTTGCAAAAAATTTCTGAAGAAAATTTAAGTTTAAAACAGTACAACTACATGTTTTATGACAAAAAACAAAAAAAAACATTTTTTTCATGTTTTCCGAAAGAATTCAAAAATATGTTTTAATTAAAACTGTACAGTTACTGGTTTTAAACATTAAAAAATTAAAACTTTATTATAAAAAAAATTTAACATTACTTTTTACAACAATTTTTTTTTGCAAAATATTTTCGAATAAGTTTTAAGTTTAAAACAGTACAACTACATTTTTTATCCAAAAAAATTATTTATTTCATGTTTCCCAAAGAAATATAAAAATATGTTTTAATTAAAATTGTACAGTTACTTGTTTTAAACAGTAAAAAAATTATTAAAAAAAATTTAACATTAGTTTTTACAACAATATGTTTTTGCAAAATATTTTCGAATAAAGTTTAAGTTTAAAACAGTACAACTGCATTTTTTAATGCAAAAAAAAATAAATAAATAAATTCATTTTTTTCATGTTTCCCAAAAGAATTCAAAAAATGTTTTTTATTTAAACTGCACAGTTACTTGTTTTATGCAATGAAAAAATATTATTTTAATAAAAAAAAAGTTTTAACAGTAGTTTTTACAACAATTGTTTTTGCAAAATATTTTCAAAAAAATTTCATGTTCAAAACAGTACAATTACATTTATTAGGCAAAAAAACAAACAAAACATGTTTTTCATGTTTCCCAATTTAATTCAAAAAAATGTTTTAATTAAAACTGTACAGCTACATGTTTTTAACAATAAAAAATTAAAACTTTATTAAAAAAAAATTAACATTAGTTTTTACAACAATTTTTTTTTTGCAAAATATTTTCGAAAAACTTTTAAGTTCAAAAGAGTACAACTGAATTTTCCATGCAAAAAAAATTATTCTTTTACGTTTACCAAAGGGATTAAAAAAATGTTTTAATTTAAACTATACAGTTACTTGTTTTAAACAATTAAAAATTAAAATTTTATTAAAAAAAACATTTTAACATTAGTTTTTACAACAATTTTTTTTTTGCAAAATATTTTCGAAAAAACTTTTGTTCAAAACATTACAACTAAAATTTTTCTGCAATAAAACAAAAAAAAATAAACAATTTTTTATGTTTCCCAAAGGGATTAAAAAAATGTTTTAATTAAAATTGTACATTTATTTGTTTTAAACAATAATAACAAAAATGTTACTAAAAAAAATTATAACATTAGTTTTACAACAATGTTTTTTTCAAAATATTTTCGAAAAAACTTTAAGTTCAAAATAGTACAACTAAAATTTTTATGCAAACAAATAAAAAAATCTTTTTTTTGCACAAATATTTTTTTTGCAAAATATTTTCGAACAAATTTTAAGTTTAAAACAGTACAACTGCATTTTTAATGCAAAAAAACAAAATAAAATCATTTTTTTCATGTTTCCCAAAGGAATTTAAAAAATTGTTTTCATTTAAACTGCACAGTTACTTGTTTTATGCAATAAAAAATTATTATTTTAATAAAAAAAAAAATTTAACAGTAGTTTTTACAACAATTTTTTTTGCAAAATATTTTCATAAAAATTTTAAGTTCAAAACATTACAACTATATTTATTATGCAAAAAAAACAAAAAAAAAATATTTTTTTTATGTTTTCCAAATGAATTCAAAAAAATATTTCATATAAAACTGTAAAGTTACTTCTTTTGAACATTAAAATTTTATTTAAAAAAATTTAACACTAGTTTTTACAACATTTTTTTTTTGCAAAATATTTTCGAATAAATTTTAAGTTTAAAACAGTACAACTGCATTTTTCATGCAAAAAAAACAAGAAGAAATCATTTTTTTCTTGTTTTCCAAGGAAAAATGTTTTAATTAAAATTGTACAGTTACTTGTTTTAAACAGTAAACAATAAATTTTATAATATTTTTTTTTATACTTTTACTATTAGACTTTACAACATTTTGTTTTGTTGCAAAATATTTTCGAATAAATTTTAAGTTTAAAAGAGTACAACTACATTTTTTATGCAAAAAAATCATTTTTTTAATGGTTTCCAAAGGAATTCAAAAAAATATTCTAATTAAAACTGTACAGTAACTTGTTTTAAACAATAAAAAATTAAAACTTTTCTAAAAAAAAAATTTAACATTAGTTTTTACAACAATTTTTTTTTGCAAAATATTTTCGAAAAAACTTTAGTTCAAAAAAAAAAAAACTAAAATTTTTATTCAATAAAACAAAAAAAAATTTTATGTTTTCCAAAAGGATTAAAAAATTGTTCAAATTAAAATTGCTCAGTTATTTGTTTTAAACAACAATAGCAAAAATTTTACTAAAAAAAATTATAACATTAGTTTTACAACAAATTTTTTTTGTTTACTAAAAAAAAATTATAACATTAGTTTTACAACAATTTTTTTTGCAAAGTATTTTCGAAAAAATTTTAAGTTTAAAATAGTACAACTACAATTTTTATGCAAATAAACATCAATTTTTTCATGGTTTCCAAAGGAATTCAAAAAATTGCTTTTATTTAAACTGTACAGTTACTTGTTTTATGCAATAAAAAATTATTATTTTAATAAAAAATATTTAACATTAGTTTTTACAACAATTTTTTTTTGCAAAATATTTTCGAATATATTTTAAGTTTAAAACAGTACAACTACAATTTTTATCCAAAAAAATTATTTATTTCATGTTTCCCAAAGAAATTTAAAAATATGTTTTACTTAAAATTGCACAGTTACTTGTTTTAAACAGTAAAAAAAAAATATTAAAAAAAATTTAACATTAGTTTTTACAACAATTTTTTTTTTGCAAAATATTTTCGAATACATTTTATGTTTAAAACATTACAACTACATTTTTTATCCAAAAAAAATCAATTTTTTCATGTTTCCCAAAGAAATTCAAAAAAATGTTTTAATTAAAAGTGTACAGTTACATGTTTTAATCAATAAAAAATTAAAATTTTATTAAAAAAATAAAATTTTAACATTAGTTTTACAACATTTTTTTTGTAAGTTCAAAACAGTAGAAGTACATTTTTTATGCGAAAAAAAACAAAAACAAATCATTTTTTTTCAGGTTTTCCAAATGAATTCAAAAAATTGTTTTAAATAAAACTGTACAGTTGTTGTTTTGAACATTAAAAAATAAAAAATTTATTAAAAAAAAAAATTACCATTAGTTCCTACAACAATTTTTTTTGCAAAATATTTTCGAAAACATTTCAAGTTTAAAGCAGTACAACTGCAATTTTTATGCAAAAAACAAAAAAAAATCATTTGTTTTGTTTCCCAAAAGGATTCAAAAAATGTTTTAATTAAAACCGTACAGTTAGTTGTTTTAAACAATAAAAAAATAAAATTTTATTAAATAAAAATTTTTAACATTAGTTTTTACAACGATTTTTTTTTGTTGCAAAATATTGTAGCGTTTAGCTTCTTTAACCACAAAAAAAAACAAGTCCGTTCACTTAGCGATCCAACCAACAACTGCTTTATTCCGACTAAAAAGAAGTGGCAACCGGAACGGCCCTTACGCAATGAAACAACCAATCAATCAACGAAAAACACAGGAATTTAAGACGAAAATAAACGAAAGAATGCGCCGATGGTAATCACCACGCGCGCTGTATCTCGGCATTGAAATAAAATAAAACTGGCTGTGGTTAACAAAACGGGCTAAAAATAATTAAGTAAATAGACTAACAGTAGAACGAATATATAGATCATTACACTCCCCCCCACTTAAACACGTTTGTCCCCAAACGAAAATAAAATAAAAAAAAACGCACGAAAAAAAAACACTTTACTAATACACATCATACTGCAAACGTTGGGGTCGGCGACGCACTCGACCATATATTGAAACATCGTCTGTTGGCGTTACGACACTACTAGGTATCGTTTCATCAGGTGACCAATCGCTGGCCTCTCCGGACCCCATCGAATAGGATTGCGACTCGGATCTAGAATTGCGCTCGTTTCTTTCTGGCTCAGATGTAACGTCCCCATTTTCATTTCGAGCATCCAAATTTCGTACACGAGTCCAATTCTCGGGCAAATGTTCAGCTTCGTACTTTCGGAGATTGTCGGCGTGAATTACTTTGGGTTGAGTGGTTGCATTACTCTGAATGACGAAGAGTTCGTTGTTTAATTGTTGTCGTACCAGGTAGGGACCCGTCCAACCATGACCCAGTTTTCTCCGTGCTGCAGGAGGGTAGAAGTACCAGACCCAGTCTCCGACCGTGAAAGACTCCGTTGTTCGGACTCGGCGGTCGTAATTCCGCTTCTGACGAACGGCACATTTTCTCAGAGTCCGATAGGCGTGCTCGAATGAATCTATTAGTTGTTTCTGCATCTTTTGCACGTATGAAGTGTGGCATTGAAAATGGTGCGCCCCTGGAGGAGGCCCAAACATCAGTTCCAACGGCAGCGTAGTCTCCCTTCCCATCATCAATTTGTTGGGTGAAAACTTTGTTGATTCGTGCCGAGAACACCTGTAAGCGGAGCAAAGGTAGGGTAAATGAACATCCCAGTCGTCGTGGTATTCGTTAACACATGTGGATAGCATCTGTAGAATGGTTCGATTAAATCTTTCCACCAGGCCATTGGACTGAGGTCGATACGGTGTACATCTTGTTTTACGGACGTTCAGTAGACGACACATCTCCTGAAAAACATGGGATTCGAAATCCCTACCCTGGTCAGAGTGCAAAACTTTGGGAAATCCAAATCGTAAAAAAAACTGTGTAACCAGCGTTTCAGCGGTGGTAGTGGCCAATTGATTTGGCAAGGCAAAGGCTTCTGTCCATTTAGTAAAATAATCGGCCACCACTAAAATATACTGATTACCATTTTTAGTTCGTGGCAGTGGACCGAGAAAGTCAATGGCCACCCGCTCCAGTGGCCTACCGGAGATATTTTGCACAAGAGGTCGATGTGGTCTTCCATGATACGGTTTACGACGAGAACACGGGATGCACCATCTACACCACTGCTTTACGTCTTCAGCTAAACCAGGCCAATAAAAATGACGACGAATCGTATGAATTGTTCTAGTGATGCCAAAATGACCCGCCGTTCTCAGTTCGTGCAAATGATGGAATATTTCCCGCCGAAGCCCTTGTGGAGCTACCAGTACTAAAATGGAAGAATCAATATTATTATTGGGTCTCCACGACCGATACAACAAGCCCTGGTGGACTTCCAACAAATCCCACTGTCGAATATACCGATGCGTGGTCTCGTGTACTGCCATTCGTGAAGTATCCGGCGCATATTGACTCATACTTTTATTTCTTATTATAAGCGAAATAGAAGGATCTTCACATTGCCAGTGACGCAGCTCGTCGAGCGTCCATTGTTTAAGCCAACTACATTCATCAGACGAATTATTTTGTTGAGGATTTCGTTCAACTCTCGATTGTAAGACGGCAACAATAGGCGCGGTGCTCTCAACGGTCCCGCAATCTAAACAAGCCTCCCGCTTGCAGCGTTGTCTGGATAACCCGTCTGCATTGATATGCTGTGCCCCGGGTCTATGCTCAACCGTAAAGTTATAAGTGCCCAAAACCGAAAGCCAACGGGCCAACATGCCCTCCGGCGCTTTCATGGTCAGTAGCCATTTTAAGGAAGCGTGATCGGTGCGTAATAAGAAGTCCCGACCCCACAAATAATGTCGAAACTTTTTTACACATTTTACCATGGCTAATAGTTCACGAAACGTGGTACAATAATGACGTTCCGTTTTGCTTAAAGTAGAACTACAGTAGGCAACCACTTTTTCCACACCATTCACTACTTGGGAAAGAATACCTCCAATACCCGTGTCACTCGCATCAGTATCCAAGACAAACTGAGTCTCACGTAAAGGATACGTCAACACCGGCGCACACGTCAAGGCCGACTTTAATCTTATAAAGGAAGATTGGCACACGGGAGACCAGGAAAACAAAACATTTTTGTGCGTTAGAGCTGTTAGTGGAGCAGCGATTGAGGCGAACCCTCGAATGAAACGTCGGTAATATGAAGCAAAACCTAGAAAACTTCGCAATTCCTTAACATTATTGGGTCTTGGCCACTCACCAACCGCTTTCGTTTTCTCAGGATCGCAACGAACTCCGTCCTCACCCACTATATGACCTAAATATTTCGTACTTTTAGACAAGAAATCGCACTTCTTTGGATTAAGTTTTAACCCGGCTCTTCGGAGGCGACAAAACACGACTTCCAGTTCCTGTAGAGCCTTCGTAAAATCGGTAGAAAAACAAACAATATCGTCGATATACACAACACACGATTTAAACAGTAACCCAGTCAATACGCGTTCCATTAACCGTTCAAACGTGGCCGGGGCATTCGTCAACCCGAAACACATCACCTTAAAGTGAAAGTGACCTTTTCCGGGTAACGAAAACGCGGTCTTTTCCTTATGTGCGGGGTCCATTTCTACTTGCCAGTAGCCACTGGCAAGATCCAACGTGGAAAACCATTTGGACCCGCCTTAGACGTCGAGCATTTCCTCAATGTTGGGCAAGGGGTACGCATCTTTTTTCGTAACATCATTAAGTTTACGAAAATCTATACAAAATCGTTGAGTACCGTCTTTTTTAGTTACCAAAACAATAGGAGAGGACCACGGGCTTTGACTGGGCTCAATCATGCCTTCACTTAACATTTTCTCAATCTCCTTTTCGGCAAGCTCGCGCTTAACCCACGACATTCTTCGTGGCGGTTGGCGTATAGGCCGTGATGCTCCAGTGTCAATTTTATGCTTGACAAGCGCGGTCCGTCCAGGTGACCCGTTACTATCACAAAACACATCCTGATATCTGTTAAGTAGACGCACAAATAGTCCCCGTTGTGTCGACGTTAAATCGCCAGGAATTAAACAAGACAAATGATCGGGAAGCGACTGGTTAGAAACCTGCGATACCTCTTTTGGTCGTAGAGTAAGTGGACGCACACGACCTGGATTCTTATGCAAGCTCACTGGTATACTTTGAACTTGTATTATAGAGTCGGCCAGATTTAAACAACATCGATTGCGTTTCAAGAAATCCATGCCCAGAATACCGTGACAACCCGACAACTCTGCTATAGGCGCTGATTGTTTAAATTGGCGGCCTTCTATGGTGAGTAATATTAGGGCCTCGCCGTAACAGACAAGGTTCTCGCCATTAACAGTGATTAAACGAACCTTCGCATTGCATAATCGTGGCCGGTCTACTTTTAAAAGAACATCAAACACCGAAGATTTGTCGATAATGGTAGCCACAGAACCGGTATCAACCAACAAGTTACAATTAACACCCAGTAAATCACAGTTTATATAACAACAAGATTCAAAATTTATTTTGTCCGCCGTCATCGGTAAGACTGGAGCGGTGGCGATGACTCCAGTCTTCAGTGGTTTAAATGATTTACTCGGTATCCATTACTAAACCGATCAACTGAGAGCCGCGCTGCATAACGGTTCTGACGTGGACACTCTCTTTGCCAATGACCAGGCTCGCCACAAGTATAACACCGGTATCCTGGAGCCGCATTATTGGTTGCTGGACTAACAGTCCGTTGGGGTGCGTCTACAGTCAGCTTAGAAATTAGGTCAATAGCGTCAGCGAGGGTAGATGACGAGGAGAGTTTTACTGAATGACGCAACGACGAATCAAGCAACCCCGCAGCATACTGCTCTAGTAATAACCGTTCACCATCTAACTTAAAAACTTTAACATCAGCCTCTTTAAATAATGACTGCAGACGGTAACCGAAATCAATTGGAGATTCTGACCGAGTTTGCGTGGCCGTAAAGAAGAACCCGCGACTTTGTACCGAGTTGGATGGATCATACTTTTGATTAAAAGCCTTAGATAGAGATTCAAAATCATAACGCTTGTATTCCGGAAGACAATTTTGTATAAATAGTGCTTCGCCCTCCAAACAACACGCAAGTTGAAACCCCTTAACACTTTCTGTCCAACCATTAGCCATTGAAACATTAGCAAAATGTCGTTTAAAGCCCCACCAGTCGGCACCGTTAAAGGTCTGCTTTAACTTAACGAGTTCGTGACGTACGGGTAAATCACATACCTTTGCGTCGTGTTCGACCTCCAGATTTGATTGATCAGGTTTGATTGTGGCTTGCTGTGCGTTCATTGACATACGGTCCAAACGATCGGACAAACCTCGAAACACTCTGGAAATCCTTTCCTCAAAATGTTCTTGCAATTGGCCAAACTTCTCAGCAAATTATTCTTCCATATTCGTCATACAGAGGCCCACCCAGGGACGCCAAAAAGAAGTGTAGCGTTTAGCTTCTTTAACCACAAAAAAAACAAGTCCGTTCACTTAGCGATCCAACCAACAACTGCTTTATTCCGACTAAAAAGAAGTGGCAACCGGAACGGCCCTTACGCAATGAAACAACCAATCAATCAACGAAAAACACAGGAATTTAAGACGAAAATAAACGAAAGAATGCGCCGATGGTAATCACCACGCGCGCTGTATCTCGGCATTGAAATAAAATAAAACTGGCTGTGGTTAACAAAACGGGCTAAAAATAATTAAGTAAATAGACTAACAGTAGAACGAATATATAGATCATTACAATATTTTCGTAAAAATTTTTTTTAAAACAAATGAAGTTGTAAAGTTGAAAACAGTACAACTTCATTTTTTATAGAAAAAAATCATTTTTTTATGTTTTCTGAAGATGTCCATGAAACACTAGATGTCCAGAATTAATGGATTATTGGCGTGGGTAAAGAAATTATTGGGCCTAGGTTTTATATTAAAAAAGTTGTTGTATATATAATATATGTATTCTGTGTTTAACAAATGTTTTTAAGTAGTGAAGGGGAACCCGTGGGTATGTACCCTCGACTACACAACTAATTCACGTTGGATGGGCACAGATACCCGAAAGACTAACTTTCTTCTGAACACAGAGCACCACAAGCTTAAAGAGTCCGGACCACGCTCATACAAGCTGGTTTTAAATGAAAGTTTATACAAAATAAATACTATCTGTAGTATTTTTTTGTGAAAAAATAATTACTTTGGCCAAAAATACGTGCATCACTCGCGGGCACTATGCCGTAAATTATGTCACGATCTGTTTTAATCGGTCAGTTGATTTTGGCTTTGCTAGCGGAAAATGAAATAATGGTTGCAGCAAAACAGAGGTACGTCGACATAGCATTTTCTGTAACTTTTATATTAAGAAATATGCGTAGGTATTGCCGCGGCTCGATTTTAGTTTGAAATTAATGTTTTTTTAAACTGTTTGTAAGTGTACTACACTATTTAAATTTGTCAGTTAACAATAATGTAAAAAAGTGTGATGTATAGTGTAGAAGTATTTTATCTGATGAAGTGACATAAGTGAAGATCCTAGTCCACTAGCAATAGGTATTAAGCCAGGTTTACCTACCATTGGAAAACAAGCGAAGCTGAGCAAATCAAAAATACAAATTTGGTGGGTTGACTAAGAATAGCATTTATTAAAAAGGGTGACATTTAATAAGACTGTTGGTTAAAGTGTTGCACTGTCTTTTTTACTGAATTTGCTAAAATTTGTGTATCCCTACACAGCTGGTCAGAACTTTGTTTGGTTGGTACAGGAATGACTGGAAAAGGAAAACAGAAAGATTCCATCAGTACTGATTAAACGTACAAGCGAACAACATTTTAGTGATAGTTCAACAATATTTGCTGGAATATTTTATCATTCAGTTTTGAATGGTCTTATTTCATACAATATGTGATTCATGCTAGAGTTATGTTGTTTTAAATTACGTTCATTCAACATTACAACAATTACACATTTAAGTATTTGATTATTTATGTATCTGTTTCTTTTTCCTCCGGCGTCTCCAATAAATGCTGCTTGCTTGATTGGAACCAGTTTCTTTGGGTATCCAATACAATGAGAACGTATTGGCGAGAATACAAAATGCTTGGTTTCGTCACTTATAACGTTATACAGCAAGGCTCCGTATTGTCACGGAGCATAGTTTCTTGGCATTGTTACTTTTTTCATTAATGCGTTTGTGCGCTGGCATTGTTTAAAGTTATAGTATAGACCAAGTTGGAAAACGGATTGTAAAACAATGAGTTTTGTTTTCCGTTGTCGCGCGACTGTGACGGCATAGTCGCAGCCCTTACAGAGCCCACGGCATACCATCCATCATTGCGGAGTACTGTTTTTCGTTTAAATATTGCGTATTTTTAAGAACTAAGCACTTATGCGCGTAAAAATTCCTGTCGTGACGTTGGCATTGTTATATGTGGGAAGGAAAACGATTAAGTCTCGTTCGTGTTGCGCCAGCTGGCAACTTTACACGACACACAATCTTTATGCATATAGTAAAATTTAGATAATTGTATATTTTAAATATCTGTGCTCTGAGCACCTCAACCGCCACAATGTTATAGTAAAACCACCTGAAGTAAAATGTGCACTACAAACATTAGATGACCACCAATGTAATGTTGCTTGCTTTTTTTCTATGGCCCACTCTTTTTGCATGCTTTTTTTCTATGGCCCACTCTTGTTTTTGAAAATGAAAACACACACACATATATATACTTATCACTGTACAGTCATTCTTGTCTTGCTATTTTAAACACAGCCTAAATCAGAAATGATTACTCGGCTTATGGTAAATTGCTATATGGTAACTTTAAATATGAATATAGTCTATGCAATATTGGAAAAAAAAAGGAATTTAAAATTTGAACCTTAGAAAGTCACGAAAACTAATTCTCCACTACGCTTGGTAAGCTATTTTGCGTAGTTATACACTGTAAACACTGATTCCCAGGAAATAACTTCTAAAAAGTTGCTGCAGCCTTTTAAAGTATTGTTAATACCTTAGAAAACGTTCTGATTTGCTTGTTTATCAGGCTCCTACTAAAACACGCCCGGTGGAAAAAAATATACTAAAACACACCCGGTGCGGGGCCCGGTGGGACCCGGTGAGGGGACCCGGTGTTACGAGTCATACTAAAACACGCCCGGTGGGTTGCCCGGTGAGTATTTCGTGTAAAGGGAGCTTTCCCTATGCAAGAGTCACCAAAATGTGTGTGTGAAACAGAACTTGTGAAAAAATTGGAAGATATTGTCTGTCTTTAAAGCATAAAGCGGGCAATTTTCGGTGATAGAAATTAAATTCTTGCTCCGCACGTCATCGCTGTAACAAAATAAATAAAACATGATGATGAAAATGGACACGTAATTCGCAAGTTCTTTAATTATCGCTCCGCTAAAACGGAAACAAACGTTGGATCGCGGTACTGAGGGCTTGTCCGAATACGGAAAAGCCTATCACGCTAACTAAAACACACATCATTTCGAATATATACATTTTTCGTTTTAAAAGTTACATCGTTCGTCTTTTAAAGTTTTTAATATTACAACTTTGATTTTAATAAAATATTAAAACTTCGATCAAGTATAAGTGTATGTATATTACTGTGACCTAATAGGACACTTATAGCACATATTGTAGGGTGGGGTAAGATGGGACACCTTTTCATTCTGTTTCTCGTCCCATTTGGTATGAAGCAAAGAACATTCAAAGAATTATAAAACTATATTCTTACGACTCCCATAGAACGTTGTTAATTGTTTAAAACACACGAACAGAAAGTTTGGATCTTATGTGCTAAAGGATCGTGTTTTAAACAATTAACAACAGTCTATGGGAGTCGTGAGGACATGGTTTTATAATTTTTTGAATGTTCTTTGCTTACTACCAAATGGGGAGAAAAATAGAATTAAAAGGTGTCCCATCTTACCCCACCCCCTATTAAAGAGTCTGGACCACGCTCATACAAGTTGGTTTTAATTGAAAATTTACACTTAATAAATACTATCTGTGGTATTTTTTTGTGAAAAAAATATTTAGTTTGGCCAAAAAAACGTTTTAAAAAGTGCAAAAAATTCGCCTATTGTTGCGTCACTCGCGGGCACTATGACGAAAATTACGTCACGATCTTTTCTAATCGATCAGCTGATTTAGGCTTTGCTGTTTGCAGCAAAACAGAGTGTACCGTCGACATAGCATTTTCTGTTACTTTTAAATTAAGAAATATACGTAGGTAATGCCGTGGCCTGATTTTAGTTTAAAATTAATATTTTTTAAAATTGTTTGTAAGTGTATTACAGTATTACGCTATTTAAATTTGTCAGTTAACAATAATGTAAAAGTGTCAGTGTGTGATGTATAGTCAGATAGAAGTATTTCATCTGATGAAGTGACATAAGCGAAGATCCTAGTCCACTAGCAATAGGTATTGAGCCTTTCCAGTTTGAACCTGTACTTCCCGCAAGTGTTGGGGAAGTAGACAGGCCAAGACCACGGAAAATAAGTGAAGCTGAGCAAATCAACAACACAATTTGGTGGGTTGACCAAGAATAGCATTTATTAAAAAAATGTGACATTTAATAAGTCTGTTGGTTAAAGAGTTGTACTGTCTTTTTTCCTGAATTTGTTGAAATTTGTGTAAACAGATATGTGTTGGACATATAATATTCTTGACTGAGACCGGAGCATGGAATACAAATTTAGTGAAATCAATTTACTCTAGTCTAGTATTTATTGTTGGCCTTCATACCAAAAAGTTGGTCAATCACATGTTTATGGCATTTATTTTGTTTAGATAGTATCGCCACACAGCTGATCAGAACTTTGTTCGATAGGTACGGAATGACTGGAAAAGGAAAACAGAAAGGTTCAACATTATAGTGACAGTTCAACATTATAGTGACAAAGAATTTTTCATCATTCAGTTTTGAATGGTCTTGTTTCATACAAAATGTGAATCATGCAAGAGTTATGTTGTTTTAAATTAAGTACATTCAACATTACAAGAAATACATATTTAAGTATTGGATTATTTTCATTGTTTTGAATAAAGAATACTTGTACCAGGTGGTGGATCTGTTCTTCTGCGCTCTCCAAATACATGCTGCTTACTTGATCTGAACAAGTTTCCTTGCATATCCTAATTAGAACATATCGATATCATAGTAAAGCGATCTGAAGTAAAATGTGCACTACAAATATGAGATGACTTATCGCTTTACAGTCATTCTTGTCTTGCTATTTTAAACACAGCACCTATCAGGCATGATTACTCGGCTTATGGTAAACTCCTATATGGTAACTTTAAATACAGATATAAAAATAGTCTATGTCATATAGGGAAGAAACAAAAAGAATTTAAAATCTGAACCCTAGAAAGTCACGAAAATTAATTCTCCACTAAGCTTGGTAGGCTATTTTGTTTGGTTATACACTGATCCCTAGGAAATAGCTTCCAATAAGTTGCTGAAGCCATAGATATTGTTAATACCTTAAAAAACGTTTTAATTTGCTTATCTATCAAAATTGCACCAATAAACGATAAACCGCTGATAGGCCGGGTTTTTCCCATAAACGAAATATTGCATTGTGACGTCACAGTGCCCGCGAGTGACGTTTTTTACAACTTTGAAATTTGATTTTTTAAACGTTCATAACTTTTAAGTTAAAGCGAATTTTCACAAACTGGCTGTGAATTTAGCATCAGTAGACATAAAACTTTATTCTTATGCAAAAAACTGCGCAACCATGAGAACCGTGGGCCGGACTCTTTAACAAAATTCAACGAATAAACTTTTGCTAAAAATGCAGTTCATTATGTAAGTGTACAACGAAACAAACTTCGTACATCCATAATCAAAGTTATTTTTCAAAAACCTCAACTCGGGGGTCTCATTAGGCTAAAAATCTGTACACACGCATCACATTTTGGTGGATCTTACATAGGGAAAGCTCCCTTTTCACGAAATACTCACCGGGCGTGTTTTAGTATGACTCGTAACACCGGGTCCTCAACGGGTCCCACCGGGCGTGTTTTGGTATGACTCGTAACACCGGGTCCCACCGGGCGTGTTTTAGTAGAACCGGTTTATCAAAACTGCAACGATAAACGCTAATAGGCCGGGTTTTCCCCATAAACAAAATATAGTTTTGTGACGTCACAGTGCCCGCTAGTGACGTTTTCTACAACTTAGAAATTTGATTTTTGAAACGTTCATAACTTTTAAATTGAATCGAACTTTTACAAATTGACTGTTAATTTAGCATCAGTAGACATAAAACTATATTCTTATTTTGTCCGGCGCCGTGGCCCAGTGGTTTCGGCGCTTGCATCGAAACCAAAGTGTCCCCGGTTCGGTGCTCGGCAGCGGTACTACCACTGATCGGCGTATGTGTCCTTGGGCAAGACACTTAACGGACATTGCTCCAACCCAGCGGTCACTAATGGGTTGTCTAAATTGTAAGCCATATCAAATAAAAAATCTGTGTAAGTTGAAAAGCATGGTAACTCGTAAGCACACGTGGATAAAAAATGGTGCCAACAATACGCGTCTGACTGCGATGCGGTGTCGCGGCACCGCACGCAAAAAAGACTTAAATGGGCTTTTCCGGGTGTTGGGGTAATGGGCCAAATCTGGCCTAAATCCCAGGTCCTTGACAAGGACCTCACCCATAAAAAAAAAAAAAATTTTCTTATTAAAAAAACTGCGTAACCATGAAAACTGTTGGCCGGATTCTTTAATGTATTACCTACCAGTAAGGTTAAATCTTTCAAACATAATTCCAATGTGTCACAGTAAGAAATATTAGATGTATTGAATTCTAAAGATCCTGTAAGAAAGCAAACTTTGACCTGAAGCAAGTATTAATACTCTTTTATTTTTAAGACTGCTTTCAGAAAACTAAAGATTATTTGTGAAAGTCTTGGAATTGATGGCAGTGGAAGTGTGGAAGACAATCTTAACAAACTAAATGAGCTCATGCTATTTAAAGAAATTTGTCCAAAAACGTTTCGACATTTAAAGAGATGTATGGGGGTGAGTTTTTGCTTGTTAAACATGAACTGTGATACTGGAGGAAAAGTTGCCGGTGTAAAATATTAATTTATTAAGTGGCATTGTTCACTTTTGCTGTGTGCATGGAATCGCTGTGTACATGAAATTCACCCTGCGACAAGAAAGTGCAAGGGATTACGTAGATGGCATTCTGTCATTTGCCCAGCAACCCAATGTTGTCGTAACTGACATACCCTCTCAGGTAATGCACCGGCACTTAGTAGAGTATGTTTTATAATGCACCGGCACTTAGTAGAGTATGTTTTATAATGCACCGGCACTTAGTAGAGTATGTTTTAAAATTGTACTCTACTATGTTTATAAATTTATTTTATAGGTTGCTCATCACGGAAAGAACAGAAAAGCGGGTATGTTTTCTCCACTCAGAGGAATGCTTTATGAATAGACCAAAGAAAACCTGCAATCAGCGGAGGATTGAAAGTTAGCGCCAGTTAAAATCAAGCTTAACAGTGAAAATTCTGCACTCAACTTCTACAGTTTATGAAACAAGTTTCACCTCAAAACTAAAAGAAGAGGAGGGGAAAAAGCTTTCAGAGATTTAAGAATGTGTTCAGATTTAATGTTTAACATTGCTGAGATATGCGGAGCATGTGGTGGTGTAGGCAGTTACAAACAATGGGTTAGTATAGTTAGTTTTGACAAACTGAAAAAAAATTGTGTAGGTTGCTTGTTACAATTGTGGTAAGTGGTACCACGTTCGATGTTTAATGAGCAATGAACATGTGCATTTTGTTTGTAAATAGTATTTATATGCATTTTATTTGTAAATTGTAATCATGTGTATTTTATTTGTAATTAATTAGTATAAAGTAGCATTTTATATGATTCTTTCTTTTAATAAAATATATACAGTCTTTTGGACTGATTTTATTGTTTCTGTGACCACACATTAGCACAATGTGCAGGTTACACTTTTAAATGTGCACATTTTCAAGAACTATGCGCAGGTCACTCATTTAAATTTGCACATTTTCAAGCACAATGTGCAGGTCGCACATTTAGGTTTGCACATTTTAAAGCGATGCGAGCACAGTGTGCAGGTCGCACATTTAAATGTGCACGTTTTCAAGCACAATGTGCAGGTCGCACATATAAATGTGCACGTTTTCAAGCACAATGTGCAGGTCGCACATTTAAATGTGCACGTTTTCAAGAACAATGTGCAGGTCGCACATTCAGGTTTGCACATTTTTAAGTGATGCGAGCACAATGTGCAGATGCACATTTGAATTTGCACATTTGTGCACATTTTCGAGCGATGCGAGCGCAACGTGATGGTCCCACATTTAAAAGCGCACATTTTCATCGAGAACATTTTTATCGAGCACATTTTTTCGCACATTGTGCAAATAACTCTCGCAACCTCGTCTCGGTCTGTAGGTCCTGGCTGTGACCTACTAGCTTTCAATCGAAACGGTTATGCGTAATCAGCAATTTAGTCTGTCTTACCACTCCAAGTTGTGTATATACAGTGTATTTACAGTTCAGCTGGTACACAGCGGCAATAGTACGTGTTTGGCTAATCAAATCTAATTGCAACCAAATTACTAATATAATAAAGATAATAACATGACCAAACGACTAAATTTCTGAGGTTAACAACCCCGGTCACGATCACGGATTTCACCTTAATCAAATAGAATACAGAAAACTAGCGTTAGTACAGTTTTGATTATTATAATATAGACTGTCACTGCAAAATGTTAGAACACAGGTACAATGCTAAATCACCGCGATCAAACTGTGTTAACAATACTTAAGAAATGCTGCACTGCACGGAGCTAAAAACAGGTACATTAAACTTAGCGTGGCGGTTAACAAAGGAAATAGAAATAATTGCGGTTTCGTAACGCATGGTGGTTTTGGAATGATACAGCATAGAATCGCATAACACAACGGAGGGGAACTAATAACCGTAACATACCGGCCCCAATGACTTAATTGGGTAACCAGGTCATTTAAACAAAGGTTATTAAATCACAACACTATAGAGGCAGCACAATTTAAAGAGACACAATAAATATGAACCATTGTACGTAAAGGTGTGAGCTACACAGCAAAAATGACTGCAATATACAGGCGTAAGCACTAATAACACATTTCACAAATAACTATACACAAACAATGCTGCTTGTACTTAAGGCTCGTTGTTGTTTCTATGGCAAACACAATTTGGCAGTAAAGGCAGTAACTGCAAAAGGCTAACACAGTCGAGATACTATAGTAATACAGAATGCACCGTTGTCCATTACAGAAAAGGTTTCACTTGGGAATAACAAATACTGGTAAAAACTGGCACGTACAATAGGCACACACTCAATGAAGGCTCATGCAAGAAAGAAAGGAAGCTGTGTGTTCCTTTATGATGGCAACACACTGAAAATTCTCAAAGGAATAAGAAGGGCTTTAGAATGAGCTATGGGTGTGCTTCTAGTAAGCACAGTTTACGAATGTCTCGATCCATCACTGCAGTCGCAGTTCTGTTGCAACTCGTCGCTCAAAGTGACGTCACATCAATTCCAATACTTCATTAATCAATGTCAACACTGCGGATACGACTTATCTCATGGGAGACTAATCTTATGAAAACAAATCCCCGTTGGACGAGGTTAATGATATCCCGTTCAGCCGCTGACACAATAGGAGTTTGCACGGCACCGTGGCCCCGTATTCACTGTGTGGCCCGCGCGGGCCACTGAAGTGTCTTGGGCCATGGCCCCCAATTTTTTTCTAGGGCACCGTGGCCCCGAAGTGTCTTGGACCATGGCCCCAATTAGTTTCTAGGGAACCGGACCCTCTCGGGCTTGTGGTCTGCTAAAGGTATTTTAGGCCGTGGTGGGATTTTGGGTATTGTGTTATTTTTCATTGCCGTGATACATAAATTCAATAAGTTTAAAACTACAGTGCTAACATTATAGTCTGTTTTACCCATGCAAAAAATATTAGCACAAATTTTTGCTGTTCTATAAATCAGTTTAAAACTACAGTACTAACACAACAATCGGTTTTATTAGAACGTTTAATATTTATTCACTCATGCAAAAATAGGGCTTATTGGCACATATTTTTGCTTTGCTGCACTCTTCATGAGTCCACCTTCCACAACCATCGCAGGCTACCCAACTTGTGTTTTTTCAAGCTTCTCTGCAGTGGCGGACAACACAAAAATTCAACAAATCTGAAGTATCTGATAAACAATAGAATAAAAAATAAAGTAATTATTACTACAACTTTAAATGTGGATGTTTTTAACAAAAGTATTTAAGATATAAAAATAACCGATACACTTATACGACTGATACATAAACGAATAATGAACTCTTGCCTGTAACTTGTAACAACAAATTGCCAAATTCAGCTCTATACAGCATGCAGGCCTTTGTGGTGTGGCTGAATGACACAGTGTTTCTGTCACAGAAGGACTCATTTTTTTATATAAAATTCTGCAAACCAAATACATTTTTTAGTATCAAAAACAATCCACTTAAGATACAAATACCTATTTGCTGCAATACAGTTTTAAATAAATGAACAATGGCTAATCTTTTTTAATAAACTGCATTGAAGGGTTTAATCTTAAGATACCTTTAACACAAGAATTCCACAGTTGTTGCCATCTTCCTGATTCTCATAAGGTGAAGATACAACCCTCCACTTTTGAGATGAAGAGGGTAAATGATGTCGCCAGAAACCTCTAAAACAAAAAACATTGTATTCCCGTTATGTTGGGTATAAATGTAATGCTCACTTCCAGTTTTTCAACTGTTTTCTATGATAGCTTGAATCCTGACCCATTGGGTCATACACGTACAGCACACGCTGCTTTAAATTACTAGCCTGAAAAAGATTGAAGTGCATTTAAATCTAAAAATACATTTGGAAGGTACAAATGTAATTAAGTAACTGATTATATTAATCAAAGATATTACCAGAAAAATGCAGTGTGCACCAACATGTACTGCTGAAACCAACGGGAAATTTAGTATCTTTAGAACCTGAAAAAACACGAACATCATAATATATTGAAATAGCGAAAACAACTTACTAAGGATTTGAAATGACCACGGAATTGACCACCATAAAACCAGAGAGTTGAATATTGACAGGGTAATACATTAATATCACCAGATTTACTAAAGGTCTAGGTCTCTAGGAAATACATTAAACTTATATGATCTCCATGAAAAAGTATATATTATATTTATTATACATTACCTTCAAGTGAATTGCTGCCAACACTGAATCCATTATCTAAAAACCTCAAGTGAATATTATCCATTTTTACCTGATGATTTAAATAAAAAAATTAACCTCATCATTTAGCCACTGGCTTCCATGCAATTAGTCAATAATCTTTTTTGTTATGCCTTCACCTCCCACAACAGCTTCTACTCTGTTTTTATGGCTAGAAGACCATAAATCATGAATGTCTGCAATATCATGTATCATTATATCAACATATGAAAATCTGCAACATAGACTTTTGATAACAGTTTTAACTTCCTCAATAATGTACTTGTGCTGAGTCTGAATGTTCATTATTTTCTTTTCTTTTAAAGTGAAGAAAAAAACAAGTACTCACTGGTAAACTTCTCAGGGAGGTTGCATACATTTGACCCATTTGAGTACATTTCCTCTGCAATAATATAAATACCTAAACAAAACAACCAGAAGCCGGATTATGATTTTGACTGTTTTATCACATGATTTACATTGTTACTTTTTTAGTATTCACTTTACTATCTTAATTTTGGGATTCTTCTGAAAATACTACCCTGTCAACTTTTTTTATAAAATAAAATTGTTTACCGCTTTCTTTTTCACTAAATATATGCTTTATAAATTTACCCTCATCCATAGCGTTAGTTGTTTCTGTAAATAAGGCTTTAGGTTTAACTTATGGAAACTCTATGCTTTTAATTTTGTCCACAGTATCTACAAAAAGAATCGTGTACCACTTTCTCTTTTACTAAACATATGCTTTATTAAATTTACCCTGATCCATAGCGTTAGTTGTTTCTGTAAATAAGGCTTTAGGTTTAACTTATGGAAATTCTATGCTTGTTATTTTGTCCACAGTATCTACAAAAAGAATTGTGTACCACTTTCTCTTTTACTAAACATATGCTTTATTAAATTTACCCTCATCCATAGCGTTAGAAGGCTTTAGGTTTAACTTATGGAAACTCCATGCTTGTAATTTTGTCCACAGTATCTACAAAAAGAATTGTGTACCACTTTCTCTTTTACTTAATATGTGCTTTATTAAATTTACCCTCATCCATATAGCGTTAGTTGTTTCTGTGAATAAGGCTTTAGGTTTAACTTCTACAAAAACTCATGCTTGTGACTGCTTTAGGGTACAGTGATGGTACAACTGTACTGACCTTTTTAATATACCGGTCTTTTGTGTCTACTAGTTTTTCACTTTAAAAAAATGGAAAATCTGTAGATAGAGCTGGAAACATTTGGGTATTAAAGATTAATTAATTACGCTTCAAATCCGGTACAGCTCGACCTTGATGATCAAATAAAACCTTGCCATAAAATTTCCTTTTCAGTTTGGTAATATAAAGGTTGTTTCATTTTTACATTCTGAAAATAAACGCTTGCACGGGTGACAAACATGAAGTTGACAGCATCCATGAGGCACACAGAATATCTAAAAAATTAGTGGACTTATAATACAAAAATTTGAACAATGATGGTATAAAATTGTACTTGTCACGGGCCATACTTGAGTTGTGTTGTTCTGCAACACTAGTAAACCAGGACAGTTGTTGATGTCCCTAAAAAACCTTTCCGCACACTTTTTTTGGATTTGTGGTGAAATCTATCATTTAAACTGTAGAACTTGTTGCATGTATTCAAATTGATTGAAACGGGGGCCAGGTTTCCCTCCTCATATAATGCCAAGTTTTCTTTTTTGTAAGCATAGAGCATTCCTTTGTTTGGCCTAAACAAATCTTTCATACGTGCCTCCCATGATGTGCAACAAGTTATTGCATAAGGTAATCATTTATAGCCAAAAAAATTAAACTGTATACTATACTGGAAGTAGAATGTGCAGTATTGCAATTTCTGTTAGGAACATAAGCGTACATGGCAACATGGTTAAACAACAGCAGTCAGTCAGCACTGCTGTTATATTTATTTTATAATGCTAGTCTATGGTGGCCCAGTGTTGCCAAACGTTTTTTTATCTCTTAACAATAAAAAAAACAAAAAAAAAAAACGAAAATGAAAATGAAATTGAAAACGAAAATGAAAACGAAAATGAAAACAAAAATGAAAAGTAAAATGAAAACGAAAACGAAAACAAAAATGAAAATGAAAACCAATTTGAAATTGAAAACAAAAATGAAAATGAAAACGAAAATGATAACAAAAATGAAAAATAAAAACGAAATTGAAAACGAAAATGAAATTCAATTTCGCTTTTCACGTCGTGGCCGAGGAGTGCCAACGGAAAAAAACGAAAATGAAATTCAATCGCGCTGTGGCAGTGTTACCGTTGTATTTCATTTATACTTACTACATTGGATTGTACGTTCTTCTGATAAACAATAATGATGTATAGTGAGGTGTATCTACAATCTACATTATGTATTTACTTTACTGAATTATGGAGCCAATAAAATTCTATGCCGTGGGCTCCGTAATGGTGGCGACCATGACGTCATAGACGCGAGACATAGATAGCAAGAACTTTAGTCTATACTAACAAGAACAAGAGTCTATACTAACTTTGGCCAGGACGGGATGTTATGGGGAATTCGTATGCTTGTGGTGGTTTCCAGTGTTGCGTCAGAATTTTATATTTGGTTTGATCATCTACAGTTTTTGAAATATAGTCTCCTATATCCGCGGCATTGGAAGAAAGTTCCACTGGTGGACTGTCACTAACGGCTGTTTTTATATCAGTGATGGCGGAAGTAGACGACTGAAAAGTCTCATCACAGCTACCACTAGTGCTTTCTACAGTTGAATCTGCTTCCTTACTAATTTCTCCGTGTACATGCGCGACCCAAAATAAGATAAAAGCTTCGCTTGCTTTCTTGGTCGTTCTGCCATGATTACTAAATCTGTAATAATATCTGCTGTCTGAACTTGATTAAGATTGAACTTGATTAAGATTACGAAAGCCTTTTATAATGAATTTGGATATAACTAACTTGGTACATTCGACCAAGACGTAATAATGCATCTCTTGTTCTCAATTCACGGCACGTTTAGACAAATTATGACAACGTAGCACTTTTTAAAGTTAAATATTCGACTCCAAAAGTATATAAATATATATATAGCATAGCGGGTATCAGCGAGAGAAAGGACATTGTTAAAAAATGTATTAAGACGCAAATTTTCGTTGGTTAACGTTGTTGCCATGTAGGAGTTCATACATTAGTCTACTTGCCTCTTTAAAATTTGCTAATCCCAATGAATTAAATAATTTCTTTAAACTTTTAAACTAGTTAATCACCACGATCGTTTTAATAAGTTTTCAAATGAGACCAGGCTTTAAAATTTGCTAATCCTAATGAATTAAATAATTTCTTTAAACTTTTATTATAAACTAAACTAGTTAATCACCACGATCGTTTTAATAAGTTTTCAAATGAGACCAGGCTAAGGTTTAATTCTCGCCGACTGAATCCATGCCTGCCAAAACACAGGTAACCTCGCGCACAAACACACTCACGCAGACCAATGCACGAGCCAGTGCGTTCGCATCAACGATTATTCGAATTTTACACTGCGACACGTTTGTGAAGCATTACCTATGGCCGCCTTACGCGAACGAAAATATATATTTCTGTAACTGTTGAAGGAAATTGTTACCATTTATTGATTTTCAAAAGGGGGGACTGGTCCCCCTAATCCCCCCCTGGGTGCGCCACCACTGATGCCAGCACAAATTAATTTTGCTAAAATAATTACCAAACAAGTATATTTTTGCTGAACGATGTACTTATTGTTAACTTGATATATAGACAAGATCCGACGATGAAATAAATTTAAAAAAACTAGAAAAGATAATAGGGTTTAGCGGTGAGCAGATAATCTGTTCTACATTCTTTATTCAAAATAATAAACCGATAACTTTGTAATGCTTTATTCAACAAACAAGCAAGTTACAAATACGATTTAGCATATGGCATTTTAGTTTTCGTCATTTGCCACAAGAATTTCATCCAGTTCTTCAACTAAAACGATATTATACATACAAGGTGAATTTAAATTAATGGTAGATATATCATAACACATAATTTATAGCATTTACGTGTGTATAGGCTATTCCTACAGAATTTGCAAAGTCTGTGATGTGTTGTTATTTTTATATGAAATAAATCAAATCATTTTCAAAGTTTTTAAACAAATTGGAAAACCGACCGTATTTAAAAACATGTTGGGCAACCGACTGTATTTTTAAAGTTTAGTATCAAAAAACTTGGTTCAGATTTAAGACGAAATGCACAAAATGTAACATAATACATTATTTTGGCTATTACTTAACAATTACGTGTACATACGCTTTTCTGTTCTGCCTTGATTCCACTCGGTCCATCTTTTCCATTGGCGACGACGACGAAAAAGGTTCAGATCCCATGAATTCGTGGTTTCAATGAAGACTAGGAGTCCAATGAGTAGCAAAAGAAGAAGTGCCGATTGGTTCATCTGTAAAAATAATCAAATATTAAACTCCGTTGAACCGTTATAACACAACGCTAACTCACGTTGTTTTCTGGAGAAGTGATGGTACAGTACAAAACGACGCGTAATATAGCCGTTCACACTAAAAAAAAGTTTGTTTCCGAAGTATCGATTTTTTTCTTTTTTCTTATCTAAAATAATTTCTGCAGCTTTGTTAGAAATAGATGAATTTCTTTGTGTAATGAGATAGTTTAGCTTTTACATGGTTACTATACAAAATGAATACGTGATAAAGGTATAAAAATGCATCTGAAAACCACAAGTAAATGAATAAATATACCTTATGTATTGCTCGCGTAACGGAGAAAGGACAGTGTCGCTATTAGCGCTTCTATTCTGTTTCATATGCCTCGTGCAAACTAAAAATTTATCACATATAGTAATGGGAGAAGATGGGACACTTAGGCACATATTGCCAAATATTTCCAAAATCAAAATAAATGGTTTTGGGGTAATATCACGAAATAGTACTATCATTCCTTTATTAATTGAAACCAATTTAATAAAATATAATAAAACACACGAGGAGTTATTTAGCGATCCGCACTACCGGTGAAATTTTACAAATTTAAAAACACACAGGATAAGAGACAGTTTTAGCATAGTTTGAACAGGTAGAAAAAGGCGAAATAGTAAGGTGCTATTTTTTATTGTTCGCTAAATCATAGGTAAAGTCAATGAATTTTTTTAGTTTGCGTGTGCGAACGAGTAACCAGTTTCATAGCTTCATAAAACAACCTTGAATATTTCGTACAGTTTGATGATTTTGTCTCATAAAACTAGTTTTAGTTTTGTAAAAATATGAAGAAAATAGACGGTGGTCAATATGATTTTAATTTGAGATAAAAACAACAAAAAAATATCGGTTTAACGTTATATATATGAAGTTTACATGGCAAAGAAACTACCACAGCCTGTTAAACTCGGTAGGTTAAGTCGCAGAATACTGCTAATGTAAATATATTTTATTTAGCGTCCCATCTTTCCCCACATTGTAGTTTTGTATGTTTTCATTGCTAAACTTTACAAGATTTGCTTTTAATTTAGTAATTTATACCTCAGGTGGTTTTCAACTATAAGATAGGCCTGATATAATAAAATGATAAAAATGTCCTCTGAAATTTTAGCCATATTGAAAGAAAACTAAAAAAAGTTCTCGTCCGACAAAGTGTCCCATCTTCCCCCACCCTACTATATGAAGTTTTATGAAAATTAAACTTTCAACAGACAGCATATAAAACTATTGCTAAATTGTTACAACAGTGTAAGTACTGTATTATATTTTTTTCTATTTTATATGAATGTGTGCAATCTAGCAGCAAAGAAACAGCATATTGTTTCATTTATTTCGGACTCCGATGCCCTTAGAATGCGCTAATTTACAATTTCACCGAGGACAACATTTTATCGCTACAAATTATTTATAACATGTACATGTAACATACAGAAAACACAGACCAATTAATAGCATCAGTCAATAAAACTAAAAGCTCATTACAATAGTCGCGATCCCGCAAGCCGTTGTTACAAACAATTCACAAGAAACCGTTCATTCTGATGTCTGATTGGACAAAGAGCGTTTTAATAACTTTCTATTAAGTGTCGTGTCTTTTCGAAACGTAGCGTTCGTATAACTGCTTAGAATGTTTTTTTCCTTGCACCGCTGCATTGTAGAAATTACACCGATAACTGTAGAAATTACACCGATAACGGTCTGCCCTAGGCAAACCAACACACATGGAAAATGATACAACACATAGCGATATTTTTTATCTTTGTATATCAGTATGCTGATAATTTGAAGGAGAATCTTGTATTTATTACAATATTTAATGCTGTACTGTTCACAGTACAACATTTTAACCCGAATTACTATTATACAGGCACACAAAATGTCAAAGAATTATAAATTTTAACCATTTATAGGAGTGTGGTTTTGTTTCGATAAATTTACTGCACCGTTATACTTTTGTAATTTTTCACTTCATGAGACTGGGAAAGACTGTAATTCTTATTCATATTAAATTATACACTATGGTACTCTGTTTGCCGTTTTCAATTGAATCCAAGATAATTACTTCCCGCATATTCCCTAACTTCCAATTTTTGCAGAATCTGTGAAACACATGATGAGGCGTGAAAAATAATAGGCCGTCGCATGATAGAAACAAGAGCGGTGCTTAAGTGTCCTATCTTCCCCCATTGTACTAAATCACCAAGCGTAAATTACCAAAATTCAAATTTACTTTCAAAATAATATATATTTTTATTATATCAGTATCTTGTAGTTGAAAACCCCCTGAGGTATAAATTACTAAATTAAAAGCAAATATTTTAAAGTTTGGCAATGAAAACATACAAAATTACAATGTGGGGGAAGATGGGACTCTAAATTGAAATATATTTACATTAGCAGTATTATGCAACTTGTAGTTAACCTACCGAATTAAACAGGCTGTGCTAGATTTTTTTGCCATGTAAACTTCATATACATAACGTTAAACCGATATTTTTTGATGTTTTTATTTTAAATTTAAATCATATTGACCCCCTGAAATTTTAGCCATATTGAAAGAAAATTTAAAAACGGTCCCGTCTGACAAAGTGTCCCATCTTCCCCCACCCTACTATATAAAGTTTTATGAAAATTAAACTTTCAACAGACAGCATATAAAACTATTGCTAAATTGTTACAACAATGTAAGTACTGTATTATATTTTTTTTCTATTTTATATGAATGTGTGCAATCTAGCAGCAAAGAAACAGCATATTGTTTCATTTATTTTGGACTCCGATGCCCTTAGAATGCGCTAATTTACAATTTCACCGAGGACAACATTTTATCGCAACAAATTATTTATAACATGTACATGTAACATACAGAAAACACAGACCAATTAATAGCATCAGTCAATAAAACTAAAAGCTCATTACAATAGTCGCGATCCCGCAAGCCGTTGTTACAAACAATTCACAAGAAACCGTTCATTCTGATTTCTGATTGGACAAAGAGCGTTTTAATAACTTCCTATTAAGTGTCGTGTCTTTTCGAAACGTAGCGTTCGTATAACTGCTTAGAATGTTTTTTTCCTTGCACCGCTGCATTGTAGAAATTACACCGATAACGGCATGCCCTAGGCAAACCAACACACATGGAAAATGATATAACACATAGCGATATTTTTTATCTTTGTATATCAGTATGCTGATAATTTGAAGGAGAATCTTGTATTTATTACAATATTTAATGCTGTACTGTTCACATTACACTATTTTAACCCGAATTACTATTATACAGGCACACAAAATGTCAAGGAATTATAAATTGTAACCATTTATAGGAGTGTGGTTTTGTTTCGATAAATTTACTGCACCGTTATACTTTTGTAATTTTTCACTTCATGAGACTGGGAAAGACTGTAATTCTTATTCATATTAAATTATACACTATGGTACTCTGTTTGCCGTTTTCAATTGAATCCAAGATAATTACTTCCCGCATATTCCCTAACTTCCAATTTTTGCAGAATCTGTGAAACACATGATGAGGCGTGAAAAATAATAGGCCGTTGCATAAAAGAAACAAGAGCGGTGCTTAAGTGTCCTATCTTCCCCCATTGTACTAAATCACCAAGCGTAAATGACCAATATTCAAATTTACTTTCAAAAAATATATATATTTTTATTATATCAGTATCTTGTAGTTGAAAACCCCCTGAGGTATAAATTACTAAATTAAAAGCAAATATTTTAAAGTTTGGCAATGAAAACATACAAAATTACAATGTGGGGAAAGATGGGACTCTAAATTGAAATATATTTACATTAGCAGTATTATGCAACTTGTAGTTAACCTACCGAATTAAACAGGCTGTGCTAGATTTTTTGCCATGTAAACTTCACATAACGTTAAACCGATATTTTTTGATGTTTTTATTTTAAATTTAAATCATATTGACCCCCTGAAATTTTAGCCATTCTTCCAATTTTTTTTTTGCAGAATCTGTGAAACACATGATGAGGCGTGAAAAATAAAAGGCCGTCGCATGAAAGAAACAAGAGCGGTGCTTAAGTGTCCTATCTTCCCCCATTGTACTAAATCACCAAGCGTAAATGACCAAGATTCAAATTTACTTTCAAAAAAATATATATTTTTATTATATCAGTATCTTGTAGTTGAAAACCCCCTAAGGTATAAATTACTAAATTAAAAGCAAATATTTTAAAGTTTGGCAATGAAAACATACAAAATTACAATGTGGGGGAAGATGGGACTCTAAATTGAAATATATTTACATTAGCAGTATTATGCAACTTGTAGTTTACCTACCGAATTAAACAGGCTGTGCTAGATTTTTTTGCCATGTAAACTTCATATACATAACGTTAAACCGATATTTTTTGAGGTTTTTATTTTAAATTTAAATCATATTGACCCCCTGAAATTTTAGCCATATTGAAAGAAAATTTAAAAACGGTCCCGTCTGACAAAGTGTCCCATCTTCCCCCACCCTACTATATAAAGTTTTATGAAAATTAAACTTTCAACAGACAGCATATAAAACTATTGCTAAATTGTTACAACAACGTAAGTACTGTATTATATTTTTTTCTATTTTATATGAATGTGTGCAATCTAGCAGCAAAGAAACAGCATATTGTTTCATTTATTTTGGACTCCGATGCCCTTAGAATGCGCTAATTTACAATTTCACCGAGGACAACATTTTATCGCAACAAATTATTTATAACATGTACATGTAACATACAGAAAACACAGACCAATTAATAGCATCAATCAATAAAACTAAAAGCTCATTACAATAGTCGCGATCCCGCAAGCCGTTGTTACAAACAATTCACAAGAAACCGTTCATTCTGATTTCTGATTGGACAAAGAGCGTTTTAATAACTTCCTATTAAGTGTCGTGTCTTTTCGAAACGTAGCGTTCGTATAACTGCTTAGAATGTTTTTTTCCTTGCACCGCTGCATTGTAGAAATACACCGATAACGGTCTGCCCTAGGCAAACCAACACACATGGAAAATGATACAACACATAGCGATATTTTTTATCTTTGTATATCAGTATGCTGATAATTTGAAGGAGAATCTTGTATTTATTACAATATTTAATGCTGTACTGTTCACATTACACTATTTTAACCCGAATTACTATTATACAGGCACACAAAATGTCAAAGAATTATAAATTTTAACCATTTATAGGAGTGTGGTTTTGTTTCGATAAATTTACTGCACCGTTATACTTTTGTAATTTTCCACTTCATGAGACTGGGAAAGACTGTAATTCTTATTCATATTAAATTATACACTATGGTACTCTGTTTGCCGTTTTCAATTGAATCCAAGATAATTACTTCCTGTATATTCCCTTCATGAGACTGGGAGAGACTGCAAATTATTATTCCCAAAAAATCATACACTATGGTACTCTGTTTGCCGTTTTCAATTGAATCCAAGATAATTACTTCCCGCATATTCCCTAACTTCCAATTTTTTTTTGCAGAATCTGTGAAACACATGATGAGGCGTGAAAAATAAAAGGCCGTCGCATGAAAGAAACAAGAGCGGTGCTTAAGTGTCCTATCTTCCCCCATTGTACTAAATCACCAAGCGTAAATGACCAAGATTCAAATTTACTTTCAAAAAAATATATATTTTTATTTTATCAGTATCTTGTAGTTGAAAACCCCCTAAGGTATAAATTACTAAATTAAAAGCAAATATTTTAAAGTTTGGCAATGAAAACATACAAAATTACAATGTGGGGGAAGATGGGACTCTAAATTGAAATATATTTACATTAGCAGTATTATGCAACTTGTAGTTTACCTACCGAATTAAACAGGCTGTGCTAGATTTTTTTGCCATGTAAACTTCATATACATAACGTTAAACCGATATTTTTTGAGGTTTTTATTTTAAATTTAAATCATATTGACCCCCTGAAATTTTAGCCATATTGAAAGAAAATTTAAAAACGGTCCCGTCTGACAAAGTGTCCCATCTTCCCCCACCCTACTATATAAAGTTTTATGAAAATTAAACTTTCAACAGACAGCATATAAAACTATTGCTAAATTGTTACAACAATGTAAGTACTGTATTATATTTTTTTCTATTTTATATGAATGTGTGCAATCTAGCAGCAAAGAAACAGCATATTGTTTCATTTATTTTGGACTCCGATGCCCTTAGAATGCGCTAATTTACAATTTCACCGAGGACAACATTTTATCGCAACAAATTATTTATAACATGTACATGTAACATACAGAAAACACAGACCAATTAATAGCATCAATCAATAAAACTAAAAGCTCATTACAATAGTCGCGATCCCGCAAGCCGTTGTTACAAACAATTCACAAGAAACCGTTCATTCTGATTTCTGATTGGACAAAGAGCGTTTTAATAACTTCCTATTAAGTGTCGTGTCTTTTCGAAACGTAGCGTTCGTATAACTGCTTAGAATGTTTTTTTCCTTGCACCGCTGCATTGTAGAAATACACCGATAACGGTCTGCCCTAGGCAAACCAACACACATGGAAAATGATACAACACATAGCGATATTTTTTATCTTTGTATATCAGTATGCTGATAATTTGAAGGAGAATCTTGTATTTATTACAATATTTAATGCTGTACTGTTCACATTACACTATTTTAACCCGAATTACTATTATACAGGCACACAAAATGTCAAAGAATTATAAATTTTAACCATTTATAGGAGTGTGGTTTTGTTTCGATAAATTTACTGCACCGTTATACTTTTGTAATTTTCCACTTCATGAGACTGGGAAAGACTGTAATTCTTATTCATATTAAATTATACACTATGGTACTCTGTTTGCCGTTTTCAATTGAATCCAAGATAATTACTTCCTGTATATTCCCTTCATGAGACTGGGAGAGACTGCAAATTATTATTCCCAAAAAATCATACACTATGGTACTCTGTTTGCCGTTTTCAATTGAATCCAAGATAATTACTTCCCGCATATTCCCTAACTTCCAATTTTTTTTTGCAGAATCTGTGAAACACATGATGAGGCGTGAAAAATAAAAGGCCGTCGCATGAAAGAAACAAGAGCGGTGCTTAAGTGTCCTATCTTCCCCCATTGTACTAAATCACCAAGCGTAAATGACCAAGATTCAAATTTACTTTCAAAAAAATATCTATTTTTATTATATCAGTATCTTGTAGTTGAAAACCCCCTGAGGTATAAATTACTAAATTAAAAGCAAATATTTTAAAGTTTGGCAATGAAAACATACAAAATTACAATGTGGGGGAAGATGGGACTCTAAATTAAAATATATTTACATTAGCAGTATTATGCAACTTGTAGTTAACCTACCGAATTAAACAGGCTGTGCTAGATTTTTTTGCCATGTAAACCTTATATACATAACGTTAAACCGATATTTTTTGATGTTTTTATTTTAAATTTAAATCATATTGACCCCCTGAAATTTTAGCCATATTGAAAGAAAATTTAAAAACGGTCCCGTCTGACAAAGTGTCCCATCTTCCCCCACCCTACTATATAAAGTTTTATGAAAATTAAACTTTCAACAGACAGCATATAAAACTATTGCTAAATTGTTACAACAATGTAAGTACTGTATTATATTTTTTGCTATTTTATATGAATGTGTGCAATCTAGCAGCAAAGAAACAGCATATTGTTTCATTTATTTTGGACTCCGATGCCCTTAGAATGCGCTAATTTACAATTTCACCGATGACAACATTTTATCGCAACAAATTATTTAAAACATGTACATGTAAGCATACAGAAAGCACAGACCAATTAATATAGCATCAGTCAATAAAACTAAAAGCTCATTTCAATTGAATCCAAGATAATTACTTCCCGCATATTCCCTAACTTCCAATTTTTTTTTGCAGAATCTGTGAAACACATGATGAGGCGTGAAAAATAAAAGGCCGTCGCATGAAAGAAACAAGAGCGGTGCTTAAGTGTCCTATCTTCCCCCATTGTACTAAATCACCAAGCGTAAATGACCAAGATTCAAATTTACTTTCAAAAAAATATATATTTTTATTTTATCAGTATCTTGTAGTTGAAAACCCCCTAAGGTATAAATTACTAAATTAAAAGCAAATATTTTAAAGTTTGGCAATGAAAACATACAAAATTACAATGTGGGGGAAGATGGGACTCTAAATTGAAATATATTTACATTAGCAGTATTATGCAACTTGTAGTTTACCTACCGAATTAAACAGGCTGTGCTAGATTTTTTTGCCATGTAAACTTCATATACATAACGTTAAACCGATATTTTTTGAGGTTTTTATTTTAAATTTAAATCATATTGACCCCCTGAAATTTTAGCCATATTGAAAGAAAATTTAAAAACGGTCCCGTCTGACAAAGTGTCCCATCTTCCCCCACCCTACTATATAAAGTTTTATGAAAATTAAACTTTCAACAGACAGCATATAAAACTATTGCTAAATTGTTACAACAATGTAAGTACTGTATTATATTTTTTTCTATTTTATATGAATGTGTGCAATCTAGCAGCAAAGAAACAGCATATTGTTTCATTTATTTTGGACTCCGATGCCCTTAGAATGCGCTAATTTACAATTTCACCGAGGACAACATTTTATCGCAACAAATTATTTATAACATGTACATGTAACATACAGAAAACACAGACCAATTAATAGCATCAATCAATAAAACTAAAAGCTCATTACAATAGTCGCGATCCCGCAAGCCGTTGTTACAAACAATTCACAAGAAACCGTTCATTCTGATTTCTGATTGGACAAAGAGCGTTTTAATAACTTCCTATTAAGTGTCGTGTCTTTTCGAAACGTAGCGTTCGTATAACTGCTTAGAATGTTTTTTTCCTTGCACCGCTGCATTGTAGAAATACACCGATAACGGTCTGCCCTAGGCAAACCAACACACATGGAAAATGATACAACACATAGCGATATTTTTTATCTTTGTATATCAGTATGCTGATAATTTGAAGGAGAATCTTGTATTTATTACAATATTTAATGCTGTACTGTTCACATTACACTATTTTAACCCGAATTACTATTATACAGGCACACAAAATGTCAAAGAATTATAAATTTTAACCATTTATAGGAGTGTGGTTTTGTTTCGATAAATTTACTGCACCGTTATACTTTTGTAATTTTCCACTTCATGAGACTGGGAAAGACTGTAATTCTTATTCATATTAAATTATACACTATGGTACTCTGTTTGCCGTTTTCAATTGAATCCAAGATAATTACTTCCTGTATATTCCCTTCATGAGACTGGGAGAGACTGCAAATTATTATTCCCAAAAAATCATACACTATGGTACTCTGTTTGCCGTTTTCAATTGAATCCAAGATAATTACTTCCCGCATATTCCCTAACTTCCAATTTTTTTTTGCAGAATCTGTGAAACACATGATGAGGCGTGAAAAATAAAAGGCCGTCGCATGAAAGAAACAAGAGCGGTGCTTAAGTGTCCTATCTTCCCCCATTGTACTAAATCACCAAGCGTAAATGACCAAGATTCAAATTTACTTTCAAAAAAATATCTATTTTTATTATATCAGTATCTTGTAGTTGAAAACCCCCTGAGGTATAAATTACTAAATTAAAAGCAAATATTTTAAAGTTTGGCAATGAAAACATACAAAATTACAATGTGGGGGAAGATGGGACTCTAAATTAAAATATATTTACATTAGCAGTATTATGCAACTTGTAGTTAACCTACCGAATTAAACAGGCTGTGCTAGATTTTTTTGCCATGTAAACCTTATATACATAACGTTAAACCGATATTTTTTGATGTTTTTATTTTAAATTTAAATCATATTGACCCCCTGAAATTTTAGCCATATTGAAAGAAAATTTAAAAACGGTCCCGTCTGACAAAGTGTCCCATCTTCCCCCACCCTACTATATAAAGTTTTATGAAAATTAAACTTTCAACAGACAGCATATAAAACTATTGCTAAATTGTTACAACAATGTAAGTACTGTATTATATTTTTTTCTATTTTATATGAATGTGTGCAATCTAGCAGCAAAGAAACAGCATATTGTTTCATTTATTTTGGACTCCGATGCCCTTAGAATGCGCTAATTTACAATTTCACCGATGACAACATTTTATCGCAACAAATTATTTAAAACATGTACATGTAAGCATACAGAAAGCACAGACCAATTAATATAGCATCAGTCAATAAAACTAAAAGCTCATTACAATAGTCGATCCCGCAAGCCGTTGTTACAAACAATTCACAAGAAACCGTTCATTCTGATGTCTGATTGGACAAAAAGCGTTTTAATAACTTCCTATTAAGTGTCTAGCTAATCGCATTTCGTCTCTTTCTTGTTTTCGAAACGTAGCGTTCGTATAACTGCTTGGAATGTTTTTTTCCTTGCACCGCTGCATTGTAGAAATTACACCGATAACGGTCTGCCCTAGGCAAACCAACACACATGGAAAATGATACAACACATAGCGATATTTTTTATCTTTGTATATCAGTATGCTGATAATTTTAAGGAGAATCTTGTACCTTTTAAAATATTTAATGCTGTTCTGTTCACATTACAATATTTTAACCCGAATTACTATTATACAGGCACACAAAATGTCAAAGAAATATAAATTTTAACCATTTATAGGAGTGTGGTTTTGTTTCAATAACTTTACTGAACCGTTATACTTTTGTAATTTTCCACTTCATGAGACTGGGAGAGACTGCAAATTATTATTCCAAAAAAATCATACACTATGGTACTCTGTTTGCCGTTTTTAATTGAATCCAAGATAATTACTTCCCGCATATTCCCTAACTTCCCTTTTTTTGTGCAGAATCCGTGAAACACATGATGAGGCGTGAAAAATAACAGGCCGTCGCATGAAAGAAACAAGAGCGTGCTTAAGTGTCCTATCTTCCCCCATTGTACTAAATCACCAAGTGTAAATGACCAAGTTTCAAATTTATTTTCAAAATAATATATATTTTTATTATATCAGTATCTTGTAGTTGAAAACCCCCTGAGGTATAAATTACTAAATTAAAAGCAAATATTTTAAAGTTTGGCAATGAAAACATACACAATTACAATGTGGGGGAAGATTGGACTCCAAATTAAAATAGATTTACATTAGCAGTATTAGTACTGTATTATATATTTTTTATTTTATATGAATGTGTGCAATCTAGCAGCAAAGAAACAGCATATTGTTGTATTCATTATGGATTCCGTTGCCCTTAGAATGCGCTAATTTACAATTTCATAGTAATCATAAATTGCATGCATACACCATTATAAGAAGCCAGTCATTTTATAACTTGACAGGGGGCATTTTGCTGCCGGTGTATAAAATTACAACATATTTTTAACAATTGCCTAGAAAATAAAAGATTTATTAGTGACAAGGTTAATAAGATAGGCATCAATCATATTTATCAAACGAGGCAAATGTTCTTCAATTTACAAATTCATTACAGCTTTGCCCTCTTTATTCGTCGAACAAACCAATAACAGCGACCCCGTATTTTAACTGATAGGACTGGCATTGTGGTTCAGTGGTTGGAGCGGTCATCAAAACTCTATGTTGCCACCACTGTGGACGTGTGTGTTCGTTTAGGCAACACACTGTGTAGGTATTGCTTATGAGTTATGAGGTTCAGTCTCGTCATCTTCGTCTTCTTGGTCATTGCCTGCTTGTTCACTAATTTCGCAAAGCCTTGCCACGATGTTCTCGGTCAAGTTTTCTTCAAGCTCTTCCTCCCAGCACTGTATGCCGTCGTCAATAATTGTATTCCTCCTCACCTACTACTTCGTCCAAAGACGCTTCAAATGTCGTAGCCTTCTCATTCACTTCCGTGTGTACCACTCGAAACCCTGCATGTAGGAAACAGTTCTGGACCAAATTTTTGAGCTGTTGTTCATGGCTGTTGAATTTGGATCTAAAAGGTCGTCGTCGATGTAGCGTACGATCATAAAGATTAGCTCTCTTCTCATTCACTTCCGTGTGTACCACTCGAAACCCTGCATGTAGGAAACAGTTCTGGACCAAATTTTTGAGCTGTTGTTCATGGCTGTTGAATTTGGATCTAAAAGGTCGTCGTCGATGTAGCGGACGATCATAAAGATTAGCTCTTTGCGTTAAGAGCGTCTTGGTTTTTTATTACCCCTTGATCCATCGGCTGAATTACTGAAGTCGTGTTAGGGGCAAGAACTGTAGCTTGATATTTGCCAGCTCCAGATGAGGGAGCGCAGAACAGTTATAAGAAGCAATTTTTTTTTATTCTCTTTTACCAAACAAGCGTTCATTTGTAAACAACTCTCCTGTCATCCACGCATTCTTATTTGCACGATATGAAACGGGAAGCTTCTCCGCATCAATACCCTTAAAACAGCGGGATTTTTACTCTTTCCTATGACCAAGAGTTTTCGTTTGTCTGTTCCAGACATGTTGGCACAACACAGAACTGTCACTCTGTCCATGGCTTTTTTTGGAACCTACGAGCTAGTCTTTTGCAAGTGAACCATCTGGTGTTGCTCGGTAATAAAGTCCGGTTTCATCAGCATTGTATATATCATCTAGTTCGTACTTTTCTCTAGCAGCTTTGGTATTTCGGTTTCTATCCATGGTTCGGCCCCTTTTATATCTGCGCTGGCCTTTTTCACCACTAGTTTGTGCAGCAGATCTTTCAGAGACTAAAAAGAAATCGATTGCTTGCTGGTGATCTTCCACGAATGCGGTTAATCAAAAGTTGTTATATTAATGACCGAACCTGACCGATACTAATCCCACGCTTTTGTATTGCCACATGGACCGGCTTGATGATGGTGAGCAGTTTTGGAAAAATTCTTAACATGAAATAGACTTCAAATTTTTCCAGTGACATCAGGTGACTGGATGCCTTGTTTCGCGTAACAAGGTCAATTGTTGTGTCGCTAGAAATCGTCTCCAGCCAATCAAGAACTACCGAAAATTGCTTTGGAAGGCAATAAGGCATCAATCGCCGGTAGTCGAAATCGTCTCCAGCCAATCAAGAACTACCGAAAATTGCTTTGGAAGGCAATAAGGCATCAATCGCCGGTAGTCGCATTACCCAGTTGGACATACCGGTCGCAAAGAAGTAGTAGTGGCATCGGACGAGGCTCCCGGAAGTTGCTTAATCGCTTTGGCGAAGCGTTAATGAAATTAACAGTATTTTCCAAAATTGACAGGGCGTGAGTACCCTGTCTCAAATATTTTAAACTGCCCTGTACACTGCTAAGTTTAATTGGAGCCCAATGCAGTGAACGAACAACATAGCGTGTTAGTAAACCTTGCCTGTACCCCTGACACTATACCAGACGTGATTGCGCTCCGTCGTAACCCTGGCCCCGACAGTCTGACAAACCCAAAGATATTATTACTGCTTTGGTGAGCAGCTGGTGTAGGCTTTCCACAGTTGTTGATGGACATACTGCCAGGTCGTCGTAACCCTGGCCCCGACAGTCTGACAAACCCAAAGATATTATTACTGCTTTGGTGAGCAGCTGGTGTAGGCTTTCCACAGTTGTTGATGGACATACTGCCAGGTCCACTAAATGTTCATTAACAGTAAAGTCACGGTTTACAAACCGTATACAAAGGCTCAGTTGCATTGATACTGATAGGTCGGTGGTTTCGTCAGCGATTATGCTAAAGTATTTTGCCTTTTTGATTGGATTAACTTGCCTTTTTGATTGGATTAACTATTTCATTTAAAACGGAACTTTCCGGTGTGTCCAGTATTTCGTTTGTTATTCCGTGACTTAACCAAGTGAAGCTGAATTGGATTAACTATTTCATTTAAAACGGAACTTTCCGGTGTGTGCAGTATTTCGTTTGTTATTCCGTGACTTAACCAAGTGAAACTGGATTGGATTAACTATTTCATTTAAAACGGAACTTTCCGGTGTGTCCAGTATTTCGTTTGTTATTCCGTGACTAAACCAAGTGAAGCTGGATTGATTCAACCAACGACTAATACTTAAATTATATTTTTTAATGAGTTCCATGACTGCATGCAAGTTTAAACGTTCGTCCGTGTGGCCACGAACGGCAAGACCTTGGCGCGCTAGCAGCAACATTGTGGAAAATATTGCATCTAACGCTTCATTTTTGGGTTTAACACCTCGTGCCAGCTTACGAGTTCCATGTATTGTTACTTTGTGAGTAATTATTTTTTATGTATGGTTATTTTTATGTATGGCTGATAATTTAGACAACCCATTAGTGACCACTGGGTTGGAGCAATTGCCGTTAGGTATCTTGCCCAAGGATACATACGCCCACAATTTGCCGTTATGTATCTTGGCTAAGGATACATACGCCCACAATGGTAGCAGCGATGAGCCTGGGACCCATAAGCGACTCTTAATATTTTTCGAACAATATTCTTTAGCAACTAAATCCGCCACAAGAAAAATATTCTTTAGCAACTAAATCCGCCACAAAAGTTCCTCAAAAACACAGCCAATGTTTTAGAAGTGTTTGAACAGTTAAGGTTACAATCTTGTATAAATTTACTACAAACTATAATTTTATATTTAAGTCTGTGTTTGGTTATAGGTTATAAGGTTAAGTCTGTGTTTGGTTAAATAGGTTATAAGGTTACACAATCTTGCATAAATTTACTACAAACTATAATTTAATATTACTCTTTAGTTAGGTTATGAGAGATTTAGAAATAGATGTGGTGTAGATAGAGAATGTAGTGAGTGTATAAAAAAACAGAAGTAAATAGATGTGATGTTCTGATAGAGGATGTAGTGAGTGAGAAAAAAACAGAAGTAGGAAATTATATTGTTGTAGAATTTTCACCAGGAAAAGGCAACTGTTCTATACACAGGAAAAGTTTTAAAGAAGAAGGATGAATGGGGAAATCTAGAGTGTCGTTTTCAAGAAAGATGCTGAAGAGTTCCAGTGGTTTAGAAGAGTTAATGAACTGAATATTTTTAAAATAAAAGTTGTTTCGGAACCGCTATGCTCATATTCATAACAAACCAGCTGGATTAAACGCAGCCTATATACCAAAAAGTATGAAAATTGTCTCATCGGTCCCGTCCTTCCCTACACTACATACACGACGAACCGAAAGTGTTAAATGTTATTATTGTATTCGGTATCGGAGGGGGTGGGTAGTGACTTGTAAGTAGTGTAAAATGTTATGATTGTACTTGGTTTACGAGGGGGATAGTGTAAAAATGTTATGATTGTACTCACAGAAATAAAAAAGAGTAGAACGCGCAACTGCCCAAAACCGGTAATCTTTTTTCTATTCACGTGACCGCCAACTCCGTCCCCATTTCCTTTCATCTCCATTGTAAAAGATAGGCGCATAGTATTTTTGGAAGGTTTTAACTGTTTATTTTGAAAACTACACCAACTATTCAAGTTTATTATGCCAGTTTAGTTATTTAGTAGGTTAACGCTTACAGTTTACCACTTCTTTTTTTAATTATTTTAATTATTTAAAAAATTAAGTCAAAACTTTAAACAAACGGTTTGTTAAAAAAATATATATATACATTAGAAAATGGTTGTTTTACACTATAACTTTAAATTAGGTCAAAAAAGAAGAAAAACTACATAAAACGTTATCGACTCAATTGACTACAATAGTAAACGGGAACGACTTCGGAAAGAGAGAGAGTATATCACCTCTCTCCTTTGTCGACATTGGAGATGCGCGTTCTTATGGGGACCCAACCTGGTCAAAATACAACACGAAAAAAAGAATTTTATGCGATAAGTTAGATTATTTTTGTATCACAAGTTGTATTATTTTTAGATCTTAATCTCACAAAAAAACAATTTTAGCCTGCAACTTGAATTAATTTTACGTTACGACTTGAATTAATTTTACGTTACAACATGAATTAATTTTACGTTACAACTTGAATTATTTTTACGCTACAACTTGAATTAATTTTACGTTACGACTTGAATTGATTTTACGTTACGACTTGAATTATTTTTACGTTACGACTTGAATTAATTTTACGCTACAACTTGAATTAATTTTACGTTACGCTTGAATTATTTTTACGAAAAATTAATTAAAAACTTTAAACAAACGGTTTGTTAGAAATATATATATACATTTAGAAAATGGTTGTTTTACACTATAACTTTAAATTAGGTCAAAGAAGAAGAAAAACTACATAAAACGTTATCGACTTAATTGACTACAATAGTAAACGGGAACGACCCCCGAAAGAGAGAGAGTATATCACCTCTCTCCTTTGTCGACATTGGAGATGCGCGTTCTTATGAGGGCCCAACCTGGTCAAAATACAACACGAAAAAAAGAATTTTATGCGATAAGTTGTATTATTTTTAGATCTTAACCCTTTATTTGGCAATGTTGCGAATTTGCAACAGTTGTAAATTCGGTCTGTATATTTTTAATTACAGTGAAACTGTCCCCTCTAAATGTTTTGATGTATTTACTATGTCTATGTGATCAAACCAAACTGAACCTAAACAACTAGATTATTTCTATGTTTCCCTAGCAACCCTCTAAATATGGTGGAATTTTTGCATGTAAAATCAGGTTCCCACTTTAACCCTACCGGCGAGCCGGGATCATAGAAACATTAAATATTCAAATCTGCAAGTCATCATTAATTCTGACAAAATTCTTAACTCGAAATTCTTAGCGGTCTGCGACAAGGTGTGGTATGATTTCTAGTTAAGAATTTTCTTGTGTAACAGGGTGTGTCGTGCTAAATGTTAATGTATTGTTATTGGGAAAAGTTAACAGTTTTCACGTGTGACAGGGTGTGTTATTCTAAATGTCGAGAATTTTCTCGTGTGGCAGGGTGTGTCGTGCTAAATGTTAATGTTTTGTTATTGGGAAAAGTTAAAAGTTTTCTCGTGTGACAGGGTGTGTCATTCTAAATGTTGAGAATTTCTTCGTGTGACAGGTTGTGTCGTGCTAAATGTTAATGTTTTGTTTTTAGGAAAAGTTAACAGTTTTCTCGTGTGACAGGGTGTGTTATTCTAAATGTTGAGAATTTTCTCGTGTAGCAGGGTGTGTCGTGCTAAATGTTAAGATTTTATTATTGGGAAAAGTTAAAAGTTTTCTCGTGTGACAGGGTGTGTCATTCTAAATGTTGAAAATTTTCTCGTGTGGCAGGGTGTGTCGTGCTAAATGTTAAGATTTTGTTTTTGGGAAAAGTTAAGAGTTTTCTCCTGTGACAGGGTGTGTCTTGCTAAACGTTAATATTTTGTTTTTGGGAAAAGTTAAGAATTTTCTCCGTATTTCAAAAGTGACAGAATGAGAATGTTTATGCATTACTCTCTATAACTAATTCAGATTTCTACGTTTTTCAGTTAAGAAAAAATTACATAGTAATATTAAAATTGATTTTACTGAAAGAAGGAACTGATTTTACTTTGAAGATAAGAATTCAACCAAATACTCATTTGCTCAAAATGTAAGTTCCGATATTTTTTAGGTTTCCTTTAAAATTAATGTGAAATTTAGTTTCACAATGTCACTTCTTATTTAGGAAAGATGCAGGAGATGCTTCTTCATCTGTTTTAACTGTAAAGGATCATACTTTGGTGAAAAAAACTTCACACAACGACAAATCTGGTCAAATCTTGAAGTTTAAGACTTTCCAGGAAGCTACTGTTGCCATTCAAGATTTTGAAACAGAAACCCTCACCAAGTTTGTTTTCCTGAAAAAAGAAAAAAATGGTAGGCAATGTTTGTAAACTGATAAATTATATATAACATATATTTTATATTTATATATATGTTGTTACGTATACATCTCAAACTTAATGTTCGTATTTTTAGATTTCGATTTCGATTCAAAACAAACATTGTTGTTTATATACCAGACAGCATGGCAAAAAAGACTTTTGCTACGTTATGGCCAAGATATTTGTCTTCTGGATGCAAATTATAAGACATCAAAGTACGCACTGCCATTGTTCTTCTTGTGCATAAAGACCAATGTCAATTATCAAGTTGTTGCATGTTTTGTGACACAAAATGAGCGTCAATCTGACATCACAGAGGCCCTTGAAATGATAAAGATCTGGACACCTGGCTGGAATCCATAATTTTTCATGACAGACAAATGTGAAGCTGAAATAAATGCAGTGGAAGATACTTTCCAAGGTATACTAGTGTAGTACTGAATTTTAAAATTTTTAAACCTTATTTACTTACAGTTAAAATAATATCCTATATACCCAGAACTGGGATACTAGTTTATATTTATAAACCATTGTATGAAATTTATGTCTTGGAAAAAGTTGTTTAATACTTTGACTTAGTTTTCATCCTAGAAAATATCTAATAAACTAATGTTAATCACTGTTGTTTTTTGAACCGAATAAGGTTATAATGCTGAAGAAATTTTACACCAGATTGCAAAGTTCTTCTATGTGACTTTCATCGAGAACAGGCGTGGGAAAGATGAGTCAAAAAAACAGATAATGGTGTTGGAGACAGAAAAAAGGCAGTTTTATCTGGCTTACGTGCAGTAGCGAAAGCAGAAAACGGCGGGCAGCAGAGGCTCTGGGGCAGCGGGTGGCACAGGCCCTGGAGCGACGGGTAGCAGAGGCCCTGGAGCGGCTGGCAGCAGAGGCTCTGGGGCAGCGGGTGGCAGAGGCCCTGGAGCGGCGGGCAGCAGAGGCCCTGGAGCAGAGCCTACGCCTGCTGCTCGTTTTGGAGGTCCTTTATTCCACTGCAGTACAAAAACGAGATATAAGTATTTACATGAATTGAGGTACTTGACCATAAAAAAAAAATTGTTATAAAATATACAACAAATTAAGGTTTAACAATTTCTTTCCATGTCTGCAAAAATAACTTACTATATGTTTGGGAATCCATCTGAAAGAAAAATACACAATTACATTTAGTACAACCATAGGCGGAGAACTTTTAAAATGCCAGGGTATGCCAAATATTTGCGTCATAGTACCAATAATATTTTAGCCACCAACAACAACAACAAAATGCACTGTTGGCAAACTGTTTGTGTCTTTTAAGCTATATTTCAAGCTATAGAATCGTCCGTGCAGTTTTAAAACAAAAGAAATAAAGTAATTCCCGCCGATCGCTATTAGACAACGAGCTTAAAATACTGAGTCGCCATCCAATATAAATATAACATCACGAAAGTTTTGTGCTGCTGTTGAACATTACATGTCATTTTTTTTATAAATCTTGTGTTTGTGGGGTCTTTGTATAAAACGTTTGTAAATCGCTTTATTAAAAACGTTTGTAAATCGTTTTTATTAAAACGTTTGTAAATCGTTTTCTTAAAAACGTTTGTAAATCGTTTTTAAGTGTTTGGCTGTTTCGTGGATTAACCATTACGTTTGATTTAACTTTCACGAGAGGCGTGAGTTCTGTAATATACGCAAGGACATTTCGTTCTCTTTTATTACGTTGGCAGCTGACTGTAAGTAGAAAATTAAACCCAACGGCATCCGCCATGCAAAAAAGATTTAAATGATAAGACAGTTAATTTTAAATTGTGTTTAATACAGACCATTTGTCACTATTGTATTAATGTATTATGTATATGTTATTTAGTTCTAATACGGTCGTGGTACAACAGAGGGAAATTGTATATAATGGCGCTAGCTATGTATTTCGTTGCAATCTGTTTCAAGTAGAAAACTAACGCATGTGTTTACGTGAATTTGGGTTAAAACAGTCTCCACCGTGAACGTAGATTCGTAGAACATTCAGTTTGTTATCTCCTGGAATGCTGATAATGAACGCGTCAATTGGCATTGTGACGTCAATAATCGACGCATCAAATGCTATTATGACGCAAATAATCAAAGTGTGAATCGCCACTATATCGTAACAAAGGATTATGCGTGGTTGAGGAAAACTTTGGTAAAGATCGACTTTATTACTTCAAGAATGTATTAACAACTGTAGGCTTAACCAGTGGCGTCGATTTTATAAAAACGTAGGGGTTGCGACATTACACTATGTTAGCTGAAAGTAGGTATATGTAGAACAAGTAAAACCACGCATATAACGTGTGCGGCATTCAATAGAAAAGGTATGACATAAGTCTGGCAGTTGATTGCGGGTAAGTGTTTAAAAAACTTACAATATGACATGTAAATATCATCATATAATTGCCAATACGTTGATTATACAAACGCACTGTAACCCATAGAGATACTAATATACCACTAGAGGAGGCATGCCGCCAAAAACGTGTTGTAAATTGAACCGACGCGAATCCGCCATTAGCATGGCAAAATGCTCTTACTGGCTATACGGAAGTTAGGGATAATTTTGAATAATTTTTTTTCAGGTAAATTTCCAAACGGAAATACACTGTTTGACGTTTAGTACATTAGCACGTATCGCATTTAGTCATATTACGCATTTTATTATGCCAGTTGAGTTAGCCGTTCATCATTATAGAGATTGATTTTTTCTGGTAAAGTTGTATAGCTTCAGATATTTTATGTGGCTATAGTGCTGTAGAAAATCTGTGTGGCAGGCTTGAATTCAGTATCTGAACGTTTGTGAAAACCTTTTCTTCAGGTTTATTTTGTTAAATAACTTAAATCAAAACAATGTGTATAACCAAGAAAAACGGAAAAGAAATTTGATAAAAAAAAATTTGGGGGGATTAATGTTAAAGGAAAAGAAACTTAAAAGCACCAAGAAATTAAAAAAAAGGGAACAAACATTTACTGATTATTGAATAAAACTATTTTATTCAATTTTTGTCTTTTAAATTCTCCCCTCACTTTGGTAGTATACATTTTACCTTCATGATGAAGCCGGATTAGAAGGTATGACTTTATAATTGATTTTATCAGTTTAATCTGATGATTGTCTGTAGGCTCTGTATCAAATTGATGGTCACCTAACTGTTGAAACAGATGTCGGTCACAGGATAAATGTTCCAATACATTAATTGAAATAGCAGTGTGTATTCCTTTTCTGTTCGTTGGTCTGTTTGTAACTGCTAGGTAACGGCGAAATACCTTCTCTGTGGTTGCACACACTTTTATTAAATCCAGTGATGGGTAAGTCAGTCCACCATTGTCTTTAATTTTTATCAAAATGTATCGCTGATCATAACTTGGTGGCTGGGTTGTATAGAGACCATTTATGCAATAGTTACATAACAATGTTGCAACTAGCTTTCTAGCAAAAAAGCCAGCAATGTATGTTACCACAGAATTAACCATAGGTGTCAACAATGTTGAAGAGGAAGAAAATACTGGAAAATAGCTGTGGTCATTTATCGTTGGATCTACTAATGGGGCATCAAGGTTGTATTTTCTTGTAGTTTCCATTTCACTTGTCGTTTTTTCTACTGTTGTTGTAATTGCAAGAATATCTGCATTATTTGATGGATCTTGCATACAGTTACCTCTTGTTACAGCAATTTGATCATGCAGGTTTAAAAGCCTTCTATATGCGGATTTAAACTGCCTGCATGTTGGGTTGTTATTCCAGCCATTGCTCCCACGAACAGCTCCAAAAAAAAGCTCAAGAAAATCTTGACTAAATTTGTATGTCAGTAAATAGGTAAGTGCTTTTTCTTTTTCAATTAATAGATGGTACATAGACTGAATACTTTTTATGTTTATTAGGTAGCCAACAATAGGAATTTTTCTTTTACTCATGTAAAGTGGTTGACCATCACAATATAGATTAGTAAGGTATTCTTCTGCTTCTGACAGGAAGTAAAAACATTTCAACTTGTTTGACTGACTTAGTGGAGCTTTGTATCCTTTTCCATACGGGTTTTTTGAGTTAAACATGTCAAACAGGCGATCTATGAGCAAAATAAATTTTGCAGTTTCTTCTGATCCATCAAAATCCTTGTACCCAAGTTCTCGTAAACAAGTAAGAGCATTTGCTGTAGAGGCACTAAATGTTTGAACTGCCAGATTTACCTTCATTTTCTGTGTTGCGTATTCAATATGGTTTCTTTTCAATTTATTTGCCAACCTTAGACCTTCTGTGCTTTGTAAGGAGTGTAACTTTTCTATGTATTCCCATTTGATGTAGGAATTGGTCATTTTGTTATATATAACTTTTTTTTGTGCCAACAAATTTCGCAGTAACTTAAACAAGTGACAGTTATCCAGCATAACATGAATTTTTGTGTTTTGATTTTCAGGATGTGGAAAGGAACACTTGTTTACTGGATAGAGAAGCGGGACACCTAAACATTTTAGCATGCTCTGATTAGTCCCACAGCCATCGCATGTAATAGAACAAACATTAATATCATGGTGGTGGAGATATGACAAAATCTTGCTGAGCATATCTGCAAGCAATTGACCCGATAAGCCATCTGTAAGGAAATAGGCTATTGGTATTTTCCAGTTAGCGTTCAAAGGTACCAACATGAATACAAGGGCATTTTTTGCTACTGGTAAAGCATCATCATCTAAATTGTTTCCCAAGTTCACGAACCCAGTATAATGGTCACCATCCCATTCAACCTGTTTTTTAATTGACATTTCATCTAATATAAGTGAGTAATATAATTTGTAATCCAGTTTTGATTCCTTTTGTTTAATTGATTGTACTGCTTCTTGAGTTATTCCAGGATTCCCTTGCACTACACTCAGCCACTTAGTCAATGTTCGTTGATGAGGCAAAGTCAAAAACCTCCGCATGTAATTGTATGCCTTTGGTGAGTATGTGTGGAGTGTCATAGCAAATTTTTTTACTGTTTCTGGATAGACTAACTTTTTATGTTTTTTTTGGACAGGTGTACTTTGAACAAATCTAATTCTGTATCTCCAAAGCATGCATCTAAAATTGAAAGTCCTTGGTCATTAAGTTGTGTTTTTTCTTTTGCCAGCTTGAGCAGTAGGGTCATTTTTCTTATTTTAAATTTAGATCTGTTTGCTTGAATTTTCAAAATTTTGTTCTGTCTGTTTTTTATAACCAGTCGTTCTTTAATTTTGCTATTTTTTTTTCTTGGGCTTAAAGTGTAATTATGGTCTAGAAGAAAATTACTGCAATTCGGTGTCATCATCACTCGCTGAGAACTTACTGAATGTCTGTTACGAATCATAGGTTCTTTTCTTTTTTTCACTGCCTGATAAATTAAATGTACGTGTGAACTAACTCTGACAAAAACTGGAATCATTATGATTAGATTTTAAAATGAAATACTTTTACCGTTTGCAGTCTTTCAGGAAAATTAAATATGGATGGAACTGCTTCATCTTTAAGTCTTTTTCTAATTGAAAATCCACTCCGATAGTCTTCTTTTTTAAAATGATTCGAACAAATATATGAAAATTTGCTTGGTTTAAATCCTTCTCTTTTTATTGCCATCACCCATTTCTTAACAAGCTCCGGTTTTGCATGTGGAAATCTTAAAAAATATAATTTTTTCTGTACATTCTAAAAACTAATCTTTCTTTGTTATTTCTTTTTTGTTTGCTATCAACACTTTCGCTTAATACAACTTGCTTTTTATTCATATCATAATATGTGGTCTAGAGAACTCACACTAATTCTGACACTAGTGTTTACTACACTTCTTTACTTGAATTTAAAAAATAATTTGTAAAAATTGTACTAATAATGTTGTGGGGGTGTAATACTATGTGAATATCGCTGTTTTCCCCCAACATACATTCTATCCGACTCCACAAATCATGATTGTAAGACATTGTATTGCATTGTAAGCTAGCTCAGTTTATTGTACGAAGCTTGAGACAAAAGTGAAAACAGCACAGGAACTACTTCGTCCGTACTGTCTCCAAATACAAAAAAAAACAAGGTATATATAACGGAAAACATGTGTCACAAAATAATAAACAGTTTATGGCATGGGTTAATTGCTTCAACTGGCATACACAAAACGGGGTAATTGTTTATGATCACGATTGGAATGAAGGGAAAGTACATTCCATTACAGCCATACATTTATTTTCACTATACAGCATTGTTTAATATTCAATCTTTATTCATTACAGTTAAATTGTTGGCTTAGTAACTGTTACACTATTAGTGTTGACCAAAAATACACACCGTTAAATGCTGCATGCGTGTATTTCTCTATATAATTGTGATGTAACGAAAAAAAAGTTTCAAACAATTTTTAACATTTTACTAACGTATGCTACCACTTATTGAATCAAAGTTTTTACCAAATACAAAAAAAAATAGTTTTTTTTTTTTCATCTGGCAACATAACTTGCATGGCAAATTAGGCTTCAATTTGCAACACAGTTCCGCGGCCCTTTGAATGGCGGTGCCTCCTCTAGTGTTATATATTAGTATCTCTATGCTGTAACCCGTTGCGATAATGGACCACATCACAATACCGCGTATGACGTAACATTATTCAACTGACAGGTGCAGCATTGCGCAATATCTTACGTTAATTCTCTGCGTCACAATATTGGTTATAATGCAACATTTGACTTTAAAACTCGTAATTGCGCAACATAAAACTAAAAGTTGTTCGCATCACAATTGAACACGTAACAATTTTGTGTTGGTTGACGGGCGCAATGAAGTTTAAAAAAATCATTTTAACAAAAGTCGAGAAAACAAAAAAATTAATTAAACATGCGTCAATCATGTTGTACAACACACGATCAAAGCTGCGTTCGCCTATCACCGATCAAAGGAGCATTACCGGCACCGCCACGATCTCCCTTTTAACAGACGAACTTAACAGGATAAGGTTTGCGAGCGAGAATAACGTTTCACATGTAGGCTAATTAATGAATGTGTGAATTGCTATTATGTTGCAATAATCGACGTGTAAATTGTCATTATGTCGTAATGAATCCACGCGTGAATCCTTACTATTTCGTAACAAACATGTTGCTTGGCTGAAGAAAATATCATATATAAATATAAAGCAGTGACCGACCCGATTTAGGTAGTTCATTTTCGCACGTTTAACAGCCAAATTACATTGATTTTACACGCAACTGTTGTTAGGGATTCATGGCATGTGCGCGTCTTAGAAAAAGAACACCTATTCCTTTAGTTTAATTTTCTCCTGGTCCGCGTGTTTTAAGTTTAATTCGAATTGCCTTCGGGAGAAAAGCAGCTTTGGAAGTAGACGTTAGACAAAATTTAAAATGTAGAAATGACAAGTAAACATTACATTCTCACACAATAATATAATTGTTACTGTAACAATTGGCGATTTTGCGATTATCAATGTGACGTAAACACTTGTCTGACGTAACACGCAGCCGTTATAGGTAACCGCGCAGGGTACAAAAACGGCTAGTTTATGCGTTGGGAAAATGAAGGTGTTGCGTAACTACTATAAAGTAATTGTTTGATAAAGTTAAATATATTTATTTAAGAAGAATTTAAGAATAATTTCCTTTAATAATTTGAAAATCCAGGGGTTGCTGCAACCCCTGCAAAATTGTCAGGGTAGGCCTGCATACCCTGCACCATATAAATCGACGCCAGTGGGCTTAACGATACGCCGATACTGATAAACGATCCTGATAACGCAGTATTTAAATATGACGACAGGTTTTAGACCGACCCCTTTTTTGGGTTCTGGCTACATGACAATCTCTTATACATGACGTCGAAACTAGATTAAACTGCGATATAAGTATATGATGTTTTATTGTGACGGCAATTTTGGACGGCGGGATAATTCTATTGAAAATCCGGTGGGTTACTTGAAATGTGATTACTGGACATGTTGAAATATTTATTAAACCAAACATTAAGTCGAATTTATTTTAACCTTGTAAAAATTCTGAAACTACCAAGAACCGAATGTTTTTACGTCACAGACACAAATGCTTTTATCGCACGATAAGTTGCCAGGCAACCGAAACGTACCTTGACTGACGTCTCCGTTAGAACTGCGGTCTGGAACATTTATAAACGCTGGATTTTTATTATTTTAATACTTTAATGGAAATATCAATAATCCTATGGAGTTATTCTAGTATTATCTGCGCGAATATGATCTATAAGTTTGCGTAAGAAAGGCAATAAACATGACGCACGCATTAAAATTCCAGGGCCTGCGAGAGTACCCTGGTATTTGTGAGGGCCTGCGCGCAGGCCTTGCAGGCCCGCATTCAGCGCCTATGAGTACAACAATTGCAATTTAGTTAAACACTGTAGATATAAATTATACTTACTTTTTTCCTTCCGGAATAACTCCTTTACTATAAAAGTTAAGACAGTTTAAATGTTTAAATATTATAAGTTATAACAAAAACATCATTATCACTTACCGTTGCAAAAACTCAAATCGGCTTTTGCCGATATATCTGAAAAAATTAAATTATATATATATATATATAAAACTATTGCCACTAACATACAAACAAAAAAGAATTGTTTAAAACTTATACTTACTTTCTTGTTCTTTTGTGTTCTACAAAAAATAAAAATGATTAACAATAGTCCGCAATTACAAAGTAACACAATTTGGAAACCAAAGACTTACGGTTTGGGATTGCTGGTGTTGGAGTAGGGTTTGTTGGGGTTGTTTGAACTGCTAAAAAATGCTACGTTACTAAATCGAAAATCAAATCTATTTTCCATCTAAAATGCAGTCAATTTCTATATCAAAAAGTTGGAACGAAATCTTAACATTTAACACGACACAACCTATCACACAAGAAAATTCTTAACTTTTCCCAATAATAAAATCTTAACATATAGCATGACACACCCTGCCACACGAGAAAATTCTCAACATTTAGAATAACACACCTTGTCACACGTGAAAACTCTTAAATTTTCCAAAAAAAAAATCTTAACATTTAGCACGACACACCCTGCCACACGAGAAAATTCTCAACATTTAGAATAACACACCCTGTCACACGAGAAAACTGTTAACTTTTCCCAATAACAAAACATTAACATTTAGCACGACACACCCTGCCACACGAGAAAATTCTTAACATTTAGAATAACACACCCTGTCACACGTGAAAACTGTTAACTTTTCCCAATAACAAAACATTAACATTTAGCACGACACACCCTGCCACACGAGAAAATTCTCAACATTTAGAATAACACACCCTGTCACACGAGAAAACTGTTAACTTTTCCTAAAAACAAAACATTAACATTTAGCACGACACAACCTGTCACACGAAGAAATTCTCAACATTTAGAATAACACACCCTGTCACACGAGAAAACTTTTCCCAAAAACAAAACATTAACATTTAGCACGACACACCCTGCCACACGAGAAAATTCTCAACATTTAGAATAACACACCCTGTCACACGTAAAAACTGTTAACTTTTCCCAAAAACAAAACATTAACATTTAGCACGACACACCCTGCCACACGAGAAAATTCTCAACATTTAGAATAACACACCCTGTCACACGAGAAAACTGTTAACTTTTCCCAATAACAAAACATTAACATTTAGCACGACACACCCTGCCACACGAGAAAATTCTCAACATTTAGAATAACACACCCTGTCACACGTGAAAACTGTTAACTTTTCCCAAAAACAAAACATTAACATTTAGCACGACACACCCTGCCACACGAGAAAATTCTCAACATTTAGAATAACACACCCTGTCACACGTGAAAACTGTTAACTTTTCCTAAAAACAAAACATTAACATTTAGCACGACACACCCTGTCACAGGAAGAAATTCTCAACATTTAGAATAACACACCCTGTCACACGAGAAAACTGTTAACTTTTCCCAATAACAAAACATTAACATTTAGCACGACACACCCTGCCACACGAGAAAATTCTCAACATTTAGAATAACACACCCTGTCACACGTGAAAACTGTTAACTTTTCCCAAAAACAAAACATTAACATTTAGCACGACACACCCTGCCACACGAGAAAATTCTCAACATTTAGAATAACACACCCTGTCACACGTGAAAACTGTTAACTTTTCCTAAAAACAAAACATTAACATTTAGCACGACACACCCTGTCACAGGAAGAAATTCTCAACATTTAGAATAACACACCCTGTCACACGAGAAAACTGTTAACTTTTCCCAATAACAAAACATTAACATTTAGCACGACACACCCTGCCACACGAGAAAATTCTTAACATTTAGAATAACACACCCTGTCACACGTGAAAACTGTTAACTTTTCCCAATAACAATACATTAACATTTAGCACGACACACCCTGTTACACAAGAAAATTCTTAACCAGAAATCATACCACACCTTGTCGCAGACCGCTAAGAATTTCGAGTTAAGAATTTTGTCAGAATTAATGATGACTTGCAGATTTGAATATTTAATGTTTCTATGATCCCGGCTCGCCGGTAGGGTTAAAGTGGGAACCGCAAAATCATGGGTTTTGAAATTGACACCATAGGGTTTTAACGTTAGTTTTTTTGCTGTTAAAGTTTATATTATGAACAAATAACACTCCTATATTTGTTTTGTAGTATTATTTTAGGGTTAGGTTGGTTAAATTACGTATACACGAACAGTTAAATAATTTGTTGCAAATCCGCAACATTGTCCAATAAGGGAGATATTTTTAAATGAATTTCAGTAGTGTTTAATGACAGAAGAATAGATGATAGTTGAATTGTTTTAAGTTGCATCCAGCTCAAATTTAATCATGTTACCATTAATAAGGCACATTAAGGTATTAGAATGTCTAATTTAAATAGTGTACAGGATAAATACACAGTAAATGATGCACTTCAGTTGATTTTAAGTGGAGATGTGTCAGATGTCGAAGACATTGGTTCTTCTAGTGAGGATGAGACTGATAATACTGTGCAGGAAAGTTTTCAGGATACAGTTATGAACATCAGTGTACCAGATAAAGTGGAGAGTGAGCATAAGAAAAAACATGTTTATAGGTGGAGAAAAAGAAATATTCCTGTTACCGATAGTAATTTTCAGCTTCAAAAGGACAATATAGATTCGATCCATTCACCGATCACCTATTTCATGCAATTTTTTCCTGAAAGCTTAATACGAACTATAGTAGAACAAACAAATTTATATAGCACACAAAAGATAGGTGTCAGTATCAACATCAATTACAGCGAAATTTGTATGTTCATTGCAATTCAAATCAAAATGAGCATTTTGCATCTGCCTTCATATTTAATGTATTGGTCCAAAGAAATGAGATTCCCACCAATTGCAGATTCTATATCATTGAAGCGATATCAGAAACTACGCCGCTTTTTGCACTTTGTTGATAACTCCACCTTTGATTCTGACAACCCAAACAAACTTTTTAAAATACAACCAGTCTTGGATGCAGTCAGGAACGAATGCATCAAAATTCAACCAGAACAAAGCCACTCAGTTGATGAACAAATAATTCCTGCTAAAACTAAGTACAGCAAAATTCGACAGTATAATCCAAAGAAGCCAGTAAAATGGGGGTTTAAGAATATGGTCAGAGCTGGTTCTTCAGGATTTATGTATGATTTTTACATTTATGGAGGAAAAGATTCTAAACAACTTGCACTAAGTGATGATGCAACTCATCTACAGAAATCAGCACAAACTGTTGTGAAGTTATGTCAACATCTTCCTGTGAAACAAAATCACCAGCTATTTTTTGACAATTGGTTTACCACCCTGGATCTCCTTATATACTTAAAAGAAATAGGAATAAATGCGTGTGGCACTATACGTGGGAATGAAGATCTAAAGAAGAATGGAAGAGGTGCAGTAGACTTTAGATCTGATTTCAACTCCGGCATACTAGTAACGAAATGGTACGACAACAATGCAGTTCACATTGGGTCAAACTTTGTTGGCATAGAACCGATGAGCACCATAGACCGATGGAGTTCAGAAATAAAGGAGAAGGTTCCAATCCAATGTCCACAAATAATTACAATGTACAACAAAGGCATGGGTGGTGTTGACCTTGCAGATATGCTCATATCTCTGTATCGAACAGAAGTAAAAACAAGAAGATGGTACATTAAAATTTTCTGGCACTGCATAGACATAGCAAAAGTTAATGCTTGGTTGTTGTACAGACGACATTGTAATGAAATGTCTATTTCAAAAAAATCACAAAGGACCCTCCTAAACTTTGTTGTTGACATATCCGACAATTTGCTGTACCGAAACAGCTGTTCAACACCAACACGTGGAAGGCCTTCAAACAAACGAAAGCTAGAAAATGATACCCTTCCAGGAAAAAAGCCTTTCACACCGACGCCTAAAGAAATTCTTCGTTTTGACCAAATTTCTCACTGGCCAGAACCTCGATCTCAAAGAGGGAGATGCAGACTATGTAAATCTGGTTATTCCCAAATATACTGTAGTAAATGCCATGTGTGTCTGTGTCTCAAATCAAGTAACAATTGTTTTAAAGAGTTTCATTGCAAAAATTAAGTATATATAGTAGGGTGGGGAAAGATGGGACACCATTAACACAAAATATCCTGACAGTTTTTTTAAACAATACAAAACGGTTTATAATTCTTTGACTGTTCTTTGTTTACTACCAAATGGTACGAGAGGATGGAATGAAAATGTGTCCCATCTTGCCCCACCCTACTATACTAACCAGTATATCTTTTTTTGGATGTTTATAGTTTTTGGTTGCTTATATTTTGTGATTGCTTATATTTTTTGGTTATTATAGTTTGATGTTGTTTATATTTTTGGGTTATTTTTAGCTTGTTATTGCAAATACACTAAATATACATACTAAAAATGGTTTCTGTAAGGTTTTAAATAGTAAATGATTTTAAATTTAAGTAAGCAACAGTTTCAAGGGTAAATTGTAATAAATTAACTTTAAATTTTCCAAGTTTTTATATTCTTATTTTCACCCTTATTTGGCAATGTTGCATTTTTGCAACAAATAGTGACCGCCAAAATAGGGGGGTGAGAAACAAAAAAGTAGAAAATCTTAAACTTCACACATACATATATACCAAAAAACATAACAAATATTTTTTTGTATAACTTAATCATAAAGTGCCAAATAAAGGGTTAATCTCACAAAAAAACAATTTTAGCCTGCAACTTGAATTAATTTTACGTTACGACTTGAATTAAGTTTACGTTACAACTTGAATTAATTTTACGTTACGACTTGAATTATTTTTACGCTACAACTTGAATTATTTTTACGTTACGACTTGAATTAATTTTACGCTACAACTTGAATTAATTTTACGTTACGACTTGAATTATTTTTACGCTACGACTTGAATTAATTTTACGTCACGACTTAAATTAATTTTACGTTACAACTTGAATTAATTTTACGTTACGACTTGAATTATTTTAGCGTCACGACTTGAATTAATTTTACGTTACAACTTGAATTAATTTTACGTTACGACTTGAATTAATTTTATATCCGGTAAAATCGCTCATGCGTTTCGAAACTTCGCACGCAAAGCAAGGTTGTGTTTTAGTGCCGCGGTGCGTCACTGTAGAACGCAACCAATTAGTGTAATCTGTTTTTGTGGATGATTAGTGGCTAGTTTAATAATTTTCTTATGAAGGTAATGTAAAATGTCATATAATTGATTATAGGCTAAATTTCAAATCAATATGAAAATATTTACAGCAGTCAGCACTAGTATCACTATCGGTATTGTTGTCAATATATAAAAACTAACCAAGGAATGCCTCGTAGACGCGGAAGACAGAGCAGTTTGAATGAAAGAAATGCAAATGGTTTTAGACTTTTTCTGAACAACTTTAAGGGGGTGATTAGTACCTTAAGCAATCACGGTTTGAATTTATCATCGGCTGATGATCTCGAAACATCAAAGCAGAGACTAATTGAGGCATCTGGTACTCTTACTATGTTGTTACATGATGTTGGGCAAGGATATCATAATGATACACTAAATACTCTTAAGGCTTGAGCTGCCAGATGTATGTGAAATACTAAAAGGTCTTAATTTTGAAATAATGGACATTGTTCAACATTTAGATATCTCCATAAATACTGATGATTTAAAAAGAAATGAATGTACTATTTATTCTGCTCCCACTTTAAAGAATAATAATCAGGTAGGACGAAAGCGTTTAGAAATTACAGTCGATCAAATAAAACATCTCCGGTCTCTCTATTTCTCATGGACAAAGATATCAAAATTGTTAAACATTATGATTTGGATAAAATTTATAAAGAACTATCAACTCTTGAAAGTAATTGCATTGTAACTCCAAATATGGGAAGCAGACGCTTTATTGGTGCATTGCGAAGCAGGGGACTCAATGTGCAAAGAGCTCGAGTGACTGCTTATATACGAAGAGTTGATCCAGTTGGCACCGCATTGCGATGGAGGCTTGTTATAAATGGAAGAAAATATTTTGAACCAACACCAAATAGTTTATGGCATATAGACTCTGCACATAAACTCATTCACTATAAATTACTCATTCATGTTTGCATTGATGGGAAGTCGAGATCATTAATTTATGTGAAATGTTCTGACAATATAACAAGGCGGAAACTGTACTAAACTTTTTTTAAGATGGAGTTGATAGGTGGGGTTTGCCATCCCGCGTTAGGTCAGACTATGGAATGGAAAATTATCTAGTTGGTGCTTACATGATTGAAAAACGAGGTATAGGGGAAGTATAATTACTGGCTCCTCAGTTCTTGAAAGAAGTCACAGAGATATATACATGGGGGTGCTTGTATTTTATCATAAAATATTTGATGAATTACAACATGATAACAAATTTGACCCACAATGTGACATTCATATATACTGTCTTCAGTACATATATAAACCAAGGATACAAGCATCTTTAGATGAATTTGTGAATCATATGAATCACCACCCACTCTCTTCCGAAGGAAATATGTCACCACTTCAGTTGTGGGAGGCAGGAATGCTTGAAAATTTAAATTCAGACTGCTCTGCTTTAAATTTACCTGAAATTGAGGATTATGGTGTAGACCCTAATGGAGTTCAGACCATTGAACCAGGCTTATCAAGTCAATGTTGAGCCCTGCTCTATTGATGTTGATCCATCTTTTGTTAGACTACCAAAAATCCCTTATTTCATGATCAAAACTTTGGAAAAGACTTGTATTGGAAATCTGTTGCTTTACTGAAACATTTTTTTGCAAACAGAAGATGTATGAGCAATTTAATTTTCAAAGCTATCGATGATTTATCATCAAAACATTATGCTTATTAAAGGGGCAACCAACGAAAAATGAAAATTTGTATATATGGATAGATGAGATAGGTGGGGTTTGCCATCCCGCGTTAGGTCAGACTATGGAATGGAAAATTATCTAGTTGGTGCTTACATGATTGAAAAACGAGGTCCAAATAGGGGAAGTATAATTACTGGCTCCTCAGTTCACAACTGTAGAGTTGAAAGAAGTCACAGAGATATATACATGGGGTGCTTGTATTTTATCATAAAATATTTGATGAATTACAACATGATAACAAATTTGACCCACAATGTGACATTCATATATACTGTCTTCAGTACATATATAAACCAAGGATACAAGCATCTTTAGATGAATTTGTGAATCATATGAATCACCACCCACTCTTTTCCGAAGGAAATATGTCACCACTTCAGTTGTGGGAGGCAGGAATGCTTGAAAATTTAAATTCAGACTGCTCTGCTTTAAATTTACCTGAAATTGAGGATTATGGTGTAGACCCTAATGGAGTTCAGACCATTGAAGACCAGGCTTATCAAGTCAATGTTGAGCCCTGCTCTATTGATGTTGATCCATCTTTTGTTAGACTACCAAAAATCCCTTATTTCATGATCAAAACTTTGGAAAAGACTTGTATTGGGAATCTGTTGCTTTACTGAAACATTTTTTTGCAAACAGAAGATGTAGGAGCAATTTAATTTTCAAAGCTATCGATGATTTATCATCAAAACATTATGCTTATTAAAGGGGCAACCAACGAAAAATGAAAATTTGTATATATGGATAGATGAATAAAAATATGTAAACTTTATTTTGTTTTAATTTTTCGATTGAACCTGGCTGCATACTAGATTATGCTGACTCACCAATTTTTCAAACGTTGGTATGCCCCTTTTAGTTGGTTTGAACTAAAAATGCATAATTTTAAAATTTATTGAGATCTATTTTAAAAATATTGAAAATTCTAAACAGATAGATTTGATTTTTTAAATTGATTAGTTTGTATATATCAATATTTGTTAGCTGTCAAGTTGTCACATTTCCCCCAATTGCGCATACCCATGTTAGGCGCCTAAGGGTACGCAATATGTTTTCAATATTGGCTAAAACATCAGCAGCGCAAGAGAGGTTAACTTTATAAAATTTTATCTTAAAATCTAATTCTGATTTTTTTCTTATTGTAGAATTGTACAGAAAAATGGAACAAAATAATAATATAACACTTGAAATAAAGGATATTGCTGATAGTGCAATAAAAAATATCAACAGGTTGACCACATTGCTTGTATCACCAGCTACTTCAAGCAGCAACAACAACCCAACACATTGCAGAGTGTCTACTACTGCTACTAATGCACAGTCCTCTATTTCAAATGCTGTTTCAGAGCTACAAATGCGATTTCCCAGTACTGGATCTTCTCATCAGCAACGAAGAATTGGTCGATCAGTGCGACCATATGGAAGAATACCTTCAAGGCCACGACCTGGTCGGCCAACAGGTGGAATAGTTACAAGAAACATTGTTTTTGTTGAGAAAGGCACTACTAAAGTACCTACCAGGTTAGACAAGACATATTTTGAGGAACAAAAGTTTATTGTTTCGAGCTTTGATTGAAAAAAGCTGGACTCATGAACAGCTTTGTGAGGAAATTTCAAAGGTTGCACCAAGTTTCTGTAGTAATGAACCGTTTGAGTTTGTGAAAAACTCATGTGGTAGGCTTCTAATGCCTAATTTGCCCGACAACAAAACTATTGACGGGCTAACTCTAACTGTTGAGAAAGGCACTACTAAAGTACCTACCAGGTTAGACAAGACATATTTTGAGGAACAAAAGTTTATTGTTTCGAGCTTTGATTGAAAAAAGCTGGACTCATGAACAGCTTTGTGAGGAAATTTCAAAGGTTGCACCAAGTTTCTGTAGTAATGAACCGTTTGAGTTTGTGAAAAACTCATGTGGTAGGCTTCTAATGCCTAATTTGCCCGACAACAAAACTATTGACGGGCTAACTCTAACAAAATCTATTTCACCTTCTGGTGCAATATATGTGAGATTTTTAAATGACATTCGAGAGGAAGTTGGTTTGCCTGAATTAAATCTACGGCAGCAGCATCATTCAAGCTTTAACAATATGACATCACAACATAGTACAGACAAAGAAACAATTGACAGATACTTTTCCTTTAAAACAAGTGGTGGTCAAGAAAGAATCGTTTCCGAAGCAAGTGGTGGACAAAAGATTCTTAAACCCATCAAAAGCAATTTTAGCTTATGTCCTTTTAACATTAACAGTCCTTTTAACATTAACAATATAATTACTGATTGTTTAGATAAATCAATTACTGACCCAATTGAGATTCTCCGATTTCTACAACAACATATTGTAACGGGGAGATGCTTAGAAATTCAAGCTATAGACGAAGAAACTGAAGAGCTTGATACAAATTTTATTTTAGTGGACCGTCAAAAAATACTGATTTGCTCATTTGATAATTTCAAGTACATAGAAGATTTCCGATTAGTATTTAAAGTGGACTTTATGGGGGAAGATTCGGTTGATTATGGTGGCCCCAGGAAAGAGTGGATAAGACTGATGAATCATGCAATAAAGGAAAAATACTTTGGTGGTGAATCATTGAGAGAATTAATCAGCGAGGATTATGAAAATGTTGGTGTTATGTTTGCTATTGCAATTCTGCAGAATGGACAAATGCCCAAATATCTCAATGATGCATGCTTTCAGAAGCTAGTAGAAAACTCCTCTACCAATAAATGTGAAATAGCTTTCCTGAAAGGCTTAGAAAAGCTTGGCATGCATTCATGTTTTTTAACCTTTCCAAAATTGCGTACTCTTGTTCGTATCTTTGACTCCTCAACTTATAATTCAAAGTATTAAGCCACAATTTTCAGAAGAGGGATGAAATGCTCGGGAGGCTGAGAAGAATGTGTATGGGTCTTTTATAGTGTATGTACGCGAAGTAGCCAGTGGAAGGCGTAGTGTTGGTGGAAGGAAGCATATAGACTTGAACATTTACTTGCATTCATAACTGGTTCACCAGAATTCCCAGTACTTGGGTATTCCGTCTCTCCTACCATTCACTTTTATTCATCGAATATTGGATACCTGCCCACTGCCCATACATGCTCAAACATTTTGAACCTGTGTGTGGTTGATCCACCTGCTAAACGAGACATTTTGTTTAAAATGTGGGATTGGGCGTTTTCTGAAACCTATTTTGGTTTACAGTAGAGAGAGAGACCAAACTTTTTTTCGTTCTTTTCGTTTTCCTAGTTCATTTTCAATGTTGGGCACGTTAATGACTAATAGTTGTTTTTTTTTCATGGAACAGTGGACCTCAATTCTCACATCTTTGGCAAAAAATGTGCTCAAGGTTTCCGTCTTACCCCACCCTACTATATTTTAATTAATGTGCCTTTTCGTTATAGTTACTCTCTTCTTTTCTCAGTTGCTTCACATTCTAATAAAAATTCGTTTTGTTGCCAAATCGCAATTTTGAACCTGATGTTTTGATTACCACAATTACCACCAATCGGCATTTTGACCAGTTGGTATATACTCTACAGTTGTGAACTGAGAAGCTGAATCGGTAGAAAATACTACAAATATGACCTGCTAAACGAGACATTTTGTTTAAAATGTGGGATTGGGCGTTTTCTGAAACCTATTTTGGTTTACAGTAGAGAGAGAGACCAAACTTTTTTTCGTTCTTTTCGTTTTCCTAGTTCATTTTCAATGTTGGGCACGTTAATGACTAATAGTTGTTTTTTTTTCATGGAACAGTGGACCTCAATTCTCACATCTTTGGCAAAAAATGTGCTCAAGGTTTCCGTCTTACTCCACCCTACTATATTTTAATTAATGTGCCTTTTCGTTATAGTTACTCTCTTCTTTTCTCAGTTGCTTCACATTCTAATAAAAATTCGTTTTGTTGCCAAATCGCAATTTTGAACCTGATGTTTTGATTACCACAATTACCACCAATCGGCATTTTGACCAGTTGGTATATACTCTACAGTTGTGAACTGAGAAGCTGAATCGGTAGAAAATACTACAAATATGTTTTGAGACGAATATTCATATTCATAATTAATAGTTTTAGAAATTATTAAAATTTTATTTTAGAATCGGTACCGCTGGGGTCTAGTTAGTACAATGTCCAAATGTTATGTTAATGGCACCAGTAGAAGGTATCGAAAATGGCCGCTATAATTTATATATTATAGGATCACCTTGGTAACTAAAACACATAATCGTGCTTTGCCCGCGAAGTTTCGAAACGCATGAGCGATTTTACCGGATATAAAATTAATTCAAGTCGTAGCGTAAAAATAATTCAAGTCGTAACGTAAAATTAATTAAAGTTGTAACGTAAAATCAATTCAAGTCGTAGCGTAAAATTAATTTAAGTCGTAGCATAAAATTAATTCAAGTCGTAACGTAAAAATAACTCAAGTCGTAACGTAAAAATAACTCAAGTCGTAACGTAAAATTAATTCAAGTCGTAACGTAAAATTAATTCAAGTCGTAACGTAAAATTAATTCAAGTCGTAACGTAAAAATAACTCAAGTCGTAACGTAAAATTAATTCAAGTCGTAACGTAAAATTAATTCAAGTCGTAACGTAAAATTAATTCAAGTCGTAGCGTAAAAATAATTCAAGTTGTAACGTAAAATTAATTCAAGTTGTAACATAAAATTAAATCAAGTTGTAACGTAAAATTCAAGTCGTAACGTAAAAATAATTCAAGTTGTAACGTAAAATTAATTCAAGTCGTAACGTAAAAATGATTCAAGTCGTAACGTAAAATTTATTCAAGTCGTAAAGTAAAAATAACTCAAGTCGTAACGTAAAATTAATTCAAGTCGTAACGTAAAATTAATTCAAGTCGTAACGTAAAATTAATTCAAGTCGTAACTTAAAATTAATTCAAGTTGTAGCGTAAAAATAATTCAAGTTGTAACGTAAAATTAATTCAAGTTGTAACATAAAATTAAATCAAGTTGTAACGTAAAATTCAAGTCGTAGCGTAAAATTAATTCAAGTCGTAACGTAAAAATAATTCAAGTCGTAACTTAAAATTAATTCAAGTTGAAGCGTAAAAATAATTCAAGTTGTAGCGTAAAAATAATTCAAGTTGTAACGTAAAATTAATTCAAGTTGTAGCATAAAATTAAATCAAGTTGTAACGTAAAATTAATTCAAGTTGCAGGCTAAAATTATTTTTTTGTGAGATTAAGATCTAAAAAATAATACAACTTGTGATACAAAAATAATACAACTTATCGCATAAAATTCTTTTTTTCGTGTTGTATTTTGACCAGGTTGAGCCCTCATACGTTCTAGTGATTGTATTCCAGTAGGTAGTGTAAAAATGTAATAATCCTTACTCCACCAGGGAGGTACAGAGCCAATAGTTAAAGACTTCTAATCAGTAATAGTCAAACACTACTGTAACTGGATAAATACTTCCAACCTAGTATTTAAAAACTTAAAGACTAAAAAAAGTGAAACTGAATAAAGATGGTAAATTGTGTGTTCATTTATATTCTTTTTCTTTCAGGTAATATACGCATACCTATATTTGTAATAGTCAAAGACTACTGTTATGGATAACGACTTCTAACCTAGCATTTAGAAACAGTTAAAGACTACAGATGAAACTGAATAAAATGTTAAATTGTGTGTTCATTTATATTCGTTTTTTTTTAGGTAGTATACGCATACCCCCATGTTTGGTGCCTAGGGTCGAGTTGCAACAGCTTCGTCTTTACACCATATTATATATTTTAAAAGTCCTATAGTTATATTAGGCATGTTTTTATTTTCATATACATCAAAGCACATTGCATGTTTTGATTTTCAGATGCATTCAAAACATTGTAAGATGAAAAAGTGGAACAGGAAAATTGCAAATGATTAAAAAACATAATATAAAGAGAGAGGGTCAGGTTCAAGGAGATAGATGGGCTCAGTAAAACAATATTTGAGAACATTGTTAATTGTTGGTTTAGTTTTTGGCTGTTTCACCAAGCACCCAAGAGGTGTCGCCATTGTGTATGATTGTTAAGTTTGGTCAGGACTTTGCATATGCAACAGGTAGAACAACATTAATAACAATGTATTATACCTGATTCAAGTATGGTATCTATTATAAGTCATTCTGGCCAACATTACGGCTCTACATTTTTAACAATTATTATACAAAGGTTTCTTCAGATTTGGTTTTTACACTGCTGTTATAAAGTGGGTAAAAATTTGGTTGGTAGCATTAGAAGCATACCACGTGAAAAACAAGTTCAATGGAGGTCTCCACTGAAAGATGTAAGAGCTAACGAAAACAAGTTTAACGAAGGTCTCCATTGCATTTTGCGGTTGCTGGTGGTAAAGCTCAACAATTCTTAAAAATTATTATTACAAAGGTTTCTTCAGATTTGGCTTACACTGCTGTTATAACGTGGGTAATTTGGTTGGTAGCATTACAAGTGCAAACAAAACAAGAGAAGCATATCACGTCAAAGCAAGTTCAATGAAGGTCCACTGAAGGATGTAAGAGCTAACGAAAACAAGTTCAATGAAGGAGTTGGATTGAACAAGCGAAAATGTTGATGTTAAGGAATTGTTATACAGTTAACATAGTGTTTTTGCACGGAGTAGATTATCAGAATAGTTTGCCGTCCTTCTGTTTTGACTGCGTGACTGTTTAAGAGCTGAATAATGTAGAAAAGACCAAGGCTGGAAATCACGCTTTGACTCGTCGATCCGCTACTCTCGTTTTCGGCGAAGAGAAAAAGGTCAGTCGGATCGAAGCCGACCGATCCTCAATCCGCTCAGACTAGTGGTTTACGGGTCGGATTTAGCGATCGAGTTGGATTGACCAAGCGAAAATGTTGATGTTAAGGAATTGTTACACAGTTAACATTGTGTTTTTGCACGGAGTAGATTATCAGAATAGTTTGCCGTCCTTCTGTTTTGACTGCGTGACTGTTTAAGAGCTGAATAATGTAGAAAAGACCAAGGCTGGAAATCACGCTTTGTATATTAAAGCAGAATAGTTTGCCGTCCTTCTGTTTTGACTGCGTGACTGTTTAAGAGCTGAATAATGTAGAAAAGACCAAGGCTGGAAATCACGCTTTGTATATTAAAGCGCAAAAGAAGGAAAAAAATAATTATGCATTTGTAGCGTTCGTTGAGAAAAGGTCTATGACATATCTCATCTTCACGAACTAGTAGAACGGGGTAGAGAAACTTGCCAATGGTTTCTTTAAATGCTTTTATCCTTTAATCACAGACTAAATTTTAACTGAAACAGCTGTGAATAATGTAGAAAAGACCAAGGCTGGAAATCACGCTTTGTATATTAAAGCGCAAAAGAAGGAAAAAACAATTATGCATTTGTAGCGTTCGTTGAGAAAAAAAGAGAAAAAAGAATTTAAGAAAAAAAAAATCTTTAAATGCTTTTATCCTTTAATCACAGACTAAATTTTAACTGAAACAGCTGTAAGTAATCATATAATAGAAATGAAATTCTGTTAAATTTAGTTACCATTGTTTTAAAATAAAGGCTGTTTAAACCAAAGAACATAGAAACCAGAAAGTAAGGACAGCCATTGTTCACGTAAAATCGACAATGGACGCCCATGTTGTTTGCCACTAGAGATGTCCACAAGCCGGGGTCGGACTGTGGTCGGAGCCGGAGTCGTTAGACCCAGTGAGTTGTAGTCGTTGATTGCGACTGCAACGGTGACCGTGATGGTTGGGTGAGGGTCAGAATGGCGTTTCTCCCACGTTTTGTTTAGGTTGTTGTATATGTGGTGAGTTAGTGATATGTTTTTCTTCGCCCTGGACGACAGCCAATTAGTGGTGGAGCTTATAATGTCCACTGCTTCGATGGCCGTTTCAGAGTTTCGTTTGTTCCGGACTCTGCCCTTTGACAAACGGTTTCGTGATGCCCCTTTTTGTCGCAGTAATTGCAGAATGTCGAAAAGGCTGGAGATTATTGTTGTCTAGTTAGGTTCGTTGGCCATTTGCCATGTCCTTTGTCGCCACAATAACTGCACAATCGATCGTCGTTGGGGGTGTGATGTGCGTCGTTACGTATGTAAGTGTTTTTGGTTTGATTGGCGCAGTGTCTGTGTCAAACAGCTGGAATGCAGATCGTTTGCCCGATTCATTGTCCTCAATGAATTGAAGCGATTCATTGTCCTCAATGAATTGAAGGAATTTGTTGATCGATTTGTCTTGGTTCTGATCGCCTAACAGGGCTGCTTGTATATCATTGTCGCATATACCCCTGGATAGAACGTCACTAAGTATGTTGTCATCGGTGTAGTTCACATAATGTTCGCAATTTTGGCACCGTACTGTGAAGTTACAGACGCTTGCCTGGCCACGTAGTCGGGCACTCTGTAGCTGCGGATGGGTTCGTCTCTATCCTTTTTCATATGATGCAATTTTACCCTTGTGACCATGATATTTTCTTTTCTTACTGCAAGTTGGTGTATGGCCACAAGAACGTCCTTTTCAGATCCTCCAGCGTTCCGTGTTAGGTCGTTGCGATGTTCCTCGTCGCAACATTCCAAAAGCTGGATTACTTTGTCTGAACCCTTGACGCCCGTTGCTGTGACATATTCCTCCCATCTGGTGGTGAAATAATTCCATTCCTCTGTGGTGCCGGCAGATTTAATACTTGGTCTCTTTACTTTTACCGTCTTTGCGGCGTTCATTGTCTGTGCCTGGCCACTAGAGTGGCTTTCCGCGTGGATTTTTAGGAGAACGACAAGCAGGTCATCTGTCACGTCTTCAGTTTTGTACCCACAGACTGGGTATGGGCATTTTACTGACGGCATAATAAGTAGGCTCCAATCATAGACGATAAGGTACAACCTATTTCAAAGCTCGATTTATTTACAATAAACTTAATGAATGATTGGAGCAACTCTGCGGAATGAATTAGTTAAGGAAAGACACAATAAACGAAATAACAGTACGCTACAAGCATTAAACGCACGACTGATGAATTCGTGGTTGCATCACACCACGTGGCATTCACGGGCGAACGATGCCGTGTGTGACGTACCGAAAGACGATATTCGTCTAAACCCACAGAAATAAAAAACAGTAGAACGCGCAACTTTTCAAAACCGTGATATATTCTTTTTTCTATTCACGTGACCGCCAACTCCGTCCCCATTTCGCTTGGTCTCCATTGTAAAACATAGGTGCATAAGTATTTTTGGGAGGTTTTAGCGGTTTATTTCAAAACCTACACCAACTAATCAAGTTTATTAGTTATTTGGTAGGTTAACGCTTACAGTTTACCACTTTTTGGGGAAATTTAATTATTTAATAAATTTAATTAAAAATGTTGAAACAAACGGTTTGTTTGAAATATATAAATATTAGAAAATAGTTGTTTCACCCTAAAACTTTAAATTAAGTCAAAAAACGAGAAAAAAATACATAAAACGCCGTCGATTCCATTGACTACAATAGTAAACGGGAACGACCCGCGAAAGAGAGAGAGTGTATCACCTCTCTCCTTTGCCGACATTGGTATGCGCGTTCTATTCTTTTTTATTTCTGTGTCTAAACCTCGTAAGGAAATCCACTTTTTAGTTGATCCCCTAAATAAAGCACTCTGCGAAAATCGGCTGTTCATTATGTCACAAACCAGTTGTTAAAATATTCGCAAAAGAAAGCTGTTGTGTTAAAATATTCGCAAAAGAAAGCTGTTGTACTAAGTGCTTCTTTTAGAAATAATCCTCCACACACTGTGCGTATTGCAGAAGCTGTACTGTGACTAGAAGAAATATGTTTATAGTCAGTTAACTTTTTGAAAATTGTTCTGGCTTTTTTTTCACTTGTGCAGCAAGTTTGACATTCATGGTTTGATAGCGGGTTGGTTTGACGTGCATCATATTTTTGTACCAGCGCATCATGGAGCGTTATACTTTCTCTTAAAAATGCACTTCGCAAGTTTTTGAGCGTTATACCTTCTTTTATTCATGGTTTGATAGCGGGTTGGTTTGACGTGCATCGTGCTTAATTTAGGAGCAAGTTTCAGTTCCTTCCCCTCTTGCAAAGAAACCAGCTGCCCAACCCAATATTTTGAAACCTAAGGTATTTTAGGTAAGCCAAATGCATCTTAACTAGGTTAATTAGTAAAACTTTTGTAGTAGGTAAATAATATTTTTGTACCAGCGCATCATGGAGCGTTATATCTTCTTTTAATAATGCACTTAGCAAGTTCTTGAGCGTTATACCTTCTTTCAAAAATGCACTTTGCAAGTTCGTAAAGAGCAGCATATGAATGAAAATTTGTATATGGATAGATATGCTCAGATGTAACCTAAACGTACCATCAAAGTTTGCCAAAACGATACAGCTTTTAAAAAAACCGCGTGAAAAAAATCCGCTAGAGTAAAAAAACAGCTGTTTCGACAATGCATGGGATTTCCTATAAGAAAAAAATTCACTTAACTGTGATCGTGTTTAGTTTTTAAAATACTGAAGAAAATTCAAATTTTATTTTTGATTTGGTATAATAAATGCTTCTTCAAAACTATATAAAAAAAATATATATATAGTTATAAAAAAATGTGTGCGCTTTGTACAACTCCTCCTGTACCATGTGTTGACATGTAAAACTTACACTAGTTACCTTGTCGTCGCTTAAAGACGTTTGTTTTTGTGAATCTGTTGGATAGCTTAATCACGCAGTAATAGGTAATGAAAGAAGTTAAATTATTCATATTGTGGCGGCTGCATAGTGATTTATTACGAGCGGTAAACTAAAAGAGCGAAGAAACGAGAGACGCGGTGTTTATAACTGTTCGACGAAAAAGGATCTGTATGACCACCTACCTTACTCAACAATTCAAACTATCAATCACACCAAATTATTGAGAATTAATATAAGTGCGGAAAAAATCGCTTTATCAGCAACAACAACGCCAAGAATAACTGTTCGACGAAAAAGGATCTGTATGACAACCGATGGTGGTAGAGGCTCAAATGAAATTGCAACGTGTGTGTACAATGGATTTGTAATCAGCCACCAGAAATAAATGAAGTTTCATTGTACACTGACACATGCGGTGGCCAGAACCGCAATCAAAACGTTGCCTTCATGCTTCTATACTGTGTGCAAAACACCAACGATTCTAAAATTACTAATAATTTTCTCGATTTTCAGGTCACAGCTGCAGGGAGTGCGATTCCATGCATTGTTCAATTGAAAGTGCAAAAAAGTCTGTGGATGTTTTCTTGATGCAAGATTGGCAAAATATTTTTAAAAGTGCAAGAAGAAAAAAAAGGTATGCTCCTTTAACTGTACAATTGTGTAAATTGTTGAAAACTACTTTACCCATTCTTATCGTCGTTGTAGTTGTTGGTATTATGTTACAGATTTTTATTTTACTTGGTTTGTTTTATTGTTTATGGTTGTTATTGGTTGCTGCAAGTTTTATTAAAACAAATTGCATACAATGTGTGTATGTAAATCGGATTTTTGTACACAAGAATGTTTTTTGTTGTAGAAACAGCATGTAGTTGATTTGGTAAAAGGTGGTCTGAATTAAGTCTACCCTTTTTTAGTTTATGTTAGTAGTATTTGCTTTATGCTGGAGAAGCAAAATATACACCATCTGGGCTAAACGCATGGAATTCGCGCCAAAGTTAATATTGGGATTTTACACGAGTGTAGCATTTATACCACTTAAATACTGCGTTACGCAGATGGTGTATAGAAACAAAACTCGTTTAACAGTAAAAGCGTAGATAAAAAATAACATTGTTCAAACGCAATAACGTGCACCACGCAGTTATGAATCACAAGACCATTATTGTCTATGTCCACTGACACGGCGTAATTCAGTTGTTAATCAATTAAATAAGCTAATTATATTGTTACTCGGGATAGATGTGCCCATAATGTTACCATACTGATTTCTGAATTTATTATACAATTCTTAAACTTTAAACGCGATTATCTCAAAATAGCTAAAATGGACATAAACAGCAGCTATTGCACGCAACCAACGAAATACACATGGCACAGAACAAAAACATGGTGTTAAAAGTTCACAATAGAATAAAATAGACGCGTGTTTCAGTTTACACCAACAAGCACTTTAATTTTTAATGTGCATATTTGTATTCGATGGAAGTCCAATGTTGCATAACGGAACGAATTAACAAAATTCTTTTTCAAATCATCTAAAAAGTGTTGCAATAGGTCTCCAGGTAAAGTCTGTATAGTACTCTATATTAATTTATAGTTTTTGGGGTCAATGTCTAATTATAAGTCAGCTAAAAGTAAAAAACAAGTGTAAATTGTTAGATACATTATTGATTCTCTTGCAAACATTTTCCTGCATAGTTAAACTTACGGTGGCCCATAGCGGCCACGTCTGAAACACATTTAAAAAAACGAATCACACTAAAAAAGTGAAAAACATTTAAAAAGTGAAACACATTAAAAAAGCGAAACACATTTAAAAAGTGAAACACAATAAAACAACGAAACGCATTAAAAAAAGCGAAACATTAAAAAATCGAAACACATTTAAAAAACGAAACATTAAAAAAGTGAAGCACATTTAAAAAGCAGAAACACAATAAAAAAACGAAACACATTTAAAAAGTGAAACACATTAAAAGCGAAACACATTAAAAACGCGAAACACATTTAAAAGGAGATATCTGTAATGCAGCACGGTAAAGTTATTCAATTATGACCATTTGGTTGCAGTCCATCACCATCAAAAACAAGCACTTCATTAATAACTGGAGTTCCTAGTTTTAATCATTATGCAGAAAAGAAATCGGAAGAAAGGCGTGCCAAGTCCTACCGACCTAAGTCTAAACTAAAAAAGTCTAAAGAAGTTACCATTCAAATTGCCCTAATTCGGCGCAACGATTATTGTAAAGAGTGAATTCCATTGAGAGGAACGTTGCTCTTCCTCTGACCATAAGAAAAGGTGCTACAAGCGAAGAGATACTCGAGGCTGCTGTGAAAAAGAGGAAGTCTATTCGATGTTGAATTTGATGAAACTTTGCTTATCATTGGTGTTCAGAGATGGCCAGAAAATATTGTAAACGCCCCTGGGAATTTGAAAAACCTTATGAACGATTATGCTTATACCTCAGTGAACAACTGCCCGACAGTAAAAGAGAAATTGTAAGTGAAGCTTGTGATATGATTGCAAAATGCAGAGAAAAATCGTGCAGTATAGTGATAAAAGTTGCCAAAAAACTGAAAACGATACAGACAGTTTATCGTTTTTTTTTTACACCACGGAAGCCAAAATGCGTTGCCCGGTATGCAATCGACAGTACCCCTTGTCCGAGATAGAGATTCATGCTGATACATTTAAAAAGCAGAAACACAATAAAAAAACGAAACACATTTAAAAAGTGAAACACATTAAAAGCGAAACACATTAAAAACGCGAAACACATTTAAAAGGAGATATCTGTAATGCAGCACGGTAAAGTTATTCAATTATGACCATTTGGTTGCAGTCCATCACCATCAAAAACAAGCACTTCATTAATAACTGGAGTTCCTAGTTTTAATCATTATGCAGAAAAGAAATCGGAAGAAAGGCGTGCCAAGTCCTACCGACCTAAGTCTAAACTAAAAAAGTCTAAAGAAGTTACCATTCAAATTGCCCTAATTCGGCGCAACGATTATTGTAAAGAGTGAATTCCATTGAGAGGAACGTTGCTCTTCCTCTGACCATAAGAAAAGGTGCTACAAGCGAAGAGATACTCGAGGCTGCTGTGAAAAAGAGGAAGTCTATTCGATGTTGAATTTGATGAAACTTTGCTTATCATTGGTGTTCAGAGATGGCCAGAAAATATTGTAAACGCCCCTGGGAATTTGAAAAACCTTATGAACGATTATGCTTATACCTCAGTGAACAACTGCCCGACAGTAAAAGAGAAATTGTAAGTGAAGCTTGTGATATGATTGCAAAATGCAGAGAAAAATCGTGCAGTATAGTGATAAAAGTTGCCAAAAAACTGAAAACGATACAGACAGTTTATCGTTTTTTTTTTACACCACGGAAGCCAAAATGCGTTGCCCGGTATGCAATCGACAGTACCCCTTGTCCGAGATAGAGATTCATGCTGATGAATGTTTAAGCAGAAAGCAAACCGCGTTCGCATGTGGTACTTCAGAGGACCATCTGTATGAAGTTAAACGAGCAAGAGAACGATAGTGAATACGCAGTCTATTTGAGATACAACAAGTATAAATATTTTTTGTTTTCAGACCTGGCGAATCATGTTCCTATGTGGGTGCAATTCTTTTTAAAATTCAAGCCGCTGTACGCCATGGTTATGCAAACAAAAAAGCATGCACAGATGAGGCATGTAAATGGAACAATGATTTTGTTCCAAAGATTGATTGTGAACCCATTCACAATATTCATTTTTATTCAGAAAGTGCTGTAAAAAAGTTTTTAAAAAATTGACTCCGAATTAAGCGATACGTCATTTTCGAATCATCAACAGCAAAATGAATTTTTGGCAAAACTAATGACATTGAAAGAACCACCCGTTGTCCTTTCAACCTACACCAACTACTGTAAAAAATTTGTCCCCACGGTTAAAGCACAGGAAAGATCAAAATTACCAGAGTCACTTAGAAAATTATTTTCTGTTTCCAATGGTGCTTTAAGTTATGACATAATTTTCTTCATGATGTTCTTCGTTCCAGTCCAGAAAAAACATCCTACTCCTTGATTAAAAAGATTTGCGGAGGTGAACATTTTGGTAGTACTGTTCCAAATAATAAGATTAGAACACTCCAGTTTTAAAATGGATTCAGTAGGCTTGCGACTCAAGTGTGACAAATCATATATTGGCGCATCGCTTGATGCTGTGTTTTCCTGTGATTGTCACTCATTGAGTTATTTGATTGAGGTAAAATGTCCTTACTCGCTTCGCAGCACATCAAGCTTATCAGAAGCTCTTGAACGCAAGGAATTTTGTTTATCCCCCTCAACTGAGTTAAAGAAGACACATCGATATTACTCACAAATTCAGCAGCAACTGTATGTCTTCAATTTGTCTTTGTGTCACCTGGTGATCTGGACACCTAACTGGCTCCATATCCACTCAGTAGCAAAGGATGAACAATTTTGTTCGGAAATAATATCGAAAGTTCAGCCATTTTTTCTTAACTGCATTATACCGGAATTATTAACACGGAAGAATGAGCTTGCAATATCAAAACCAATTCAGAGCACAAGTGCAGGAAAGTTATACTGCAGCTGCAAATCTGCATACCCTTCCTTAAACTGGATCGGCTGTGACAGTAGTGATTGTCAATTTGAGTGGTTTCACTTTAAATGTGCTAATGTTAAAAGACCTTTAAAAGGCAAGTGGTATTGTCCAACATGTCTGAAAAATAAGAAAAAAAAATAAATATTTGTAAGTTTGTAACGAAACAAAAGTATATTGTCGAGGTAAAACTAAAGTAGCTTACGTCACATTTTTTCAAAACTTTCTCTTTTACAATTTTGCATGCTGTTTGACGACACATTTTGACAATGTTTGGGCAAGACTAAAAAATGTAAATGTTAAAACCTATATTGCAATCTCTCAATTTTTGTGTGTGGCAACTAAACAGTTTAACCAGTAAAATGTCATATTTAATTTTTATTAGCCCTTTGCCTCGACTGTGTCGATCTGTCCTGCTATCCTACCTAATAAATCGTTTCTCAAGTTTTTTTTTTGATAAAGCAGGGGCCCTTCCTTAAGATCAATATTAGGATTATAGGATAAAACTGCGTCGATGTGTGACTGTGTCCTGCTGCAGGACAGCGGCCCTTCCTTGAGATCAATATTAGGATCCTAGGATAAAAACAACTACTAAAACCAGTTGTAAATAAACCACATCTAGCTTCCAAATGAGCGGTCCAGTCCTAATATAGAGGACCACATAGCAATACCAATCATAACATTACTCCTTGTAAACAATACCAGATCCAAGATTAGTAAGAGCAGCAGTGACATTTAAAATCTTATCAATGCTTGCCAACTCAGCATTGGTGCACTCATCAGTAAGAGACTTAAGTGATACCATTGGTATGGGACCACTCAATATCTTGAAACGATTTTTTATCAAACCGATCACTCTTTCTATATGGATTCGAACTGATGAAATTTGTCGCGATACCTCCACTTCTCTTGCAGTCAATTGCGCTTTCCCTTTGGTAAAATGAGGGATTATCAACTCAGCACCACAGTTCAATGCAAAATCTTCAACCAACGTGAAACCACGATCTGCCAGAAGCTGATCACCAGGAACAAGGTATTTGGGACTGATAAAATTTGAACGTCTAACAATTTCAATGTCGGATGCTCTGCCACCCCAGACCTTGGACAAAAATGTAATGGAACCATATGGATTGCACACTATAAACACTTTAATTATAGAATGTTTTTTGTAGTTGGAGTAGACTTGAGCACGAGGTTTTAAGCCTTTTGGTCTGTCAATAAAAATTTCAAAACAATCCATTATTCCCGTTAGTCGTGGAAAATATTGGTGAAATACACGAGGGATGGTCTTTCTAGAAGCATCTGTACTTGGCCAATGTATCAAAAAAGCCATTTTTTGTACATCAGATTTATTCACCTCCAAAACATTTCATGCACCCAAGTACTGGATGAATGAAACATATCTGTCAGTCAATCAAAGGGTATGTTTAATCTAAGCTTCATTATTGTCAGCATCAACTGATCCTTCATTGCGACAGGAGATTTACATAGCCCCAAATTACATAAAATGAAATTAAAGATGTAGTCAAAAACATCACAGGTGATCCCGGTATAAAACTTAAATTTGTCTGCATCATTCCGAAACATTTCATATGAAAACTGCTTGCTTCGGAGATTTTGTATTTCTTGTTTCTGATCTGAGACTACCAACTTCTTCATCAAGCAACAGACGATTCAATTGAACTGCTTCAACTTGTTTATCATTTTCCAGATCTACATCGTTATCGTTAGTATCAGGGTGATGAACTGCTGGAATGCTGGTTTGAGCTTTTGTAGTCGTCGTTATATCAGTGGTTCTGGAGCTCATTTTTTGATAGCTTTCCCGCTTAGTTTTCTTTTCAAATTCAGACATTTGCCTGAAATTAAATAGAGAAGGCACAAAATCTGGATGGCACTCTTCCAATGAGGGTTGTCCTAAAAAGCAGCATACAGTCAACAGTCAGAAAAATATTAATGTTTATAATGGAAGAGCCAAATAGGCATATGCTAAGCACTTTTTATCTCAATATGATATACATTATACACCTGTACCGTAACAGCCAATACCTGTAATAAAGTGATCCTCGCAAATATAGGTGTGTTTGCTTGTTGGACTACAGTCAGATCCATCTTTTGCCTTCCTCTTACAAGCAACGATCCACTTATTTCTTTGCAATGGATCGGTGTTGGAAAAGCGAAACTTTGTGCTGTTGTTGTAACAGCCTATTGCTACACAGCTTGGCATTTTTAATTAATTAACTCTATAGCTCTATTTTTAACTCTATTTACGATCTCGTCTATACTGTACACTGCGTTGTACGGGTTTTCTAAGGATGCAGCAAAACAGTGATTATGACGCAACCCGAATCAGAGAATTGGTGCAGTTTTGATAGATAAGCAGATCAAAGCGTTTTTTAAATGCACATTAAACAGTAGGAAAAAAATGCCAATTCTCATTATATATATTACTTTTGTCAATTATAACACTAATTTAAACCCGGATCAGAGAATTGGTGCAGTTTTGATAGATAAGCAGATCAAAGCGTTTTTTAAAGGCACATTAAACAGTAGGAAAAAAATGCTAATTCTCATTATATATATTATTTTTGTCAATTATAACACTAATTTAAAAAAAGTAAACAAAAAAAACCTTTAAAATTGTGACACAGCTTAGAGGTTAAGACGTAAGCACAATAGTACTCACGGCATATGTCAAATGTGGTACAGGCATGGTATATTATTTAATCTAAAGACCTCAGTAAATTTGGAGTGGTACAGGCATGGTATATTATTTAATCTAAAGACCTCAGTAAATTTGGAGTAAATTAAATAAGTTAAATCTACCGCTTTCACACGTCGATCGCTACAGTAGTTATCAGAGGCTTCTTTTTTTAAAACCACAGATTTTTTTGGAAAATGCTCCTTATGCTAATGCCATTTTATTATTTGTTTATTTGAACCACTACTGTCACAGTTTACATGTTACTGTGTGTCCCCTGATTATTCATGAGTATCATAACGTAAACCTATACCAGGGCATGTATGCATTTCGCTGTGGTATTTACTAAGTCTGCTTTTAATAGAGTAAATTAAAGTAGTATTTTATATTGGTTCTTTTCTTTAACAGGATGATGTCTTTGCTGCGCTGGGGCGGGAGGTTTCTAGTGAGGAAGAATATCTGGACAAGCATCAGTTGTAGATGCTAATCTCAACCAGCCAGTTGATCCAGGTCTCTGCGACACATTTTTTAGCCAGTAAATCTGTATTTATCAAGGTAATTAAACAGTACTAGCACGTAGCACACATGTAATGATTATATTATCATAACAATATTTTTATATTATGAGATTTCTAATATATATATTTTGTTAATTTTACTGTGAACTGGTCAATCATAGTTTTAAAAACAGCTTGTTGGTTCCGACAGGATAAAGAAAATATGCTTTCTCTGTATATGCAAATATTGACCACAAATAAATATCGACAAAGCAAAGCTGTTTCTAAATAACGTGCTGAATGATAAATTTGGTATCCAAATCACATCAGTCGACACAATGACAACAAAGCGTAAGTATCAGAGTGACTACATGAGCTGTGGACCACTGATCTGCATGTATGCAAAGTGGCTTTGTGAAGGAAAATCATTGCTAAAGCCAATTACTGGATCAAAGGGATCCAGAGAACTCATTCTTCGTATAATTACCAAAAACACACCATTTAGTATTGATATATGTGGTTCATGCAGAAGAGACAATGATAGAACTAATAGTTGGGTTCAATGTACGAAATGCCCACAGTGGTTTCATACCAAATGTGTTAGAATGAACATGATGCAAGCAAAGATGGATACAACATTCTGTTGCCCATCAAATAAAGTATCTATACCTGAAAATGTGGTATCAAAATCACCTTAACATTACTTCTGTTAGAGAAACCTTATTTGATAAATGCTTACAGCAACTTACACTATGTTTCGTGTATGACCCGGCCAATGCTTATTATTCAAGCATATGCTATAACAGCAGCATACACTGTTTCGTGTATGACCCGGCCAATGCTTATCATTCAAGCATATGCTATAACAGCAACATACACTGGACCCGGCCAATGCTTATTATTCAAGCATATGCTATAACAGCAACATACACTATGTTTTGTGTATGACCCGGCCAATGCTTATTATTCAAGCATATGCTATAACAGCAACGTACACTGTTTCGTGTATGACCTGGCCAATGCTTATTATTCAAGCATATGCTATAACAGCAACATACACTGTTTCGTGTATGACCTGGCCAATGCTTATTATTCAAGCATATGCTATAACAGCAGCATACACTGTGTGTCTAAGACTTTGCCAATTCTCAATATATTACGTATCGGTACAATATGGCATTGCCGAGGTTGGTTAACATCTCCATTGTTTTCACACCATGGCATTGAAAACCTAACGATCACGCATACAAAGCGACCTTATGGGTGCGTGGTGGAACAGCTGACATATTGATTTTTAAACTAACTATTAAATATACTGTTCTAGTTTTCTACAACATAAAAATGAATGCAAAAATGTTATATAAAATTTATTATTCGGCCACCGGAACAACTTCGGCCGCCGCAACGACCTCGGCCGCCGCAACGACCTCGGCCGCCGGAACAACTTCGGGATCGTGAAAAAGGAGTAAAACTGGAACAATATATAAATACCAATAAATACAAACCTCTGATGCCCTCCTGCGCTTTATAAACTGAAAAAAATGTACAAATAAAAAATAAATCTGGATAATGAATGTATGGAACCTACGTCTTTAAATGGCAGCCATCTGCAAAGTAAAGTGATAATAAGTCATGGTAAATAAAATATAGCCTATCACAACACACCTTCTGTAGGGGGCTATCCTCTTTTTTCTGTAAAACATAAAGGTATTGTAACAAACCTAAAACACTTACTTCGATTCAAAACTAGGTTTTGTAACAAACCTAAAACACTAACTTCGATTAGAATTTACTTTTACATTCTTGCTTTAGTTTTTAAATTGAACTGGTTATAATAAATTATCTCTCACCTTTGCAAAAATTTAAACCGGTGAAAGAGGATGAATCTGTAAAAAAAAATATTTTTTTATGGTTTTTATTCATTGAGTTAAACTAACAATAAAAGTCAGAGTCAAGCTTACCCCCTTTCACCGCCTATTTCTTCATGTAAAAACAAAATGATCATTATTAGTACACTTTTATGTATATACATGCATCTGCTTATACACAAAAAAATTGCTTTGGATAAAACATTCCATTTGCAAAATTAGTCACTAATCTTTTATCCCTAGCTTCATGTTTATGGGACAAATACTTAATAAATATCTTTTCTGGACAAATACTTAATAAATATATTTTCTAAATCTTTCATAGCTCTAAAACTATAATCTAGTAAAAACATACTTTCCCCATCACCCCCTCTTCCGCCACTTCCTCCTCCTTCACCGCACCTTAACACCTCTTCTTCTACCCCCTCTTCCGACGCCCCGCTGGGTCATCTCTTCACTGTGATTATAAAGAAATATAAAAATTATTCCAATCTAATAATAAACTTGGTACTTGTCTGACAACATACCTAGTTGCACCGTTGTGCAGGCTTATGTTAATTTTCCCCATACAATTGTTAATTTTTCCCTATATACCATAAATAAAAATTAGGATTTAATGTTAGAGGTAAAGGATTTAAAATGTGAGGGTTGAATGATTGTTAAAGAATAACACGCTTTGTATATAACTCCAGCAATGAGTACTGAATTGTAAACTTATACCAGTTAACCGTACTTGCTGTGCCAACAAAGGACAACAATTTTGATTGTGAAATAATTAAGTAATATTGTAACTGGCGAGCGCCAGGTTGCGTAATCTAGCAATCATTTAAGCAGCGCGTTTCGGCGCCAGTGTTGCCATTTTGTGTTTATTTCTCTGTTTGGTTTATATGTTTTCGTTAAATAGTTGTATACGTGGCACTGCCTTTTTCTTTTCCTGCAGTCTGAGTCGTTTAAATTATTCATTATAAAATGTAATGGGCTAGACGCAGTTGGAAAATGTATAAGTCCAAAATTAAAGGTATGTTTCTGTGTTTTTGTGCTATAATTCGTATTTGAGTATTTATGTATAACTGCATTTTTCAGTTACGTGTCAATAAAGATTCTGTAACCTTACAAAAGACTGACGAGAGAAGAGGCACCAATCTTGGTTGAAGATCGGGCGCCGCTACAAATATATATATATATTACAAAAATTAGCAGTAACATTACCAGCTTTTAAAACATTAATTGTTTTTAAAAATTTCACGTATCTTTATTCATCTTAATTAGTTAGCCTATTACACAAATAATATAAAAGCAGACAACCAAAATTAACATTAAACAACAAATATGCTCCAGGGCTATGTCAAATTTTACCCAAAATAACACTAAACAACAAATATGCTCCAGGGCTATTTCGAATTTTACTTTAAATAACACTAAACAACAAATATGCTCCAGGGCTATGTCAAATTTTAAAAATATATGCTCCAGGGCTATGTCGAATCTTACATAAAATAATACTTAACAACAAATATGCTCCAGGGCTATGTCAAATTTTAAAAATATATGCTCCAGGGCTATGTCGAATCTTACATAAAATAATACTAAACAACAAATATGCTTCAGGGCTATGTCAAATCTTACATAAAATAATACAAAACAACAAATATGCTCCAGGGCTATGTCAAATTTTACTCAAAATAATACTAAACAACAAATATGCTCCAGGGCGGGCTATGTCAAATTTTAAAAATATATGCTCCAGGGCTATGTCGAATCTTACATAAAATAATACTAAACAACAAATATGCTTCAGGGCTATGTCAAATCTTACATAAAATAATACAAAACAACAAATATGCTCCAGGGCTATGTCAAATTTTACTCAAAATAATACTAAACAACAAATATGCTCCAGGGCTAAGTCAAATTTTACTCAAAATAATACTAAACAACAAATATGCTCCAGGGCTAAGCCAAATTTTAAAAATATATGCTCCAGCATTTAACCCGCTAGTGGGGTGCAAGGTTAGCCACCCAATTCGTCTTTGTCAAAGCTTGGTCCGGCGATACAATACGTTTTTTTCCTATTTTACTGATAGCAGGACTCGTATATTACCATCAATCAAAAGCTTGGATAGAACTCGTTTATCAATTTTTGTTTTTTATTTTATGCAGAGCACGCGATTCAAAACTTCCACTCATGCGGAGATGGCGATGCGACAGCGCGTATTTTAAGTTTGGTTAGAGACTGGGAAGGTGGAAGGGCTGCCAGAACGAAAGTTGTCTCAAGCGAAGTGGGGGAGAATATAGAACCAGAAGGATAAACAGTGACACTTTCATGTTTCCCGCTACCATTTTTGTGAATACATTTGTTCGTTATTATCATACCGAGTGGTTTTTTGAATGGAATCAGCATAATGATGCCATATATCATTAATCTTGTTACGACAGGGAACCTTATTTGGGCTTTCATTCGATTATGCTTGCTTATCATTGGCTGCCTGTGTTGGTCCACAGTCGGCGCGCCAGCTTTTCACCGTCATCGGATAAGTCTGTTTTAGTGTCAAAATAGGAGGATAAATGCTTGGTGCATGTTCGTTCCTATGGCCTATGGATTAACCATGCCGTTGTTATAAAGCGATCGAGGCCCGAAGAAAAAATTCTAACTGGGTACAAACCAGGCATGTGAAAACTTGCCACGGCTCAGGAAGAAATACGGCTTGTGAAAAAAAGTTGTAGGGCGGGCGAAGCCAGTTAGTTGCATATTTTTCACTGGATGTATTTTAATATGACAATAAAGCAGCTTTATTCTTCAGAAATTTATGCGTCCAAACTCCATATTTATACCAGAAGATAAGTTAGATAACACGCCCTGTTTATCATAAGATTAAAGACGAAAAAAAAATAGTTTATACCGGGGCCCCTCCTGTAAAGGTTGCATACCCATGTAAAAACAGTAACACCGACATAGTATACATACAGCGCATACGACACATAGCACCAATACAGCACACGCCACACCACATAGTATACATACGGCACATACCACACATGGTAGAATTTATATAGAACATACATCATATGTAGAGTACATATACATTGTAAACATACAGCAGAATACATTGTAAACATACAGCAGAATAGAGTGTATATATATCTCTTGTTCATATATTTTATTTGCACGAACGCAAAAATTATACACATTATAAAACATAACATAATGAACAGTAAATACGTACATTCAAATGTAATGTTTTAAATAGGACTGCCGCATTATTTACTTTAACCTATCCGTACGTGAGTACCTGAGAAACACCGAGAATATAATTTATTTGTTTCAATTGTTGCAAAAAGTTTTTTTTGTTCTTAAAGCCTCACTCAAAACGTGAGAATATTTTTTTGTATTCTAAAGAATTCTCACCTTTTGACTTCTTTTTACTGTAGCGGAATGAAAAATTATTTTTATTTTAATTATAATTGAAATGTCAATAAAATTAAACATTTATTAATATGCATAGGTGAGTTTCTTGGGAAGGCATCAAAATTTGCATCTAAAAAATTACAGTCGTTTACCAAAAGATACCGTACTAAAGCTCCAAGACATTCTGTTTTCCCAGAATAATATCTTTATAAAACCGCGGTATGTATAGCAATTTTAGTTTTATTTATTTTTCTATCATTAATAAAATTATTTATGCCAAATTTGTTATGATGTTTTGAACTGAACAATTGTAGATTCCACCCAGTAAAGACTATATGCACACCAGTTATAAAATTTGACTTCAGTTCTCCTTTAAGATACCAGATTCAAGACTCCTCGTTGAAGGTTGTAATTGCTGGAAGGGTTAACAACAATTGCTCTAACTGAATCGTTCCTACAGAGAGTACAAATTATCAGTACAGAAAAAAATACGGGAAAAGTCCTGTAATTTGTGTCAAATGAATGTTTGGGTTGCACCAGTGTGTGTACCAATATTAGTCTGTTTTCGTAGTATTCTAATTAGCTGATGCACCGAAAAAAAGTGTATAATTGATAAACAACACATATATATAATACGTCGATTATAAAGTGAAACAGTCAATAGGCAAGTAGACGCAGTTATCAGATTTGTCGAGACAGCGGATATATACTGTCTGGGAGTTAGGGAGCACTGTAAATCGTAAGGGTGGAAATGCAAATGTAGGGTGGAAATTACCACTTTCCTTAAATGTTCCACCCATAGGGTGAATTATTCCCACCCCTCTTAATTTTACAACTCCAAACGTGAAAATATTGAAAAAAGATGGGTGCTCTTGCAGAATTGCCAGATACAACAGTGGCTGGAAATGTTTACACTAAATTTTTGCAAAATGTGTATTAACATAAAAGTCTGCATATATGAGTATAATGCAGGATGTTGTCTCCCTGTTTTCTTCTTTTCATCAAAATTTGTTGCGCGTTAAAGATGGTAAAGTTAAAAGTGATAAAAATTATTTATTAGATAGCGATTGTTTTGTGAGCATGTTGGAAAATCTAAGAAATGAAGCAGTTTTTATTAGTTCCTGTAAATCTATTGGGTATGTTAAACCAAGACAAATTCAATTGGATGAAACTGATTCATATCAGTACATTCCTGTTTTAGAATCGCTATCAGAATTTCTTAAGCATACCGACGTATGTAAAGCTATACAGCACGACTGTACATTTGAAGGTAGTAGGCCTACTACAGTATTGGCAAATGCTACAGATATCCCTCAGTGCAAGTTCTTTCGCAGCTTTAAAGATGGTCAATATTTCAAAAACAATGTCTTTTATAATAAAAATGGAAATTCACTACGTTTGCATTTTTACTGCGACGAACTCGAATTGTGTAACCCTCTTGGGAGTTCAAAGAAGAAAAATAAATTGTTGGGTTTTTATTTTTTGGTTGGTAATATTGGAACAAAGCATTTCGCAGCTCTTCGGAATATTTTTTTGCTATGTTGTTTCCAAATAAAGAAATATGGGTACAAAAGGTTATTGTTGCCTCTGATAAACGATATCAAAACACTGGAAGCACATAGAGTTAAAATTGGGTCAAATGGTGATATTATTCGAGGGGGCATTGCTACTTTATCACCTGGGTGCTCATGACATAGGAGGCTTTCGCATATGTTTCAGCAGTGGACGGATATGTAGGTTTTGTATGTGCACATATAAAGAAATCTTTCATAAAACGGGTGCTACTAAAACACGCCCGGCGGGGCCCGGTGGAAAAAAATATACTAAAACACGCCCGGTGCGGGGCCCGGTGAGGACCCGGTGTTACGAGTCATTTAAAACACGCCCGGTGAGTATTTCGTGTAAAGGGAGCTTTCCCTATGCAAGAGCCACCAAAATGTGTGTGTGAAACAGAACTTGTAAAAAAATTGAAAGATATTGTATGTCTTCAAAGCATAAAGCGGGCAATTTTCGGTGATAGAAATTACATTCTTGCTCCGCACGTCATCGCAGTAACAAAATAAATAAAACATGGTGATAAAAATGAACACGTAATTCGCAAGTTCTTTAATTATCGCTCTGCTAAAACGGAAACAAACTTTGGATCGCGCTACTGAGGGCTTGTCCTAATACGGAAAAGCCTAACACGCTAACTAAAAGACCCATTATGTCTAATATTTACATTTTTCGTTTTAAAAGTTACATTGATCGTCTTTTAAAGTTTTTAATATTAAAACTTTGATTTTAATAATATAATATATTAAAACTTCTCGTCCCATTAAGTAGTAAGCAAAGAACATTCAAAGAATTATAAAACTAGATTCTTAGGACTCCCATAGAACGTTGTTAATTGTTTAAAACACCACGAACAGAAAATTTGGATCTTATGAGCTGAAGGGGATCGTGTTTCAAACAATTAACAACAGTCTATGGAATCATGAGGACATAGTTTTATAATTCTTTGAATGTTCTTTGCTTACTACCAAATGGGACGAAAAAAAGAATGAAAAGGTGTCCCATCTTACCCCACCCCCTATTAACAAAATTCAACGAATAAACTTTTGCTAAAAATGCAGTTCATTATGTAAGTGTACAACGAAACATACTTCGTACATCCTTAATCAAAGTTATTTTTCAAAAATCTCAACTCGGGGTTCTCATTAGGCTAAAAATCTGTATACACGCATCACGTTTTGGTGGATCTTGCATAGGGAAAGCTCCCTTTTCACGAAATACTCACCGGGCTTGTTTTAGTAGGACCAAATAAAACTTCGGACAGTGATTTTAAGAAACGGACCACTGAAGATCACCTTGCTTATGTTGCTAGCGTTGAAAATGACAGCAGTTTCAGCAGTGCTTACGGTGTTTCGTCAAGGTGCGCTCTATCTGACATCAGTGGGTTTTGTCTAACTCAGTCATTGCCCCCAGACATAATGCATGATTGTCTAGAAGGTGTTATTCCTTATTTTCTTCACTTTTTATTCAAGGGAATGGCAGAGTCCGGCAGTTTGTCAGTTAACGCACTAAATTCAAAATTCAAGTCTTTTAAATATGGACGCAGAGATTACTGTAACAAGCCACGCTGTCTACCAAATGATGTAGTTCAGAAAAATGGCAGATTATCTGTAAGCGCAAGTGAAGCATGATGCATTTTTAGACTACTTCCGTTTATATTACATAATTGCATTACAGCATCTGATAAAAATTGGAAACTTTATATTTTATTGTCGGATACAATGGATGTTATTTTTGCTCCTGTTGTTACGGATGCCATGTTAGCACAACTAGCACGACATATTTCAGACTTTTATTCACGTTTTTTACATGTTGCAGTAGATTTTGTGAAGCCGAAATTCCATTTCATGTTGCACTATCCATGGCTCATTCAGCAATATGGCCCATTAAGATATTTATGGTGTATGCGATTTGACTCATTTCACAAAAAGGTTAAACGAGTTGTAAAAACAACACAAAACTTTAAAAATGTGTGTTGTTCCATTGCTACAAGAATACAACGTCAGAAGTGTTTTGAACAAAGTGAGGGTCAGTGCTTAACTGACAGTACGGTTAATTTTACCAAACTAAATGATGTGAAATATGTTTTATTTGATGTAATAATTGTTAATGTAATTGATGAATGTCCCATATTTGCCAAATTGGAATATATCCCGTCATGCCTTGATTGTATTATTGGGCACGTTAATAGTGACCATATAGATCCTTTTTCGTCGAACACAGACTTTTATTCACGTTTTTTACATGTTGCAGTAGATTTTGTGAAGCCGAAATTCCATTTCATGTTGCACTATCCATGGCTCATTCAGCAATATGGTCCATTAAGATATTTATGGTGTATGCGATTTGAGTCATTTCACAAAAAGGTTAAACGAGTTGTAAAAACAACACAAAACTTTAAAAATGTGTGTTGTTCCATTGCTACAAGAATACAACGTCAGAAGTGTTTTGAACAAAGTGAGGGTCAGTGCTTAAGTGACAGTACGGTTAATTTTACCAAACTAAATGATGTGAAATATGTTTTATTTGATGTAATAATTGTTAATGTAATTGATGAATGTCCCATATTTGCCAAATTGGAATATATCCCGTCATGCCTTGATTGTATTATTGGGCACGTTAATAGTGACCATATAGATCCTTTTTCGTCGAACAGTTGTTCTTGGCGTTGTTGTTGTTGCTGATAGGGTAATTTTTTTCCGCACTTATCTTAATTCTCAATTCTAGCATTTATTTTTTATTCTCTTGATTGAAATCAAATCGTAATATATACTTGTAATTTTTGGACTAAATTTTCAGATTTAAAACCGCATGATTAGCGATTAATTAACGATTACTTTCCTCGTGTACTTTACATAGCGGAAACACCTGTCTGGAACACAAATCTGTTAAAATGCCAACATCGGGTTACATCGTAAAATGCTAACATCGGTTTAGTACAGTTTACGTCTTAAAATCAAAAAAGACTGTAATTTCTTTGCTAAAATGAGGTTGGTACTTACTATACTCAGCACTACAGAGATGGAATATTTAACTGCGGATTATTCAATGACCATTATTGGTTGTGTTTATAGCGGTAAGCATTAATTTCCTACGAATTCCTAAATAAAGCCAACTTAATAGAAAGGTATCCCAATGTTTACACACTTTCACTTTAGCAGCACTAGCATAGCAGCAAGCAACTAAAATTTGTAGTTACCTACATAAGTTAAGGCTGTTACATAAGTTATGAACGTAGTTTACGCGAAGACTGACATGCACCGATATTTATCTTTGCCCTGTACATTGTAAGTCATATTGTGTTGAGTATATAATCTATTATGCAGAGCAAACCTCAAGGAAAGCTTAGAAACTGAAAAGATGGTTTTCTATGCACAGCAACAAGGAATCGAACATGTGTTAGTTATTTCTCAAACAATAGTGATGTTACAGCGAGTTATTATACTTTCATCCATTCTTCACTTCATTCATACGTTACTTAGTTTCATTGCATCATCCTACTCGTATCCATTCTATGCTTATTGTCATAATTACCCAGTCACGTGGGCAGTTCTTTGTTATGAACCATGTTGTGTTATCAGCAATGTCTGGATATTAGGAAACCGTATTTGACAGTATTACGTTATAGCCACGTACTAGCCATAAGCTGAAGCAATTAAGTAGATTTTATGTGCAGTATTAGTGATGTACCAATTAGTTTACGTCTTTATATAAAAGTGATTATTGTGATGCTATTTACAGTGATAAAGTTGAAGTACATTGCTTGTTTGGACATTGTGTAATCACCATTGTGGATTTCATTCCGTCTGATTGCCTAACAAGTTGGTGTGTGTATTATTATTCATTGGTGGTAAGTCATATTGTGTTCTATATATAATATATTATGCAGATCAAATTCCAGGAAAGTATAGAAGTTAAAGAGATGATTTTTTATGCATGGCAACAAGGAATCGAACATGTGTTAGTTATTTCTGAGACAATAGTGCACTATAGCAGTATAATACCATATCATGTTTATGTACCACTATTCATAGGCGTTCATTTAGGGGTTCTGGGATGCGTTGTCACCCTAATTTAAAAAAAAAATGTGAGATAAAGTGTTAAAAAAATTGTGAGATAAAGTTTTACAGATCACCACAAATTTTAACCTGCTGTTGAGTGTCTAGCCTATAGAAACAATCAGGCCCAAACCATACTCGAATCATACTATTCAATGTGGTTTGTTTATGTTTCAAGCTGTGATCGTAAATGCATTTAATCACTTCACACTAGATTTTTAAAATGTGAATCCCGATGCCAATCTTAAATCACCGATTTGTTTTGTGCAATACTAAATTTGTTGGGTATTACCATTCAAAAAATGGGTTGTACCTGGTAATTTATTCAATACATTGTTATCATACAATAACATGTTTTACTTTTTGTTAAACACAAATGAGTTTCATAGTGAACTATTTAATGCAAAAATTTTTTTACATCTGAGTTAAACTAGGTCACCTGGTCAAACATAATGTGGCTTTGTGATATGCTAATTTTTATAAATGTGGACGAGACAGATATAATGCATAGAAAATAGAACTGTATTTCACACAATGCTTCTTCATTTGTTTTGGTATCCAAAATGTGTGCAGTTAAGTAATAAATGTGCAATAAGCTAATATACATAAACATTTTATGTATTCTTTGTCAAACTTTACTATTCTTTGTCAAACTTTACTATTCTTTGTCAAACTATAATGTTGCAACCCCCAATAGGTTTATTTGCAATATACCAGCAGTGGCGTTGATTTTATAAAAAGACAGATTCTATACAAAACGGACCCTGCGTATGTATTCTATACAAAATGGACCAGTTGTATATTTTTTTAGTTATACAAATATACTCCCGACATCCCAATAAAAAAATTTCCTACAGCCAATAGAATGTTACGTAAAAAGTAAATTTAGGTAAAGCTTGGACTTAAAAACAAATTTAAAGGTTTGAAAGTCTAAAACACATCGGTAATTTATTTTCTGTTTTAAAAAAAAGTCAAAAACAAGACCTAGAAACGGGTAATTTGTGAAATTTGGGCCCCCTTTTTGGGACGTTGCCGACGTAGCGGCCGTAGTGGACATAGTGAACTGAATATTGTGGACATAGCAAACTTGCACTAATTAAACGGACCAGTGACATTTTAGTCATTTAATAAGGGTAATTTTTATATTATTGTGCAAAAAATGTATTAAAAGATTAATAAAAGCTATTTTACACCTTCCCACAAAAAAAAAACGCAAACAAAACTTAACAAGTTTGTTTATTTTATATTTTATTTTTTCTACAGATGTTTGACAGGGTAAATGTAAGACATTTTACGCTTGCAACAAAACATAATTGTCTAAACACATTAAAAATTCAGGGTGTTTGCTTGAATCTGGACTCACAATAGCAGCAGTGAGACCACTCAGTGTTTCTTTGACCGATAGCATCTATCTTAATGTTTAAATTATACGTGCCCATCCATTAGAGCTTTGCTCTCTTGTATTAGTAGGCCGATTTTTAAAACCAAATTTTTTTGACAAACATTTACATGCTTATAATGTAAAAGAAACATCAGATTACTTGTTTATTGAACCTGGTTTTGAGCTACATTCACAGCCTTTGGATTTGTATCGGTTACAATCTGACAATTTATACATACGACCCCGTTTTAAAATTTGCTTACCATAGTGAAATTATATTTGTAATTATGCTTTTGTTCCCATATATGACTTAAATTTCATATAGTTATTGTACATAAGAACTTTGTTGTTTGTGTTAACCAAAACATCTGTGCTTAGCCTTTACAGAGATAAGATTACAAAATGGACGACTGTTCATTTTATGTGAAATGTCAGAATAAGAAAAAAAAGATTTTCTGCCGTAAAGATGAATTACGAGATAGAATTTAAAGTAAATTTATTATTAAAACGCCATACTACATTCAGTATTATCTTTTCTGCCGTAAAGATGAATTACGAGATAGAATTTAAAGTAAATTTAATATTGAAACGCCATACAACATTCAGTATTACTGTGATAAGTATGGAGATTGGGCTGATGTGGATTTTACCTAATTACGTAATTACTGCGTGATTATAGTTTGCCCAAATTCATGATGAGCAAACGTTTTTAAGCGACGACAATGTTAACCAGTGTAAGTTTACAAGTCAATACATGGTACAGGAGTCGTACAAAGCGTATTTACCCATATTCTTTACCAATCACTCAATCCTCCTACGACATACATCGTAAGTTTCATTAGTTATAAATTATAATACATGTATGAATGCATCCTGCCTACTACTCCACAGTCACAAATGACTAGAACCCGTTTTGCTGGTTACTTCTGATTTGTTTTTAATTAAGCCCAGTCGACCGTTGAGTAAAATGGTTAATTAATATGGTAGGGTGGGGGAAGATGGGACACATTTTCGTTTAGTTTTCTCTTTCCAATTGGTAGTAAACAAAGAATAATCAATGAATTAAAAAACTGTATCCCCACGACTTCCACAGACCGGTTGTTAGCTATTTAAAACACGATCAGGCTATTTGGATATTATGTATTAAAAGTGTCCAATCTTTCCCCACCCTACTATTTATGCCAATTAATTGAAGCCGTGCTCATTCATTAGATATGGGATCTCTTGTATATGTAGTACTGTATAGGACAAGATGGTTACCGTTAGCTCATATCACCTGTTTTGTAGGGTAAGATGGATCCCGTTAGCTAGCACATAATCTGATATTGTCTTATGAGGTAAGATGGGATTCGGTTAGCACATTATGTTACATAGACCTGTGGAGTAAGATGGGATACTACCGTTAGCACATTATATCTCTTATATAGTTCTCTGGGGTAACATTGGAGGAGATACCATACATAATATATATATTTTTTATAGTACTGTTGGTGGATACTGTTAGCACATTATATATGTTATATAGTCCTGTGGAGTAAGATGAAAATTGTTAGCATATAATATGTGCTATATGGTTCTGTGGGGATACTACCGTTAGCACATTATATCTCTTATATAGTTCTCTGGGGTAACATTGGAGGAGATACCATATACATAATATATATATTTTTTATAGTACTGTTGGTGGATACTGTTAGCACATTATATATGTTATATAGTCCTGTGGAGTAAGATGAAAATTGTTAGCATATAATATGTGCTATATGGTTCTGTGGGGTACCGTTAGTACGTAATATCTGTTATAAAACAAAAGTAAGATGTTTAAGTAAGATGGGATTTACCGCACACATTTATTATCTGTTACATAGTTCTGTGGGGTCAGATGGGATAACGTTAGAACAAATGTCTGTTGTGTGTAGTAAACTGTGGGGTAAGATGGTTACCGTTAGCACATAATATGTTCTATCATAGTTTAATGAAGAAGTAGTTTCACGGGTAAGCGATATCACGTGGTTCGTCACGCATGACTGTGGTCCCACTCCGCGGCAATTTGACTAGCAGAGTATAATGTTACTTGTATTGTGTTGATTAGTGGGGCGTCTCTAATGTTTGGTGTAGCAACACAAACTTGTCTTACAATATAAAAACTAAATGGTATCCATATACGCAATGACAACATCTAAGTACTGCAGTGAGTGTATGTGACTAGTATTTTGAATTGGTTTTTATAACGATTTTCTGTTGTTTTTGCTGCCAGACTTTGTTGTACTTGTATACCCCAATACCCGAGGTCAATTAGCAATTATGTGTACCATTTCTATAGAGTCTGATGAAATCATTCAAGAATTTATGAATATACCTGAGTTTGAAATTGAGAAAGCATTGATACAGAAATGCGTTTGGGATTACAGGAAACTTGTTCAAGTCTACCTACTGAAAGACTGGTAAAAGAAATAATGAAAAACTTGGATCCTTCAAGAGAACTTACACAACACTGAGAGGTGTTTGCCAAAAAGTGGATAGCAAATACCAATTGCAGAAAAAAAATTGACATTCTCAAAATCAATATTGCAGACTATCCATCCTTATGTCATGATTGTAATTGTTTTTTAATCCAGCACTTCCCAATAAATTCAGTGGTCCGCATTTGTTGTTAATGCTTAGCACAGAACGCTAAAAAAGTACAAGAAATATTGATAGCACTTCTGGACTAACTTATAAAGACATTAGTGAAGTGGAAAACGATGGAATTGAGTATTTGGCTGGTTACACCATTATAAAAGCTTTAAAAAAGTTTAGATCCGAAATAATGCAAAGCGATTTAAAACGCAAAACAAAATAAAGCTTTCTAAACTGTTGACCACACATTTGTTTTTTCCATGCATTTATTTATCACATAATATTTTTTTGATTTTATAACAATATAAAAGTTAATGCTTTCGTTATTTTATTTCTCTTTTCTATTTTTTTTTGTGCTCTGTGACCCAAATTTGGATCTCGAGGAAGCACCTTTGTCCGGATTTAAAACAAAAATAGTAAAAAATCTGAAGAAAAGATAAACTTGGATAGAGCAGCAGGTCCGATCAGAGAATAATCACTGTGAGTCAAAAGGATGTTGCCTGTTATACCATTTTTTAATAATTCGACATAGTTTTCTTGGTCTTTGTTCTTTTAATATATTTTCGTCACGCTTGACTTCTGTCTGTAGTGATCTGTTTTTCTCATTTTGGTTTTTCTAGAATTAAAACATCTTGTTTTTTGAAGATACAATAGCTTGCCAGCATATAGTACTGTTGTTGAGAGGACTAGTAAGTGCTATAAAGCTAAGACTTTGCAACGTCAGTTAGCAAAATTCTTGCTGGAAGAACTGATTTAAATAAAATGTATGTTTGAACTATGTGGCAACTCAGTGCCACTAATAAAATTGACTTCGTCAAAACAGACAATAAGAAATGCCCTGTTATCATCAAAACCTGGAAGTACACGTTTTCTAAATATGACTGGAGAATTGGGTAAAAAAGTGTTGTGGACACACATTTCTCAATTATATGATCTGGAAAAAAGTCTACCAGATTAACAACTTGGACCCGCCTGACAACTGCTCACATTAATCTAGCTTTTGTAAAGGTGTACTATACGATACCGGTAGTTTTTGTAAAGGTGTACGCCGTATAGCGTATCATACGATACCGGTACATATGGTATAATTAACAGACCCATTGTAATCAAATTAGAAAATACATAACAGATGAAAGGTAAATTAAATATCCAAGTTTTGTATTTTCTTTACAAAACTGACTTACTTTTAGATGGTACAACATCATGTCTTGCACAGGTGAACACCCATTGTATACGATGAACAATCCAAAATTGATTTGGTTAAAAAGACAATTTTCTGCCAAAAAATGGAAAGAGTATCAAAGTTAAATTTATTAGCATATTTTTAAATTTGTATTGTAATATACGCCTAAAAGCTAAAAAAACACTTTATGTAGATTTACAACTCATATTGATTTAATGTTAAACTTTGAAATTACATGAAACTCACCTCAAAAGGGCAAAGAATGCTTCCGTTCCATCGCCAACTAATGAGAGTATACTGTTCACTACACATAACTTTATTGTACTTGCTGAAAGGATTCTTTCTTTGCCCAGTATTAAATACATGTTCAGAAACTTTTACACAAGATATGCTTGAGGCAATGTTTTGAAATCTAGTATGAATTTTATAAATTTTATCTGCCAATTGCTTTAAGTTTCAAAGACAACTAGGTAAGTATTCCTAAAACCCAGATATCAATGAAGCTGCCTATAGAACCCAACATAATATTTAAAGACGAGCAATTACGAAAATGAAGGCGGGGAATAGTTCTCATGGCAAACAAATGTGTAGTCAACAGTATTACACAAACCAGTTAAGTTAAAACAAACCTGCATACTCATATTATTTATAGTTCTTCACCAAAACCAGTTTTTTTTTATAAAATAAATGAAGCAGCAACAACATATACAGCTGGATTAATTTTACACTTGCTTGTTACACTAAATATATTCTATTTAAATATCCCAAACTAACGTACAGCGCGGTAACAGCTAATGCATAGAAACATAAACCTATCTATGGCTGACGAGTGGGATTGAAGTCAACCGTGACGAAATATAATAAAAGAACAAAGAGTCGGTGAACTATGTTGTATTATTAAACTATGGTTCTATATTGTACTGTGAGGTAGGATGATTACCGTTAGCTAGCACAAAATATATGTTATGTTGTTCTTTGAGGTTAGATTGGGTTCGGTTAGCACATAACACATGTTATTAAAGGGGCATACCAACGAAAAATCAAAAATTGTTAATTGATAGATATGCTCAAATGTGATCTAAAGGTACCAATAAAGTTTCAAAATACGAAACGATTTTTACCACACAACATTTGTTATATTAGTACGGTGGGGTTAGATGGTTACCGTTGGAACGTAATATATTTTGTATTAGTAGGGTAAGAAAGATTCCGTTAGCTAGCACATATATCTGTTATATTGTCGTCTGAGGTAAGATGGGATAACGGTCGGTACGTAATGTATGTTATATGGACCTATAAAGTAAGATGGATATGGATAGCGTTAGTACATAATATCTGCTACATATTTTTCTGGGGTAACATAGGATACAACACAGAATATATATTTTGTATAGTTCCGGTAAATGTATGTTAGCACAATAAACTTTGTTATACGAACCTGAGGGGTACGAAGAATTACCGTTAGCACATAATACTGTTTTATGTTTCTTTGGAATAAGAATGGGGAATCGGTTAGCAAATATTTGTGTGTTATATATCATGGGGATACCACACCTAATATATTTTGTATAGTACCGTGGGGTAAAATGGTTACAGTTTGCACACTATATTTGTTATATGAACCTGGGGGGTAAGAATACCGTTAGCATATATAATATCTTTTATATACTCCCGTCGGGTAAGACGGTTATTGTTAGCCGGTAATATGTGTCATACACTGTAAATCGTAAGGGTGGAAAATTTTTCAGAAGGGTGAAAATTTTCACTGTCGGGGTGGTAAATTTCAACCTTCCTCGTCAGTTCCACCCTTAGTGTTGTTATATTTCCACCTATTTACCTAAATGTAGTCCGTCCCACCCTGTTCTTATTAATTAGGTTGCAAATTCATCTCCAATAGGGTGGTTTTAATTTTTACAAATTGTTTTTTTTTCGTTTCTTTTTTTTATCGTCATGCGAATTCGTTCGCAGCGGGAGTTAGCGCGCATATAACATAACTCTCTTATCTTTTCTTTTTAATGAAGAGTCACGGGAAACTTTGTAACACCGAAAATGCAGAAGGCAGTTTTGATCAGTTAGGTTGTTCCAGTTTTATAAATTAGTTTTATAAATTATGTAGAATTTTATAATCAGGATTGTAACATGTTTAATGCTTGCAGTTTTTTTTATATTTAGATTCATGGTTCGTGTTGAGTCCCCGAACTAGTTTAGGCTGTGAAAGTTATCTTTTATGTTGTGTGTTACGTCACAATTGCGCCAAGTTGGATTGCGGGAAACATTTTTTTTGCATTCCTATTTGCTATCGGAGTCCAAGTGGGCTGCCGTTTTGTATCTGTAAACATCTATTTGTTTGAGCCACCCTGTATGTCATCTTGCGACCTGAATAATTGTTCGGTATGTATGTTTTGGGATATAGTTGTAACCTTGATGTATGTAACCTTTTTTTGTGTGTGCAAATTTAGAAAACCGCATGCACGCCACACGTATATAACCAATTGCAGGAGTAAAAATATGTACAAATTTAGTAAAAATAGGTACAAGAAGAAACGAGAGACACGGTGTTTATACCGAAGATATAACGATAGGAAAACGATGCTCGTCTACGCTTCGGTGCACACACGCGGTTTTAAATCTAAAAAATTTAGTCTAAAAATTATAAATATATAATATGATTTTAATCAAGAGATTAAAGAATTAATGCTAGAATTAAGAATTGAGATAAGTGCGGAAAAAGTCGCCCAAAAAACAACAAGAACAACTGTTCGACGAAAAAGAATCTATATGAGTCAAATATGACCACTACGTGCTCGATAACGCTGGTTTTGCAATACCTCAACTTCTATGTTGCAGGTAAAATTGGTCAAGCGTTAAATAAGTACCGTTTCGCGCGCGAATTGTAAGAAGATGTGTTTCGTGTAGAGAATGCCATGGGTTGATTTTCTTTTTAATACCATAATTGTTTCTGTTTGTTAGGTTTAATTTAACAACAGAAGTAAGTGTCTGGTTATTTCATGGCGCAATTTTCGTTACCTTGCCCATGTGCAAACTGTAGCAAACTTGTACCAAAGCGTGAGCTTCTGGATCATTTATATTTTCAACACCATAAGTGTAGAGTATTTCGTTGCAAAATATCCGACTGTGGAAGAATATACTCTACTCGGGGAAGCTATAAAACGCATTTACATAGAATGCACAGATCAGTGTTTAGAAATACCAACGAGACGCCATTACAATGTGCTTCACCGGATTTATTGCTGGTTCATGATGATCCTCCTACAGAGGTAGAAGATAGTTGTGAATTATCTCCAGTGCAAGAAATACCGGAACAAGAAGATAGGTGCATTTGGGATAAAAGCAACTTTATTACAAATTTTTGCAAAATGTGCATAAAAATGAAAGAACATTATGTATTGCCGGACTCAACTTACAGATGTATAATGCAAGATATAATTGCATTTGTAACTGTTTTTCACCAAAACTTACTACGAGCAAACATCAATTTTATTCATGGCAAAGATGAGTATTTGTTCGATAGTGAATGCTTCATGACTGCATGGGAAAATATTCAAAATCACACTGTTTTTGACAGTTACTGTAAATCCATTGGTTACGTTGAACCTGTGCAAATTCAGTTAGAGGTAAATGAAACATATCAATACATTCCCATTCTTGATACAGTCAAAGAATTTCTTAGGCACAGTGATGTTTGGCAAGCTATATGCAACAACCTTTCATCCAATCACATTTTACAGTCTCAAGGGTGCAACTATTTCTATGATTTCACAGATGGCTTATTTTTTAAAAATCATAAATATTTCAAGGGAGATAAAAATATGCTTCGCCTGCACTTTTATTGCGACGAATTAGAAGTATGTAATCCATTAGGAAGTTCCAAAAGAAAAAATAAGCTTACAGGCTTTTATTTTGTGGTTGGAAATATTGGTACACGACATTTTTCTGCTCTTCGAAACATTTTCTTGGCTTTACTGATTCCGAGCAGGCTAATTAAAAAGTATGGCTACATAAAGCTACTGGAACCGTTGGTGCATGACATTAAAAAGTTAGAAACATCAGGGGTACAAGTTGGTAAAACAAACAATTTTATTTGTGGCACAATTGCAACACTCTCCGCAGATAATTTGGGTGCCCACGATATTGGTGGTTTCCGAAAATGCTTTAGTAGCGGTCGTATCTGTAGGTTTTGCATGTGCAGTTATAGTGACATCTTTGTTAAATCGTCAGACACAGAGTTTAAGGAAAGAACAAGTGAAGAACATGCAATCTATGTTTCAAGCCTTGAAATAGATGAAAATCTTGCTGCTGCTTATGGTGTGATATCTAAATGTGCTTTGTTGGATATAGAAGGGTTTTGCCCCACGATTTCCTTACCTCCAGATATTATGCACGATTGTTTAGAGGGTGTTATCCCATACTTCCTTCAGTTTTTGTTCAGAAGTTTTAATTTAAGGAAAGAACAAGTGAAGAACATGCAATCTATGTTTCAAGCCTTGAAATAGATGAAAATCTTGCTGCTGCTTATGGTGTGATATCTAAATGTGCTTTGTTGGATATAGAAGGGTTTTGCCCCACGATTTCCTTACCTCCAGATATTATGCACGATTGTTTAGAGGGTGTTATCCCATACTTCCTTCAGTTTTTGTTCAGAAGTTTTAATTTATCAGGCACTTTATTAATTAATGCAGTGAATGCCAAATTTAAATGTTTTAAATTTGGGCGATTTAAATTTGGGCGTCGGGATTTTTGTAACAAACCAAGGTGCTTACCGAATGATGTTGTTCAAAAAAATGGAAAAATATCACTGAGTGCAAGTGAAGCGTGGTGTGTTTTTAGGTTACTCCCATTTATAGTAGGCAATTGCATTCCTGTTACTAATGAGAATTGGAAATTGTATCTTTTGTTAGCAGACATTATGGATGTAATATTTGCACCTGTTGTAACAGACATATTATTAGAGCAATTAGATTACAATATTTCAGTTTTTTATTCACAAATGCTATGTGTTGCAAAGGAATTCGTCAAACCAAAATTTCATTTTATGCTGCATTACGCTCGTTTGATTCAACAGCATGGGCCATTGAGATACCTATGGTGCATGAGGTTTGAATCCTATCATAGAAAAGTAAAAAAAGTAGTAAACACTACCAAAAATTTTAAAAATGTTTGCCATTCTGTTGCTGTTAGAATACAAAGGCAAAAATGTTATGAGCAAAGTGAAACTTTATGCTTGTGTGATGACTATGTTGATTTTTCTAATCGTAAATCAATAGATTTGTTTGATTTGCCAACCCAGGTTTCTGATTTTGTAAAATCTCTCACTACCTTAAAAACTGTGCAATCATTATGTTGTTCTTCAACTGTTATGTTGTTCTTCAACTTCAACCTCTGTTTATTGCTCATTTAGTTTAAGTTTATTTAACACTGTACTGTTTGTGTTCTATGCAGATATGGCCCATGCTCTCCAGTGTCTCCCAGCATTGGTGAGAGAAAAAGACGACAATTTTCTGTTTTCTCACATGGTAAGATAAACACTTTTTAAACCAATCAAAACCTATGTAGTTTTCATTGTTTAAGTTTTGATTAATTTCAATCTGTAATTTTATAACTGCAGACTGGCAGCGATGACATCACAAGTACACCGTACCCAAGTATTTTTATCGATACTGATGAACAACCATTGATCTATCTTCACCGTACAAAGCTATGCACAGCAGAAGACCTAAAAGAAGCCGTGCTGTTGGTCTTCTGTTGTTACTGGGTATTCGACCTCGTGATCCCCAAAAACATTAAGAAAACAATCGAACTGATCGGTTTCCTCGCCGCTGACACAAAAGTACAAACAAACAGTGTACAAAACGTTATCAACCTTTTCTGCTAATTGCATTAATTGTTCATACCATAGACTCCTTAAGATAAGGACTGGAAGGTTACGACCTTGGGGTTTGTAACTTGAGTCCGAGGGTTAACTTGAGTCCTGGACTAAAATGACTTCTAGAGAAGCTAGAGACACATTCTTGGTATCCATATTAGGGTATTTAAGGATGGTGAGTTCAATAATGATACTTTCAACACCATCCGAGATCTATTTCAAGAACAAATATTATATTTTAATGTCGGATGGTGTTGAAAGTATTATTATTGAACTCACCATCCTCAAATACCCTAATATGGATACCAAGAATGTGTCTCTAGCTTCTCTAGAAGTCATTTTAGTCCAGGACTCAAGTTAACCCTCGGACTCAAGTTACAAACCCCGAGCATGGCAGGTTCCGGTTCTTATCTTAAGGAGTCTATGGTTCATACAGTTGTATTTCATGTCTTATTATGCAGGCTAAAATATGTAAATAAATTTCATTTTGAACAATTTTACTGAAAAAAATTATTGCATATTAGTGCCATCCTATGGGTTGCAGATTTAATAAAAAAGGGTGGAAACAATGGGTTGCAGATATAATAAAAAAGGGTGGAAACAGTGGGTTGCAGATTTCAACAAAAGCAACCTCAAGGTTGCTTTTGTAAAAACGCGGGTGGAAATGTGGGTCCACCTTTTCTGTTGCTTTATTTGCAAGGTTTCAGTTTACAGTGTATAGTGCTGTGAGGTAAGATGGATACCCTTTAGCACATGATGTCTGTTATAATACTGTTGGTAAGATTTTACCGCACACAATAATATATGTTATGTAGTTAAGTTAGATACTGTTAGCACAATATATTTGTTATATGGACCATTGGGGTGAAAAGAATGCCGTTAGCACATAATATCTACGGTTACCGTTAGCATATTATATCGGTTATGTTGTTCTTTGGAATAATAATGGAATCGGTTAGCACATAATATATATTATATGATTCTGTGCGGTAAAATGGGATATAGGCTACCGTTAGCTGCATAACATCTGTTATTATAGTACTGTGGTGGAGTAAGATGGACACCGCACATAATTTATGTTATATTGTTCTTCGGAGTACCATGGGATTCGGTTAGCACCTAATATCTCTTTCATAGTACCGTGGGGTAGTAGGTTGGATATTGTTGCACAGATTATCTCCATGGTTTTGTGCGGTAAGATGAGATACCGTTACCACATTATATGTTATATAGTCCTGTGGAGTAAGATGAAAATTGTTAGCATATTATTTGTGCTATATGGTTCTGTGGGATACCGTTAGTACATAATATCTGTTATAAAACAAAAGTAAGATGTTTACCGCACACATTCATTATCTGTTACATAGTTCTGTGGGGTAAGATGGGATACCGTTAGAACAAAATGTCTGTTGTGTAGTAAACTGTGGGGTGAGATCGTTACCGTAAGCACATGATATCTGTTATATGGGTGCCGGGTGGTAAGATGGATGGTTATATGGGTGCCGGGGGTAAGATGGATACCGTTAGCACTTGATGTCTGTTATATAATACTGTGGGTAAGATTTTTAGCGCACACAATATATGTTATGTAGTTAAGATAGATACTGTTAGCACAATATATTTGTTATATAAACCATTGGGGTAAAAAGAACGCCCCGTTAGCACATAATATCTACGGTTACCATTAGCATATAATATTGGTTATATTGTTCTTTTGAATAAGAGTGGAATCGGTTAGCACATAATATACAGTATGGTGGGGGAAGATGGGACACTTTTTAGCTTTATTTTCTCGTACCATTTAGTAGTAAACAAATAACATTCAAAGAATTATAAAACAATAACCTCACGACTTCCATAAACCGTCGGTAATTGTTTAAAACACGATTGGGATATTGTGATAATGTGCTGAAGGTGTCACATCTTCCCCCACTCAACTATATATTATATGGTTCTGTGCGGTAAAACGGGATATACCGTTAGCTGCATTAGAACTGTTATTATAGTACTGTGGTAAGATGGATACTGTTAGTGCACAATATGTATTATGTAGTGCTGTGGAGTAAGATGGACACCCTCTACATAATAATGTTATATTGTAAGATGGACACCCACATACTATATGTTATATTGTTCTTCGAAGTAACATGGGATTCGGTTAGCACCTAATATCTCTTTCATAGTACCGTGGGGTAGTAGGTTGGATATTGTTGCACAGATGATCTCCATGGTTTTCTGCGGTAAGATGAGATACCGTTACCACATTATATATGTTATATAGTAAGTTGTTTACCACACACATTATCTGTTAGATAGTTCTGTGGGGTCAGATGGGATACCGTTAGAACAAAATATATGTTGTGTAGTAGTGTGGGGTAAGATGAATGGCGTTAGCACATAATGATTGCCTAATATACCTGTATAGGTAAGATAGTTACCGTTAGCACATAATATGTGTTATATTGTACTGTGAGGTAGGATGATTACCGTTAGCTAGCACAAAATATATGTTATGTTGTTCTTTGAGGTTAGATTGGGTTCGGTTATACATAACATATATTATTAAAGGGGCATACCAACGAAAAATCAAAAATTGTTAATTGATAGATATGCTCAAATGTGATCTAAAGGTACCAATAAAGTTTCAAAATACGAAACAGCGTTTGAAAAAAATGAGTTTCAAAACCGCAAATTCAACCGCTGGAGTAAAAAAATTGGCCGTGGCACAATGCATGGGAATTCCCATTAGAAAGGGTTATACTAATTTACAGGAATACGGAAATACGGGAACGACGGGAATCGCAACCTAATTTTCGGGAATACGGGAATGTGTTTTAAGCCTACACCAATTACGGGAATGTGTTTTATGCTTGTTTTAGGTATTTACTAGTTACGAGAAGGTTACGGGAATGTGTTTTAAGCCTATTACAGTTACGGGAAAATTACGGTAATATGTTTTATGCTTGTTTTAAGCCTACACCAGTTACGGGAAAATTACGGGAATGTGTTTTATGCTTGTTTTAGCTATATTGGGCAATGTTTGCTTAGGTGTCCCATCTTCTCACACACTACTAATATTGGGCAATATATGCTTAAGTGTCCCATCTTCCCCCACACTACTATATTATAAGACGAGTATGTAAAAACACTAGGACATCATTTATTGTTTTGTACAAGAAAAATATGTTTTCGAAAGACCAACTTTAGCAGGTAAACAACATTTGCGAACCATTTTCTACGTGTTACAAAAAAAAATTGCAGCTGTTTTTCTTTATTTCCGCTGCAGTTAAGATCTTCGCATTCACCCCCAATTTAGCGGGTTTGGCGCTTTGCCGATTACACTTTCGAACTCCTGGGTTTCTATTGTGATTACTGCTTCTTCTGCATCTTGCCACACTTTTTTTGCTTGTTTTTTTACAAGGCTTAGCGGTTTTCTTGATTTCCTTTTGTTTTTTTAGGTTGTTTATTTACGATTTGCTTTATCCATTCTCTGGTCAACGTAGACGAGATAGAGTTGGGCTTAGTGGAAGTTGATTGATGATGCTAAATGCGTAAGCAATGACATGTACCCAACAATCAAACGAATTTGTTTGCTGAGGTACGCCAAGACAAAATACAAATGACCAGTCCTTCATTTCTGTTGATGTTCCTGCTATGGCGTAACACACCTTCACTATCTTAAATGTTGCAGCAAAATGTTGTTGGAGCGAAGAATCAGTACTATTTAAAGAGTTCGTTGATACAATTTGTTTTGTTTTGAAAAATAAAAGGCAAAATAGTGAAAAACTATTTGATACGAGGTAGTATCATCTTCTTGATATTACTGTTGGCCAAGATTTTGTTGTACCACTTGTCCTCGCAAACGTCTAGCAGATTCGCCGGTGGCTGTTTCACGAACGTGACATTATAACATTCTGCTATAGGAGGTTTTCTAATGAATATGTTAGGGTGCTTGCACACATAATGATGAATGAGTGCCGTCCCGTCATTGACCTCGGTAGCATCAAACGATCTCCACACGCTCCTGTGCGCCGTCCAGCGGGCAGAAAATTTATTCTTGGTTTGGCCTACATACGGACTATCGCAAAATTTCCAAGTGGCCACGTATATGCCGTAGCATTTGCAGTTGAGGGTTTGTGTGAGGTGTACCGTACCTCGTGGCGTGGAAAGTTGCGTGTTGGGGCTGACCATGCTCGTTTTGTGCTGGCCGTGCATGCCACAGTGGCCACATGGATACGAACCGGGAGATTTAAAGTTATCTTTCCCATGCGCAATACGCCTGTAGTTCGTCAATATATTTTGGAGGTTCGGTGGTTTTCTGTAGGTAACGAGAGCATTGTGTTACAATTGCCTCTCCTTATCTATTGACTAGGTGTGGGAAGCTCGTAGCCCAAACCAGTATTGTGGGATGTTCCTTGGTATCTGAAGTCGTGTTGAACTGGTGTTTCCAAGTTTCAGCTTGTCTTAGAACATCGGTGACTAAATCTTTAGGGAAGCATGATGCTAACGCCTTAGATTCAAGTCGGCGCAAACTGTCACTGAAATCACTGTACCTTTGATTAAGTCGTCGCAGTCGAAGGGCCTCTGAAAACATAATAGATCTGAAGGTGGCTCGCGGGTGATGTGAGGAACCATGTAGAAACAGTCGTTGTGACGCGGTGGCTTTTTGTGTAATTGCGCGTGAGGTCCGGCGCCGTGGCTCAGTGGTTTGGGCGCCTGAATCGAGAACCGAAGTGCCCCCGCTGCTCGACGGTGGTACTAACACTGATCGGCGTATGTGTCCTTGGGCAAGACACTTAACGGACATTGCTCCAACCCAGCGGTCACTAATGGGTTGTCCAAGTTACAGTCATATACAGGAAAAAAACAATTACCCACAAAGTTGCATATATGTGGTGACTCGCTGCCCAGACGAGGATAAATCTTCTGTGGAAGCGTCCGGTTTTGACGTTGTGAGTACGAGTGTAGTTCTCAAATGATGTTCGCGAATCGTGTTAGAACGAGTTCGCAGAAATAGTCCGCAGATGGAGTCCTATATTTACGGGTCAAGAATTGGGACAGAAAACAGGACTTGGTCGGAACGGAGAACGAGTTCGCAGAAATAGTCCGCAGATGTAGTCCTACGGGTCAAGAATCGGGACAGAAAATGGGACTTGGTCGGAACGGGGAACGAGTTCGCAGAAATAGTCTGCAGATGGAGTCCTATATATACGGGTCAAGAATCGGGACAGAAAACGGGACTTGGTCGGAACACTGGAGACGGAACATGATAACAAGAACTTCACTACCGCGAGCACCTCACTTCCGGACGTACAAGGGTGTTGGGGTAATGGGCCAAGTCTGGCCTAAATCCCAGGTTCTCACGGACCTCACCCATACAAAATAGAATAGAATAGAATTGCGCGTAATGAAATTACATGGTGACATTGGGTCAATGACATGGTCCACATCTAGAAATTCAACACGTCCGCCACATTCCTTTGAGTTTTACGAAATGTGAGTTGAAGGCCATACCTAAATCAAACTAATTCCATTTAAGTCGGGACGTAATAAAAACGATAATCTTATACCTTATTATCATTTATCGTAATTGAAACATTATTTTTAAATAAACATTATATGATTAATATTAACTTCTAACATTACCTAATTATTGCGTGATTATGGTTTGTCTAAATTCATGATGAGCAAACGTTTTTAAGCGACGACAATGTTAACCAGTGTAAGTTTACAAGTCAATACATGGTACAGCAGTCGTACAAAGCGTATTTACACAAATTCTTTACCAATCACTCAATTCTCATACGACATACATCCGTAAGTTTCATTAGTTATAAATTATAATACATGTATGAATGCATTCTGCCTACTACTCAACAGTCACCAATGACTAGAACCCGTTTTGTTGGTTACTTCTGATTTGTTTTTCCCAGTCGACCGTTGTAGTGAAATGGTTAATTAATATGGTAGGGTGGGGGAAGATGGGACACCTTTTCGTTTAGTTTTCTCTTTCCAATTGGTAGTAAACAAAGAACAATCAATGAATTATAAAACCGTATCCTCACGACTTCCACAGACCGCTGTTAGCTATTTAAAGCACGATCAGGCAATTTGGATATTATGTATTAAAAGTGTCCAATCTTTCCCCACTCTACTATTTATGCCAATTAATTGAAGCCGTGCTTATTCATTAGATATGGGATTTCTTGTATATATAGTACTGTATAGGACAAGATGGTTACCGTTAGCTCATAATACCTGTTTTGTAGGGTAAGATTGATCCCGTTAGCTAGCACATAATCTGATATTGTCTTATGAGGTAAGATGGGATTCGGTTAGCACATTATTGTACATAGTCGTATGGAGTAAGATGGGATACTACCGTTAGCACATGATATTTCTTATATAGTTTCTGGGGTAACATTGGAGGAGATACCATACATAATATATATATTTTTTATAGTACTGTTGGATAAGATGGATACTGTTAGCACATTATATATGTTATATAGTTCTCTGGGGTAAGATAAACACTGTTAGCATATAATATGTAGTTACAGTTTTGTGAGGTAATATGGCTACCGTTATCTATGTTATATATTACAGTGGGGTAAGATGGTTATCGTAAGTATATGATATCGGGTTTAAATTGTTCCTTGGAATTAAAATGGATTCAGTTAGCACATAATATCCGTTTTAAAACACTGTGGGTAAGGTGTTTACCGCACACATTATCTGTTTCATAGTTCTATGAGGTAAGATGGGATACTGTTAGCACATAATATCTGTTATACAGTGCTGTGGGGTAAGATGGATACCATTAGCACATCGGTCTGTTAAATAATATATTGGGTACGATTTTTACCACACAACATTTGTTATATTAGTACGGTGGGGTAAGATAGTTACCGTTGGAACATAATATCTTTTATATTATACTGTAGGATAAGAAAGATTCCGTTAGCTAGCACATAATACTTGTTATAAAGTAAGATGGATATGGATAGCGTTAGTACATAGTACCTGCTACATATTTTTCTGGGGTAACATAGGATACAACACAGAATACATATGTTGTATAGTACTGTTAAATGTATAGCACAATATACTCGTTATATGAACCTGAAGGGTAAGAAGAATACCGTTAGTACATAATATATGTTATAAAACAAAAGTAAGATGTTTACCGCACACATATTATGTGTTACATAGTTCTGTGGGGTCAGATGGGATAAGTCGGATAACGTTAGAACAAAATGTCTGTTGTGTAGTAAACTGTGGGGTAAGATCGTTACCGTAAGCACATGATATCTGCCGTGAGGTAAGATGGATACCGTTAGCACTTGATGTTTGTTAATACTGTGGGTAAGATTTTTAGCGCACACAATATCGGTTTTATAGTAGTATTGTGGGATAAGATGAATGGCGTTAGGTTACCGTTAGCACATAATATGTGCTATATTGTACTGTGAGGTAGGATGATTACCGTTAGCTAGCACAAAATATATGTTATGTTGTTCTTTGAGGTTAGATTAGGTTCGGTTAGTACATAACATAATTCAACCGCTGGAGTAAAAAAAATTGGCCGTGGCGCAATATGCATGGGAATTACCATTAGAAATGGTTATACTAATTTACGGAAATACGGAAACGACGGGAATCGCAATCTAATTTTCGGGAATGTGTTTTAAGACTACACCAATTACGGGAATGTGTTTTATGCTTGTTTTAGGTATTTACTAGTTACGGGAATGTGTTTTAAGCATATTACAGTTACGGGAAAATTACGGGAATACGTTTTATGCTTGTTTTAAGCCTACACCAGTTACGGGTAAATTACGGGAATGTGTTTTATGCTCGTTTTAGGTATATTGGGCAATATATGCTTAAGTGTCCTATCTTCTCACACACTACTAATATTGGGCAATATATGCTTAGGTGTCCCATCTTCCCCCACACTACTATATTATGAGACGAGTATGTAAAAACACTAGGACATCATTTATTGTTTTGTATAAGAAAAATATGTTTTCGAAAGACCAACTTTAGCAGGTAAACAACATTTGCGAACCATTTTCTACGTGTTACAAAAAAAAATTTGCAGCTGTTTTTCTTTATTTCCGCTGCAATTAAGAGCTTCGCATTCACCCCAATTTAGCGGCTTTGGCGCTTTGCCGATTACACTTTCGAACTCATGGGTCTCTATTGTGATTACCGCTTCTTCTGCATCTTGCCACACTTTTTCTGTTGTTTGATGATGCTTAATGCGTTAGCATGAAGTTGATTTATGATGCTAAATGCGTTAGCAATGACATGTACCCAACAATCAAATGAATTTGTTTGCTGAAGTACGCCAAGACGAGATACAAATGACCAGTCCTTCATTTCTGTTGATGTTCCTGCTATGGCGTAACACACCTTCACTATCTTAAATGTTGCAGCAAAATGTTGTTGGAGCAAAGAATCAGTACCATTTAAAGAGTTCATTAATACAATTTTTTGTTTTGAAAAACAAAAGGCAAAATAGTGAAAAACTATTTGATACGAGGTAGTATCATCTTCTTGATATTACTGTTGGCCAAGATTTTGTTGTACCACTTGTCCTCGCAAACATCTAGCAGATTCGCCGGTGCCTATTCCACGAACGTGACATTATAACATTCTGCTACAGGCGGTTTTCTAACGAGTATGTTAGGGTGCTTGCACACATAATGATGAAGGAGTGCCGTCCCGTCATTGACCTCGGTAGCATCGAACGATCTCCACACGCTCCTGTGCGCCGTCCAGCGGGTAGAGAATTTATTCTTGGTTTGACCTACATACTGACTATCTCAAAATTTGCAAGTGGTCACGTATATATGCCGTAGCATTTGCAGTTGAGGGTTTGTGTGAGGTGAACCATACCTCGTGGCGTGGAAAGTTGCGTGTTGGGGGTGACCATGCTCGTTTTGTGCTGGCCGTGCATGCCAGAAAGGGCTTAGTGGCCACATGGATACGAACCGGGAGATTTAAAGTTATCCTTCCCATGCGCAATACGCCTGTAGTTCGTCAATATATTTTGGAGGTTCGGTGGTTTTCTGTAGGTAACGAGAGCCTTGGGTTGCAATTGCCTTTCCTTATCTGAAAATTTGACGAGGTGTGGGAAGCTCGTAGCCCAAACCAGTATTGTAGGATGTTCCTTGGTATCTGAAGACGTGTTGAACTGGTGTTTCCAAGTTTCAGCTTGTCTTAAACATCGGTGAATAAATCTTTAGGGAAGCATGATGCTAACGCCTTAGATTCAAGTCGGCACAAACTGTCACTGAAATCACTGTACCTTTGATTAAGTCGTCGCAGTCGAAGGGCCTCTGAAAACATAATTGATCTGAAGGTGGCTCGCGGGCGATGTGTGGAACCATGTAGAAACAGTCGTTGTGACGCGGTGGCTTTTGTGTAACTGCGCGTGATGAAATTAAATGGTGACATTGGGTCAATAACATGGTCCACATCCAGAAATTTAACACGTCCGCCACATTCCTTTGTGTTTTACGAAATGTGAGTTGAAGGCCATACCTTTGAAAAGTTTCTTTAAGGGTCGACTCGATTTCCGCAGTGGTACCATCTCCAAACGATATGAATAAGATGTCATCTATATATCTTTGGAATACTTCAGCCTTCTTTAGAACTGGACAAGCAGATAATAAAATGAAGTGCACAGCTATGTTGGCCAGTGAGACGGAGTTGTTATTGCCAGTCACAATCCCTTTTTTCTGATTGTAAAAGGTATCGTTATGCCTTAACACGACATTCTCAACACAAAACATAGTTAGTTCGACAACGGCGCTGATACCACGTGATGGGAAAGTGGAATGATTGCGAAGTGCGCAGTACAATGCTTCTCTAATGAGGTTCCGTTCCAGGTTGGGATATAAAGCTGTAACATCTCCCGCCACAATATGGAGTGTGGATTCTTTTAACCTGCCCTCGATGTTTTCAGCTTCCCGTTCTTCCCATTTAATAAGAACTTTAAGGTACTCCGTACTGTCTTGACAATACTCATCGATCAGTGATCTGCAAAAATCAATGCTAACGGGCTTAAGAAGGTGTTCCAAAAAAGCTGTGATTCTCGACGTCGCGATATTGGCAGCAGATTGAAGGAGGCGCACAGGATGTCCTGGATGGCAGTAGTAGCAAGCTGTGGTGGCAGTAATTTATGCGTTTTGAATACAGGGGCGGCTTCATTGCTACAAAAATGTTTGGCCGTGCATCCCCCAACATGAACATATTTGTGACCAAAGCGTTTCATACCAATTACATGATAAAGCATTTTGTCATCAATAACGTTTAGATATATATTTCTCTCTACTACTAGTGGTTGGGCTTGATTTTTTTTGGTTAGGTTTTCGTAGCACCAGATCATTATACTGCATTTCACTATACTAGAATCGTTCAACTATATGTACATCAGATCAGGGTCAGATTCGCGGAATTTATTACAAGTCATAGACTTTATTATGTTTTAATTTTCGATTGAACATGGCTACATAATATGCTTAGTGGTTGGGCTTGATTTTTGTTGGTTAGGTTTTCGTAGCACCAGATCATTATACTGCATTTCACTATACTAGAATCGTTCAACTATATGTACATCAGATCAGGGTCAGATTCGCGGAATTTATTACAAGTCATAGACTTTATTATGTTTTAATTTTCGATTGAACATGGCTACATAATATGCTGACTCAGCACTTTTTTATATTAGTTAATTTTTAACGCTTTTTTATATTAAAATGTTCAATATGTCTGACTGGTACCTGCTGTACCATTTTATTTTTAAAAATGTCAATTGTTCGTGGTAAATATTAGATTTGAAAAATTGCGGGGTCAGCATAATCTGGTATGTAGTTAGGTTCAATCGAAAAATTAAAACATAATAAAGTTCACACTTTTATATTTTTTTATATATTCACAAAAAGAAAGCATTCATTATACCAAATCCAAAATAAAATTCGAATTTTCTTCAGTAATTTAGAAAATAAAAAAAGGCTCAAAGTTAAGTGATTTTTTTTGTTTTGGGAAATCCCATGCATTGTTAAAACAGCCGAATTTTTTTTACTCCAGCGGATTTTTTTCACGCATTTTTTTAAAAGCTGTATTATTTTAAGAAATTTTGATGGTACCTTTAGGTCACATTTGGGCATATCTCTATCCCATATACAAACTTTTATTTTTCGTTGGTATGCCCCTTTAAGGTCCTGTATCGTGTGCGGTAAGTTGGAATATCGTTAGCACACAATAACTTATCACAGAAATCAATAAAACATTTTTAGACGATTTTTTAAAGTAATATGTTATTTGTGAACATATGCAATCGGTAATTTTGATGTCCGCTAGTGCAGTGCACTTCAACCGGTGTGCACGACCAAACTAATCCTGGGGTGCACCAGTGCAAAAGGCTATACAAGGGTGCATCACAAACTTCAAAAATTTTAGCAATAATATTCAGTTTTGATCATTTTTAACAAATTTAGCCACTTTCCCACAGTTTTTTATATGAATTCTATATCTTGCATCACTGAAAATTGCGAAACTAGTCTTTTCTTTAACTGCAAACTACCTGCTCCTAATGATTTTGATTAGCGATGCCTTTCAATTAAACTGGGACGAATTTTCGTACGCAGTTCTTTAATTTTACGTTAAAGTAATCAGGAGTGCAGGAGTTTGTCGCAACAACTTTAGGGGTTTACCAACCCCAAAAAAGGTTGAAGAGCACTGCTCTGGGCCATTTATTGCTCTTGTGGGCCGCAGTTTGGGAACCCCGAGTTATACGATCATATGTGCATTTTTGTTTAAAAACATTACCATGTTTACATTTGCTGTAGTAGGTGACAGCGGGCCATGAGCAACATTGTAGGTAGACGCGCTGCGTTAAGCTTTTGCCACTGTAGCGGATCAGAGTCTGATGGCTGCGCAGGTTCGCGAAAATATGCCTCAATTTCGTCTTCTGGTGCGACTACTGTTTGCTTCTTTTTGTCTTTCCAGCTCAATTCCTTAAAGGGGTCAAATGTATGTGTATGTGCTTCGTTTGTACCTTCACTTTGAAGATGTTTTTCGAAATCAAAATTTTTAGCAGCAAACCCTGTGATCTGTCCTTTAAGACGATCGTACACTTCTTGCCTTGTGGCATCATTGTCTAATTTAAGAAACTTATGTCGCGGATCCGACACTAATGTTAAAACAGGCAAAATCCTATTTATGCCAGTTAGATGCAAAAAAACGTTTACCAATTTGTTATCGATCAGCTGTTTTGCAATGAGCGGTTGCACCACTGTCAATATTGCATGACCCCATTTGTCATGTTGCAAGTGAAAATTCACAACCACTTACCACACACTGTTAATCATATCGGATATCTCCAACGGAAATCTTAACCGAATACCACTTTAAAAATAAAACAATAATATACATGTGTGAAAAATGGTACAAGTTTGCAATTGTTATCCATATTGCATAGTGTCAGTTATCTACCTTATCCTACCAATTTCTGGGAACTAGTACCTCTTCTTCCTGAAAGACCGCCTCGAAACCATACCTATTCAAATAAAATGACCACCTTTCTGCCACATTACTAAAATTTACAAATACTACTAATATTTAACAGAATAACCTAAAGTCAATAAACCTTTCATTGCGCTTAGATGTGCCCTTTCAAGGTCTAAAATGCTCTTATGCCTGACAGCTGGCACAGTAGTATTCCTTTCCATTGACTTTTTGCGTGAAGTTGTGAAAAAATGTCTGCTTATGGCTTAGATCCTTGTCTTAATCTGTTGGCACGTATGTTTTTTTCTGGTGATGTCATTGCTATTAAAATGAACTTCGCAGATTGCAGTTCTACATTATATCAGACTATCACAATTCCATAATAAATTTATTTCAGAATTGTATCACTTAATTGAAGAATAACATTTTTCTAACTAGGTACTTTCTTGGACTCAAGTAAAAAATTGTGCATTTTGGTATATCTACAAAAACTATCAAATATAAATAAGATTTATACATTTCCTCTGTTAGCACATCCTTTATTTTATCACCAGCCTGTGTACTGACTGATAAAATTAGTGAGCGTGTCTGTCTATGTTTCTTTTCTTCCTCGGTTTTTCCAGTTGCTGGACGCAGAATTGTAAACAATGAGTGTGTTGCATTTATCCTACGCCTGTAACTACAGCCAGGAACAGCACAATGTTGCAGGCATTTTGACTTATTATACAAACGATATTGTCCTAAATTGAAAAAAATGTGGCAAACAGTAAAAGAGCATTTAACAACAACGTTGTTAGATGCGTGCTTCGTCTATGTCGCATTCACAAATTCAAGCGATCTAAAATATAGCAACTCGCTGACTTTTCCGCAAATATAGCAACTCGCTGACTGCTTTGCCTTAAACTCGAAACGACTAGCTTTACGCTTTGAACTCATATCAATTCTAATAAGATAATGAACAATTTATAAAAAAACACATACAAATGGATACAGTAAAAATGCTGGACGGCTCCTCGTTCGCATGCCAGAAAAACGATTATCTCCTTTTACTTTAAATTTAAAAATCATATAATACGTTTCTTTTTAACAGAAGACTAAGATACTAATTAAACAGTAACTTTATTTACAGGAGTGAATACCATAAGGCAAAACAGTATTACCACGTCTACGTGTAATTGGTTAGTGTCGCAATACCGCTTGTTACATGCAGTCATTCATACGCCGATAAAGGCAATAAAAGAATTATCTACGTAACAATATTACTTGTGACGTAACAATGTTTCATATTTAGACACATGTTAAATTTGTGTTTTATTGAGTTAGAAACAGAATTGTATTATTATTTACGGTTTTGCGGAACAACGTGCATACGAAAAAAAATTTAAATTTAAAATATTTGTTTCGGGTAAAATATTTCCGCATTCGTTACGCATTTCCGCGGTCGCGGGAAAATTGTACACTGGCCACTCTCTTCACCTAAGGGTGGGGCGCAGTTCGCCCACTCCACCTGCTAATCTAACCCTCCACTTCCTTAACTATCTCCCCTTCCAACTTCCCTCACAAAGCTCCTCCCCCCAAAGTAGCACCCTCGACCCTACGGCCTGTAAAGCTCGAGTCCCCATCCCCTCTTTCCTACGCGGCGACTGTGAAGTCACCTTTTTCATCATCCCCTCCGTTAATTTTTATAGACCCTACCTCTCCTACCCCCTCAGGATGTTCTGGCGTAACCGGAACATCCTCCGTCACTGCTCCCTACACAGGGTCGTTCGAGGCTTTGTCCGAGAGCGACTCGTCCCCCATCCTCGGTCAAAATCGCCGGCGAGGACTCCCCTTGAATTCCTCTGCGAGTTCCGGCTCGCGGGGGTCTTTCCCGATCCTGGGTAGGTCGTCCCTCCGACCACAGCGTCCCCCCGTCCGTTCGCTCGAGCTCCCCCATTCCTAACTCCCCCAGCGTCCGTAAGCTCCGTGGAGGCACACTTGTCTGACTTGTTAGACAGGGTGTCATCCGGAGAACTGCGACCGCTGTCCCCCACCCTGCCTTCTTCAGGCTTTTTTGGCCCTCGGTTGCCACCCCCGCGGCCGAAAGGCATCTCCTTCAAGCCTTTCCTACCAACCCTGTAGAGGTTTAAAAATCGCGTCCTTTCCCTGCCTCACAGAGGGTTAGGTTGGCTGCGACGCTGAACCCTAATTATCAGCAAACCTCCCCCCCGTCTACTCCGAGTTTTTCCCCAGTAATCAAACCCCCTAAATTCCCCCGGTCGGGCGCCAAAGTAAAATCTAAGTCCAATCCCCCCGGTGCCCGACCACGCCGTGCCAAGCCAAATGAGCCAGGGACCGAGTCGGCATCACCCGTTGATCTCGACACTATTATTAGTAGTTCGGTTCTCCAGAAAACAGAACCCCGGATTTTTTTTACGAGCGAAAGTGGCCCGTGAGTATCTTAAGTATTCACGAGCGGGAGGATTTTAATTTTTTTAAATTTGACCGGGATCTGGAGTATTGGACGCAGTTGCTTTCAGGCTCCCAGTCGCGCGTCCTACAATCGTGGTGCGGCGAACCAAGCGATGAAAAACCGCGATTCCGGCCGTAAGGATTTCGATCCCCGGCCGGTAGCAGGCCACAGTAGTGGAGGTGGCACCGAGCTCGGTTCGCGGCCACGATACCCTAAGGGCGCACGTCTTCGTGCCGACTTCTGGAGGGACATGAAAGGGACGGTCCGTAAGTTACTTGATGGTTCGAACGGTGAGCGTCGCTGCGGGATTCCCCTCGATATCATAGAGCGGAAATTCCGGAAAGTATCCATGCCCGGCTGGATCGCCCACAGACGGTACGCGGCCGACGCGTCCCCGTCCCTAGTAATCCAAGCTGAAGCGGATGTTGCCATCACCAGTGAGGAGGTTGAGGCGGTCCCTCAGTGGCCTAAACGTTCAGTCCGCTCCGGGCTCGGTTGGCCTCTCTTATCGATTTTGGAAGGGCCTCGATCCTAGTGGTCGATTGTTGTCGCGCCTTTTGGAAATCGTTAGGAGGCACGGTCGTATTCCGGACGCTTGGCGGACTTGTAGCGTCACCCTGCTCTGCAAAGATGCTCAGGGTGACGTTCAGGACGTGGGAAACTGGAGACCGATCAGCATCTGCCGCACTTTGTACAAATTGTACGCGGCTGTGACCGCCAGACGTGTTCAGATTGGGCGAAACATGGCGGGGTGTTCTCGGCGCCCCAGAAAGGGTTTATGCCAGTTGACGGTGTGTTCGAGCACGTCTTCATGTTGGATACCGTCCTTTCCGACGCCAAGCTGAGGCGCAAGAATCTTCTTGCCGTCTTCCTTGACGTTCGGAAGCGTCCGGTATGAATGCTTGCTCGAAGTTCTTCGGTACGTCGATGCTCCCCATTACTTGGTTAAACTCGTGAGGGATATTTACACCGGTGCGACCTGCCGTGTTAGATCATCGGCTATTGAGACCGGTGATATGTGATCGAGGTGTCAGGCAGGGCTGCCCCCTGTCTGGCATTCTTTTTAACCTGGTGGGCTGCCCCCTGTCTGGCATTCTTTTTAACCTGGTAATAGAGGTGCTAATATCGGGGCTCAGTGCCGGGAATGATGGCTACCGGATGGCTTGCTTAGGTGGTAAGCTCACTCAAGTCCTGGCCTACGCTGACGATTTGGTGGTAGTCACGGAAAACCGTGATCAGATGCTACGTCAGCTGGGTGTGTGTGAGGAATTCGGCCGTTGGGCAGGCCTTGCATTCAATCAACGGAAGTGTGGCCTGATCGGCTGGAGGACGTTGCGGGGAGGGAGGAGGGTCGCACTGGAGGAGATCCTCTGCTCCTTAACGGAGTAGAGATGCCCCTGTTGCGGCCCGGTGAACACTATAAATACCTTGGCGCCATGACTAGCGTCATGAGTGTTCCCCGCACCGGATCCCAGCTGATTAAGGAATTCCGTGCAAGGCTCCAACGGCTGTTTACAACGTTCCTCACACCACACCAGAAGCTGATCGCTCTGAAACGGTTTCTGCTGCCAAGTCTCAGCTTTTATCTGAGGGTTCGTCCGAGAGGTCGGTATGCAGTGAGAGCAGCATACTTGACGGTCGCCCAGGGGTTCAAGATGTTAACGTCACCCGACGGCACAGTGTCCGCGACGGCTTCGGCGCGCCTGAAGCTCTACGCCGCTAAATTTGGCGGCCTCACTGAAGCAGGTCCTTCGGACTAGGCGCGTTATCTATCTGGTGATGACGTCAACGGGAATAGCACTCGCAAACCCGGCGCCAACCTGCCTTCTGGCCTGTGGACTCGCGTCCGCTGTGCCAGCAGGCAGTTACGTGCTGTGTGGCGCGTTTGCCCGGGAAAAGGCATCACTGTGCGGGTGCGTAAAATTCTGTGATTATCTCCCGAGACCGACGGAAGCTCATCAGATCCTTCCACGATTGCTCTAATAAGCAGTGGTTGCTTATTAGAGCGGTATTGCGAAACCCAACTTGCCTGTCCACGAGATTAAAGGGTCCCAGGCGTTTTCTAACATACACACACAAACAGAAAATGGTGACACCAGCTTACTGATTAAGACGTAGTTTTACACACGGCATATGTTAACTGTGTGGTACAAGCATGTACTATTATTCAAACTGTGTGGTACAAGCATGTACTATTATTCAATCTAAAGACCTCAGTAAATTTGGGGTGAATGTTTATTAGACGAACAAACGTGAGGATGCTGCCCTCCAAACACAGAAAATGAGGACTTTATGGAATGAAACACATGTGCGAATGCAGTAACACGAAAGAACGTTTTACACTGAAAAGTGGCGTCTGTTCGCTGAACGGCCGACTGGGAGTTTCCTGCCTTGTTGGAAAAACGCAAGATATGTCGCTTAATCATAAACACAGTTACGCCAGATGGAATAGTTACGCAATGCGACTGTTTAATATTCGATCTTTACGCATAAAGTTAATTTGGAAAACCGTAATATATATCTGTGCTCGAAACACGCTCAATCGCTACATAGGCTGCCACCACTCGAAATGTTTTCATAGCGCGCATATTGTTCATTGTACCTCATCTTAAATTGATCGTCGTTACTTCACTTTTCACGACAGTTTGTAGGTTGCAGAACGGCACCTTTTGTTTTGTAGCATGTAGGCTAGGCTCGATGAGGAGATTTGATGTATACTTGCTCGTGCCTTTATGATGAATCATGTGAGGTGGCCAGATATGCAAGCGCTCGGTGCTCCAGCGGCAGATTAACTGAAAATGCTATTAAAACGGTAGTAAGTAAATAATACGACGTTAACATAATATGTTTAAATAATCTTAGGGACAGAACGTTATGGTATAACTGCAAAATAGATATAGATTAAGGCATAGGAGAAGAAATAGGCTTGTGGGTCACGTAGACCATGGCCTACTCAATACACCGAAACTAATAAAATGCCCTTTATAATACTGTTACGTCACGGTTGATTTCCTTCATTTTGAATGCAGTTTGCAATTGTTGGTAGGTTTAATACCAGTTGTAGGTTGTTTTAACTTACAGTTTATCACAGAACGTATGGCAGAGATATTTTCTTGGTTGGTTAAAATCATACCAGACATATAAAGCAGCGCAAAATGTTTATTTAGCATAAAGTTTATTTACCATAAAGAGAGATGAGCAATTAGATTCCGTTTACCAACACAGAAAACCTACGTTTTGGTTATATTTAATCGAGTAGACAGGCATTTGGCAAGTTTTATAATGCAGCACACCTTCATAATTTTATTTAGATTAAATTTGAAGCCACCAGAATTATTAAGCATGGTCAATAAGTGAGACCATCAACACTAAATATTCCAGCCACTTAGAAAGCTTCCTTCCAAGCGAATATTTCAACAAGATCAATTTCCCGAGCTTGTTGAAAGAGACAAAGTCAAATCTTTCATGGACTTTTCTGCTGATCACTGTCCAGGTTTTCAATTTCACCGATGTGAAACACACGCAACATACTATAAAATGAAGTTTGACTCTGAAGGATTTCCTTCCATATACGAGGCAATAATCACCATAGACCCCAACTTGAATGAATTGCAATATAAAAACATCCCTGTGCCTCTTCCAAATTGGTTTACTAATTTTAATAAAAAGTGCAGATTGGAGTGTTTTTCAATGTTGGCCAATTTTTCTAGTTACCTCTCGAACATAGAAGATTCGTTGGAAAATAGAAACAACATTGTGACAGAATTAAACAACAGAAAGTTGTATGAAAAAAAAATCACAGGACCCATATTCGTGTGATCTAATTCGTTTTTCACTTTTGTTGAGGTACACATCTGTACAAGCTTATAAATTGTTGCTGCAAAAGTTTGCTTTTCCATCGATATCCTTGCTACAAAAGTTAAAAAGTAAAAACGTCGATGCAGTGATAGCCGTTAAGCTTTATGAAAGAACAGGGTGGTATTTCAAATGATGTTGCGTTGATTGCTGATGAAATGTACTAGCAGAAGTAAACTGGATTGAAGAAGTCGGTACCGATTGTTATCAAAGCATGCCCTGAAACGAAAGTGGATGGTAAATGAAAGGCCGAAAAATTTATTGATTGTTTGTCTATTCTGAGTGGGCATGGTTTTTCTGTAAGGGCAATTGTTACTGATAATCATTCTGCAAGCGTTCGAGAGATTTTCAATTGCTCAAACAATTACAACCAGGAAATGATTTGTACATCCAACACCATCCTCCAGTTGTGTTTCTTTGAAATTACAGAGACAGTGGTTGGAACAATATTCCTGGTTGACATATAGTGAAGTAAAGCTTGAGGCCTTCTGTAAAATATGCGTCGTTTTTGCCCCAACACGAGCTGGCTGGAGTGCATTAGGCACTTTCGTTAATCACTCAAAGATAAATATCAAAAAAGCTGGAAAGCTAATAAAAGAACACTATCAAAAAGAATACCACCGAACGGCTCAAGCTCGAGCAGAAGGGTTCCTCACTTCATAGAACCCATCAACAGGAACTGTGATTGAGCAAATGGGTGGAATAGTACGACAGAATCGAGAATTTTTTAAGATTGTCATCGATACCGTGAAATTGTGTGGACGTCAAAACTTTGCACTGAGAGGTCATAGAGATAGCGGCCCTTTAAGTGTAAATGACGGAGATTTTGAAAGTGGTATAAACGAAGGGAACTTCCGAGCATTGCTACGTTACAAGGTTTCTTCTGGAGATAAAATATTGTTAGATCACATTAAAACTTCCCCGCGTAATGCAACCTACATTAGTTGGCAAGTCCAGAACGAAATTATTAATTTGTACGAGAGCAACATTCGGCAATGCATCGTGAACAAGGTGAAAGATGCGGTCTTTTACTCAGTTCTAGCAGACGAAACTAGCGATGTTTCGCTAATCGAACAACTGTCTATTTGTGTCCGTTATGTGGAGGTGGCCAACGACAATAAACCAGAAATTAGAGAAGACTTCTTGGGTTTTGTGGCTGTGGAAAATATGTCCGGGCATGCGCTTGCTAATTCAATTATTGAAACGTTAAAGATGTGGGGGCTCGATCTATCCAATTTACGCGGTCAAGGATATGATGGAGCGGCAAACATGGCAATGCAGTTTCGTGGTGTTCAAGCGCACGTGCTGAACAAATATCCGCTAGCGACATACACACACTGCAATTCACATGTTCTAAATTTAATTGTTTCACATGCTTGCAAAGTACCTTCAATTGCTCGCACTTTTGCGTTTATCCAAGATGCAGCAATTTATTTCAAAACCCCGCAACGGCAAAAGGTTTTAAGCTCTTCGATTGAAGCTTTAATACCCAGGAATAATCGGCCACTGCCAATAAATTGTATTATTTTTACATTACATTGAGAAATATTATTTTTATTGTTTAGGAAATCAAACCAACATCCTACTCACTAAATTGTATTATTTTTACATTACATTGAGAAATATTATTTTTATTGTTTAGGAAATCAAACCAACATCCTACTCACTTATTTAACATTTAATAACGTTTTTTTTGCAATTACATTACATTGAGAAATATTATTTTTATTGTTTAGAAAATCAAACCAACATCCTACTCACTTATTTAACATTTAATAACGTTTTTTTTTGCAAAACAACTCTAAATCTTTGTTGAGCTACATTCTTCAATACTCCACGCCTCGGATTCGCTGAAGGATTCCCCAAATACTGCAACTGCCAACAAAGCATCCAGTCTTAAGTCTAGTTTAACGGATTTTGGTCTCATCTGCCGTTCAAGAATTTTGGCCAGTGTTTTGTCATACTCTCACCGACTGTCCACATCGCATTGCAAGGTAAAAGTGTTGACTTAATCTCGTGCTACAACATTCTCTCCACGAAGCTTCAACAAATAAAAAGTGTGAACGAAAATTCACGGCAATTTTTTTCTGAATTGTACCATCAATGTCTTGACTTCGCATCGAATAATAATATTTTAACAAATCTAATACTACCTCGAGGAATTCAGGCCGCAACAGCAGAAGATCATTTACACGATTCCGTTTTTAAACCATTCATAGTTGACATATTAAAACAAATAGAAGAGCGGTTTTCTGTGTTGTTTCAAAGGGCAATGACCTGCTTTCGTTTGGTCCCAAAGCACTTGCTTACCACGGGTAGTATGTATTTTAAATTTATAGTATTGGCTTATTTGAATTGTATACAGAAACAACACCTTTCTCCTTTTTACAGATTTTACAGCAGTGGACGAGCTGGTAAATTGGTATAAAGCTGATTTGACGGACGATGTGCAGGAAACATTTCATTCTGAAATAACTTTCTGGCAAAATAAGTGGAAGATTTCAGATGCTGACAGCCTGCCGGTAGATATTTTAACTTCATTGGCTTCCGCTAATCCTGGCTGAGTTCTTTCCAAATATACATACACTTCTGAAAGTAAGTAGCGCGTTATTTCTTTTTCGTTAAGTGACCTTTATCCACGAACGATTTGTATTTTTTAGATAATAGCGACCCTTCCTGTAACAACATCATCGTCGGAAACATCGTTTTCAAAGTTAAAACTGTTGAAAACATACCTTTGCAGCACAATAGGACAGGAACGCGCCTATACGGTCTGTCATTGCTCGCAGTTCATCGGGACGTTAATATCGATTCTGACGAAATTGTTATGCAGTTTAGACAGCAAAAAGCAAGAAGACTAAAGTTACTTGTGTAAACGTATTCTTTGTATACAAAAAAACATTTGAAACTTACGTTATCGTGTAATAAAAATCTCGTTTTCGTAAAGGTTTGTTGGTTTCGTTGGTTGAAAAACGAAGCATAGTCCACAGCCTCGACGTAGTGCATGTTTTATTTAAAACGAACCTATACGTTTTCAAGTCATAGCCGCATAACAAAATTTAAAATTTAATTTTCAATTCCCCCCCAAAAAATATTATCATTTTTTTTTAAATATATTTTTTTTATAAAAGGGGGGGTCGCGACCCCCGAAATCCCCCCTGGCTGCGCCACTGCATGTGCGAAAGCAGTAACAGGAAAGAACGTTTTACACTGAAAAGTGGCGTCTGTTTGCTTTCCTGCCTTGTTGGAAAAACGCAAGATGTGTCGCTCAATCATAAATACAGAGTTACGCCAGATGGAATAGTTACGCAATACGACTGTTTAATATTCGATCTTTATGCATTACGAAAAGCTAGGGACAAAACGGTAGGACAGCAAGAGTGTATAAGCAAAGCATATATACTAAAAGCAATGACGCTCTTTACCGCCGTTGGTGGATTTGCCATTCTTCTCAGCTTTACGAGATTATTCACCGTCACGCATGGTTGCCTATATTAAAGCTGCAGAGAAACAATTAGTTAATTACTGAAGTTACACACAAATGTCTTTCTTGGAAACTGAATCTGCTTTAGAGAGTTTAATATTGGAAATTGAGGTCGATGTATCCGTTGAAGATGAGACGGAAAATAATGCAGGTTTGCTGTATGTCAGTTTAGATGATTTGTGGATGAGAGCTGCTGAAAAAGTGAAAGAATATTTACCAGTGTCCCCAATGCAATATCAGTTTTTGGGGGATTAGATAGGTATTTGCGCCAGTCCAATGACATAGGATGTTATGTCGGGAATATATGCAACATTTCTGACAGAACGAAGTGTGAATTGCTGGAATCACCTTGGATTCCTTCCGATGATTTTGTCTTGCCTCATTCAACACATCAAAAACAGGGAAAGATTGAGAAAAGATTTTTAAAGCACTCACATTTGAAAAAAATTCCTTGGCTTGTCTATTCGGATGTTGGAAAGGGGATTTTTTGCAAGTACTGCTGTTTATTTGTTGTCGGCGGGATGGGAGGATCCAATAAACAGGTGCACCTAAAAAAAACTTGTAACAGCACCCCTGACACTCTTCGCAAAACTTTTGGGCAAGGACGGTGAACTTGTTAAACACGAACAGCAGCAATATCACAGAGATGCTGTCGAAGCCGCAACGGACTTTTTGCGGATGTTTTTTGAACCGAGGAACGACATCGCCAATAAAATTCGCTCGCATCGACTTCAGCAAGTTGAGGAAAATAGGAAGCGGTTAAAACCTATCGTCGAAACCATTTTGTTACTGGGCAGGCAGAACATAGCTTTTCGGGAACATAGGGACCACGGCCACGGAATTATTGAAGAAGCAAAACCTTTGGTCAACGAAGGCAATTTTAGAGAACTTCTAAGGTACAGAGTTGCTGGTGGCGATACTGCGCTGAAATGTCATCTAGAGAATGCAGCGGCCAACGCAACATACATCAGTAAAACTGTTCCAAACCAGTTAATTTACTATTGCGCAAAGGAAATTAAAAGTGTCATTCTCGAAAGAGTAAAAAAGGCCAAATATTACTGTGTAATATTCGACGAAACGACGGACATTTCAAACTCTTCACAATTGTCGTTGTGTGTGGCATATGTGCATAACAACAAAAGACGTGAGGATTTTATTGGTTTTTGCGATGTGCATGAAAGTTGTTTTGAAGGCGTGTCAGCTAGATTTAGATTTTAGGTCCATGATTATATTTTTAATTTCAATAGAATTGCTTTACATTTAGCAATTTATACTGCAGGGGGTTTTCAACTAAGATACTGATATAATAAAAAAATAATATTTTGAAAATATATTCGAAATTTGGTCATTTGCACTTGGTGCTAATTTATGAGAAGTGGCTTGTGCCAAAAACAGTAGTAATACCCAATTTGTAGCAAAAATAAAAACTGTATTAACAGTTATTATTAATTTTCTGTTATTACAAGTTCATATACGTATGTAGGATACAATATTTATCCATTTATGTTCGAACAATACTCATTCTCGTTCAAACAATACCAATTTAGGTAACATGTTAAATATAGCAGTAGGGCAAGAAAAAGAATGTTTAAACTTTGTTCGAACAAAACTCATTCTCGTTCAAACAATACCAATTTAGGTAACATGTTAAATATAGCAGTAGGGCAAGAAAAAGAATGTTTAAACTTAATTTTCAAAGCGTACAGGTATTATTTCGTGTTATTTACGTTATATTCCTATTTATAAAAACACTTAATAATTAAAATTAAAAATGATTTTAAACTGTCCCATTTTTTCCTGTGTGTTTTCGAATTTGTAAAATTTCAGTTGTTATGCGGATCGCTAAATAACTTTTCTTGTGTTTTATTAGATTTTATTAAATTGATGTCAATTTATAAAGGAATGATAGTACTAATTCGTGGTATTACCATAAATTGTCATCTATTTTGATTTTGGAAATATTTGGCAATATGTGCTTTAAGAATCCCATCTTCCCGCATTAGTTTTGTTTTTTTTGCCAACTTGCATACTCTATTCATACTATTCAATGAAGTTTATTTTTGTTTTATTGTAAATGCATTTAAATCACATCTCCCAAGATTTTCGAACACAAACAAACATCTGTAATAGCATGATGTAATAAGATTATTTAGGCTAATTTAATTTCACTTACGCAAATTTCCCCTGATTGCAGAGATTTGTTTGAAGAGGTTTAAACAACCGCTTGAAACCAGCTGCAGAGGTGTCAACGTGGACGGAAAATACAATTGAAGCACTGGAAAACCCTATAAAGGAGGTGTCGCAAGAATTTGAATGCGGGTTTATTTACACTCCAGACTTGACAGTGACAACGATAATACAGCCACAATAATGAGAGTGCTCCCCTGCGAGCAAATGAGCGGATAATAGCGAGTGGGGAGTCGACGAAAAAAGAACCGACTGAAACGGGACACACACGAAATGATGTAAGACAATAGTTTTAATGTTACTTTGTAAAAATTAACAATCGGGTGACTATGATTTAAGAAAAGTGATTGAATTTTGCTTGACACAGTGCAAACCACGTTAAGGAGCCACTTTTGTATGTGGAGACAACATAAATTCATAACTTTTTACTTGTAGATAGAGTCAGAGGAAGTTGTTTATGAGTGTTTGGTTGGGTGAAAAATGATCTGCAAACAAGGAAACAATATTTCTCCGCTTTATACCAATAATATATTTTCCAACTTTATTCAAATATCTACGATTACAATATGAGAAAAAATACATTTTTGCAGAGATTTATTTAAAAAAGCTCTACTGTTTTGTATCAAACCGGATAAACACGTAAACGCTAACGGAAAATTTTGCACAAAAAATCATGAAAACAATTTGTGTTCCTGATCATATTTCTTCGCTTTATTCAAATCTACGTTTGAAAAATGGGAAAAAAATTATTTCTAACTTTGTTCAAACATACACGATTGCAATATATAGAAAGAATATTCATCCAAGAGGCTAATTTCTTCTTCTTGTCTATTGTGTTATTTACTGAAAAAGATCTTGTTGGTGAAATATCTGATTGCAGAGATTTGTGAAGAGGCTATCTACTATCAAACCGGAATTTAATAAAGAAACGTAAACGCTGGACGGACCGCGCTTGTCAAGCATAAAATTGACACTGGAGCATCACGGCCTATACGCCAACCGCCACGAAGAATGTCGTGGGTTAAGCACGAGCTTGCCGAAAAGGAGATTGAGAAAATGTTACGTGAAGGCATGATTGAGCCCAGTCGAAGCCCGTGATCCTCTCCTATTGTTTTGGTAACTAAAAAAGACCGTACTCAACGATTTTGTATAGATTTTCGTAAACTTAATGATGTTACGAAAAAAGATGCGTACCCCTTGCCCAACATTGAGGAAATGCTCGACGTCTTAGGCGGGTCCAAATGGTTTTCCACGTTGGATCTTGCCAGTGGCTACTGGCAAGTAGAAATGGACCCCGCACATAAGGAGAAGACCGCGTTTTCGTTACCCGGAAAAGGTCACTTTCACTTTAAGGTGATGTGTTTCGGGTTGACGAATGCCCCGGCCACGTTTGAACGGTTAATGGAACGAGTATTGGCTGGGTTACTGTTTAAATCGTGTGTTGTGTATATCGACGATATTGTTTGTTTTTCTACCGATTTCACGAAGGCTCTACAGGAACTGGAAGTCGTGTTTTGTCGCCTCCGAAGAGCCGGGTTAAAACTTAATCCAAAGAAGTGCGAATTCTTGTCTAAAATTACGAAATATTTAGGTCATATAGTGGGTGAGGACGGAGTTCGTTGCGATCCTGAGAAAACGAAAGCGGTTGGTGAGTGGCCAAGACTCAATAATGTTAAGGAATTGCGAAGTTTTCTAGGTTTTGCTTCATATTACCGACGTTTCATTCGAGGGTTCGCCTCAATCGCTGCTCCACTAACAGCTCTAACGCACAAAAATATTTTGTTTTCCTGGTCTCCCGTGTGCCAATCTTCCTTTATAAGATTAAAGTCGGCCTTGACGTGTGCGCCGGTGTTGACGTATCCTTTACGTGAGACTCAGTTTGTCTTGGATACTGATGCGAGTGACACAGGTATTGGAGGTATTCTTTCCCAAGTAGTGAATGGTGTGGAAAAAGTGGTTGCCTACTGTAGTTCTACTTTAAGCAAAACGGAACGTCATTATTGTACCAGGTTTCGTGAATTATTAGCCATGGTAAAATGTGTAAAAAAGTTTCGACATTATTTGTGGGGTCAGGACTTCTTATTACGCACCGATCACGCTTCCTTAAAATGGCTACTGACCATGAAAGCGCCGGAGGGCATGTTGGCACGTTGGCTTTCGGTTTTGGGCACTTATAACTTTACGGTTGAGCATAGACCCGGGGCACAGCATATCAATGCAGACGGGTTATCCAGACAACGCTGCAAGCGGGAGGCTTGTTTAGATTGCGGGAGCGTTGAGAGCACCGCGCCTATTGTTGCCGTCTTACAATCAAGAGCTGAACGAAATCCTCAAGAAAATAATTCGTCTGATGAATGTAGTTGGCTTAAACAATGGACGCTCGAAGAGCTGCGTCACTGGCAATGTGAAGATCCTTCTATTTCGCTTATAATAAGAAATAAGAGTATGAGTCAATATGCGCCGGATACTTTACGAATGGCAGTACACGAGACCACGCATCGGTATATTCGACAGTGGGATTTGTTGGAAGTCCACCAGGGCTTGTTGTATCGGTCGTGGAGACCCAATAATAATATTGATTCTTCCATTTTAGTACTGGTAGCTCCACAAGGGCTTCGGCGGGAAATATTCCATCATTTGCACGAACTGAGAACGGCGGGTCATTTTGGCATCACTAGAACAATTCATACGATTCATCGTCATTTTTATTGGCCTGGTTTAGCTGAAGACGTGAAGCAGTGGTGTAGATGGTGCATCCCGTGTTCTCGTCGTAAACCGTATCATGGAAGACCACATCGACCTCTTGTGCAAAATATCTCCGGTAAGCCACTGGAGCGGGTGGCCATTGACTTTCTCGGTCCACTGCCTCGAACTAAAAATGGTAATCAGTATATATTAGTGGTGGCCGATTATTTTACTAAATGGACAGAAGCCTTTGCCTTGCCAAATCAATTGGCCACTACCACAGCTGAAACGCTGGTTACACAGTTTTTTTACGATTTGGGTTTCCCAAAGTTTTGCATTCTGACCAGGGTAGGGATTTCGAATCCCATGTTTTTCAGGAGATGTGCCGTCTACTGAACGTCCGTAAAACAAGGTGTAAACCGTATCGACCTCAGTCCGATGGCCTGGTGGAAAGATTCAATCGCACCATTCTACAGATGCTATCCACATGTGTAAACGAATACCACGACGACTGGGATGTTCATTTACCCTACCTTTGTTTCGCTTACAGGTGTTCTCGGCACGAATCAACAAAGTTTTCACCCAACAAATTGATGATGGGAAGGGAGACTACGCTGCCGTTGAAACTGATGTTTGGGCCTCCTCCAGCAGCGCACCATTTTCAATGCCACACTTCTTACGTGCAAAAGATGCAGAAACAACTAATAGATTCATTCGAGCACGCCTATCGGACTCTGAGAAAATGTGCCGTTCGTCAGAAGCGGAATTACGACCGCCGAGTCCGAACCACGGAGTCTTTCACGGTCGGAGACTGGGTCTGGTACTTCTACCCTCCTGCAGCACGGAGAAAACTGGGTCATGGTTGGACGGGTCCCTACCTGGTACGACAACAATTAAACAACGAACTCTTTGTTATTCAGAGTAATGCAACCACTCAACCTAAAGTAATTCACGCCGACAATCTTCGAAAGTACGAAGCGGAACATTTGCCCGAGAATTGGACTCGTGTACGAAATTTGGATGCTCGAAATGAAAATGTGGACGTTACATCTGAGCCAGAAAGAAACGAGCGCAATTCTAGATCCGATTCGCAATCATATTCGATGGGGTCCGGAGAGGCCATCGATTGGTCACCTGATGAAACGATACCTAGTAGTGTCGTAACGCCAACAGACGATGTTTCAATATATGGTCGAGTGCGTCGCCGACCCCAACTGATGTGTATTAGTAAAGTGTTTTTTTTCGTGCGTTTTTTTTATTTTATTTTCGTTTGGGGACAAACGTGTTTAAGTGGGGGGGGGGGAGTGTAATGATCTATATATTCGTTCTACTGTTAGTCTATTTACTCAATTATTTTTAGCCCGTTTTGTTAACCACAGCCAGTTTTATTTTATTTCAATGCCGAGATACAGCGCGCGTGGTGATTACCATCGGCGCATTCTTTCGTTTATTTTCGTCTTAAATTCCTGTGTTTTTCGTTGATTGATTGGTTGTTTTATTGCGTAAGGGCCGTTTCGTTTGCTACTTCTTTTTAGTCGGAATAAAGGAGTTGTTGGTTGGATCGCTAAGTGAACGGACTTGTTTTTTGTGGATAAAGAAGCTAAACGCTACAGTAGCAACAGATTTCACTTAAAGTGCCTTAAATAATATACCAAGGGAAATTTCACCATCTAATTTAAAGAAAAATATCGTAATAAAATCCATGATATATGGTCCTGCCAAACCTCTTCCATCATCCCAAACCTTCGCTTTTCTTAGCTATCTGATTCTGGCTTATCAGAACTTTACCTTTCTATCCCCAGTTAAACTCACGTTTTTACAACATATAACATAAACAACCAAGAAACAGACGATTCATTTGAAATGATCCCACAAGACATTTATGTTACAGCACTCGTATTTATCAAAAAAGAATAAATTCACAACCATAAGTTTAATAACCCAAATAATTTTGCAAAACTGGAGGCACTTATTGCCTCGTTAAACTTTAAACCGGATATTGTTTCAATAACGGAAACCTGGATCGTGGAAAATCAACCCGGCCACTACAATAACTCACAAGGATATTCATTCATTTCTAATAACCGATCTAAATGTAGAGGAGGTGGAGTTGGGTTATACTGGATCGTGGAAAATCAACCCGGCCACTACAATAACTCAGAAGGATATTCATTCATTTCTAATAACCGATCTAAATGTAGAGGAGGTGGAGTTGGGTTATACATAAAGTCTAATCTAAACTTTCATATTAAACAATGTACATCCATCATGGAAGAAAAAATATTCGAACCACTGTTTGTTACTTTAGAGGACATAAGTTTTTAATACCACCAGTAATTCATCGCAAAGTAGTTCCCTTATCTGTCGCGTAATTTACAGATCACCTGAAATCCTAAATCTAACCTTGAATTCCGTACTTATCTATCTTCAGTCCTAGATAAATTAGAAACTAGAAACTCCAAATGTATTATCATGGGGGACTTTAATTATTACCTCATAAACGAAAACAACACAAACACTAACGATTTCATAGATTTAATGCATGACTATTGTGGTAATACTGCCGCTGGTGACCAGTGAAAATTATGGTTTCAAAATGTTTCTTACGTCTCCCTGATACCCGCTGTATATTTAAAAAAAAACTTGGGCGTTCGTGTTGAAAACTAACTTTGAAAATGTGCAAAAACATGCTGCGTCGCCGTAATTCGCCTGACTTGCGTATGGTTAACGATATATTACGTCACAATAGTGATATGTTACGTCACAGTAGTGACATATTACGAACGTTAAACTACGTTATAATCTTGTTTTTCGCACCGTTTTATGCTAGGGAAAACCCCAAGCCCCAACCCATAAATCCCCCCCAAAACTAACAAATTACGTAATCTGTAACGTTAAAATCAAACGTGGTAATTCGCATTCTATGACGTAATAATCTAACCTTTGTTTAATCCATGACGGCTCGTGTGGAAAATACGGTGACGCAGCACGATTTCGCGCATTTTCAAAGTTAATTTTCGACACGAACGCCCAAGTTTTTTCGAAAACAAATTATACAGTGGGTATCAGGGAGACGTAAGGAACATTTTGAGACTAAAATTTTCACTGGTCACCAGCGGCAGTATTACTGACTATTGTTACCAATCATCAATTATAAATAAGCCAACCAGAATTACAGATAAAAGTGCCACAGCCATTGACCATATTTGGACTACTACTATCAATAGCTCACAAATCAAAGCAGGCAAAACAGACCCAATATAGATCATTTGCCAATAATCCAAGCAATCAACCTCAAAATTAATAACAGCCAGTCTAACATCAGTTCAAGAAATTTTAGCCAGAAAAATATAATAAATTTCATTGGAAAGTTAGCAGATATGGATATCAGTGAAGTTCTACAGGAAACAGAACCAAATCTTGCCTACCACCAATTCCAGCAACATTATATGACAGAATTTAGCAGTGGCTTTCCGGAAAATAAAGTAAACAAATTTGACCAAAGTAAATGGTTTAACAAAGATCTTTACCTTCTTAACAGAACCAAGCAGAAGTTATTTAAAAAGTACTTGCAAAGGAATACATAAGAAAAAGTACAATGCAGCTAGAAACAAATACCATCATGCAGTTATAAATGGAAAAAGAGCATTATAGAAAGCTATTTAGTGCAAACAGATTAAACATGAAAGCCACCTGGAAATCTATAAACTTAATACTTGGTAAAATCAAACTCAATACACAAAAGCATTTGTAATAGATAGTAAACTGACTACTGATCCACTCGTTATTTCTAACAAAGTTAATGACCACTTCTTTAAAATCTCAAAACTCCATTTTCATTTGTCCAACAACCCCCGAACTGAAATTAAAAATATAATCATGGACCTAACATCTAAATCTAGCTGTGGCATGGATGGCATCCCAAGTAGATTGATAAAATCCACCCCTGAAAACATTTTGCTTGCCTTATCCCATGTGTTCAACCTATCTTTACAAAATGGAACCTTTATTGATGATCGTCTTTGGACGAGAATCGAGCCTACTACAAACGTGACACTTCATTGAGCGACTTTCGCCATCGCCCCGGAAGTTTCTTCGCCGAGGGAGCACCGTTTGAACCAACAGTTGTATTTTTTTTGTTTTATAGTTAACAGCACCATTTTTTTGTTTTCTTATATATATATATATATCCTTTGTAAAAATATTTACGCCCCCGACTATCGTGGGTCAGCTATAATAAAATCTATACTAGCCGTACGACATCTTAACACTTTACGTTTTTTCTAGTTATCGCACACAGATGCAAGGCATGAATAACAACTGGCTATCCTCCACACATACCTCGAGTAATCTAATTCCTTTCGTGAGGTTCGCTAACACCACATCACCACTCATGCCGGAACCGTTCACATCTAACACAAGCAACGCTAAACCACATCCGGGGTTTTAAAAGATTAGTGGCATTTCATCTATGTTGCACAATATCGCAAGCACACCGTTCGACCTTATGTCTTACAATAGCGCCGACGGTACACCAGTAACTAGCGCGCCACACAAACCGGACTATATGTTTAGCACCCCAAATGCCCCTGGTAATAGTTCGGTACCTTTTTCATTTTATCCTACAATGCTTAACGAAATGAAAAACCCCAAACGCGTTAAACTGCCTAATTTCTGGACTTTTGCCGCAGCGCCCTGGTTTGGTTGTGCTGAAAAGTCATTTCAGCAGCAAAATGTTGTAGCGCAAGCAGATAAATTCCTTGCGGTCATTGGCGCACTTGGTAGTCCGGAAATATCGCGTGTAGAATATGGACTTGCACCCGAATCAGAAAGCGCTTATTACTTACTAAAAAACGCCTTATTGCGCGCTTTCGCATGGGCGGAGAGTGAGAAATTTGACGATATCGAGAATCTAGACATCGGAAACGACACACCAACCTAGTTTGTAAATAGAATGAAATCGATTTTAGGTAGCGACCGTGAAAACCCCTTCGCTGTTAAAGCTAATGCGAAACAAACTTCTCAAGTGTGTCCCTCGCGACGTCGAAATTACGCTGCACTCCCGCATGAATTTGAATTTTGAAGACTTGGTTGAATGTGCGGATGAGGTAGTAAAGGGCAGCAGTTTACGTAATAGTCACAAGGATAACGTTACGAGCAGACAGGACTTCAGTCCTATCGAAGCTCTGGGGAGGCGAGTCGATCCGGAACTTGACTGCACATTGTCATGAAAACCCGCAGTTTTCTCAAGGTCAAACATACCCGAGACCCCGCGTATCTTATAGTCGCGACGCACCGCGTTTTAGTAATCGGCAAAACCAAAGCGCAAGGTCACAAAACAGCGATCGTCGACACCGCGATGTTAAAATTCTTCGTCGCGCGCTCCTGACGACTATAATAGCAGTCAACGTAGGCCATCCCGGATTTGCATATATCACGACCGATATGGAAGCGATGCAATTCGATGCTCACCTCCATGCGGATGGCAACAAAAAAACTAAATTCGCGCGTGCGACGGAGACCAGCGACTCGACAGCGCGCGCGTATCAGTGCTAAAACATAAACGCCAAAACCCTCGTTTTTTTTTCGTGCACGATACTTGCAACAATATTCAATTTCTGGTAGACACAGGCGCAGAGATATCCGTGATTCCTCCACTAAATAACGAAAAATCTCTTTTTCACGCACTGAACGACACTAACATTAAAACTTATGGGTATCGGCATTTAGCTATTTCTTTGACTAATTAAGGAACATTTCGCTGGAAGTTTTGTGTTGCAAACGTACGTCACCCGATACTTGGCCTAGACTTCTTAGATTACTTCAAAATAATGATAGATGTAAGCAACCGTAAAATGTTCTGTATATCGCGTCCACCCCCAAATACCGTTAATACCCACACGCCCCAACCAAAGACATTAAAGAGCCTAAACACACCCCACGTCACTTTTATTTTTTATGGTAAATTCATAAAGCGACCGTTTTATTGATTCCAAAAATACTTTGCTTATTAAAATTGGTCCAGTATAGGCGGAGATATTCGTCCTCAAACAGTGATCTCTAGCGCTATCTTTTTTTTACTACGAGCTCCGTGATTGTGACGTAGGAACGTACTAGTCACGTGACTGATTCATTCGTAAAAGCGAAACCTGCGTTTTTTTTGTTCTCTCGTTTTTCGCTGAAAACACTGCCTCTCGCCTTTCTGAATGAGAGCGGCCACGCTTCAACAATTTTGTGACGTGTTTGTCACGTGGGTAGTACACTTCTCAATTTTTTTCGCCACGCATCTTTCAAATCGGTTTTTTGAATTTCACGGTGTTTAAGCTGGAATATCTTAGGTTATACAGAACCGATTAAAACAAGTAAGGTGTCGTTGGAATTAGAAAAACACACTCTATCGATTAAAGCGAAGTACATTTGGGGTGTGTTTAGGCTCTTTAAAACCAATGAGTGGAAACTTTGACGTCATAATGGCAAACTGGCGCACTTGTTTTGTCCCCGTCACGCTCTAATGCATTGCAATAAAAACCGTTGCTATAGAAGCCTGAATTCGATACGATTTGGTGTAAACGCAACTTTTTGGCGTGTCTAAAATATGTTGTCTACCTGGTTGCAGCAACCGCTGTACTGACTGTAGGTTGTTTTGCTTACCCGCAAAAAAATTATGCAAATCAGCAAAACGGTTGTGGGCCGATGATCTTGAAAAAGTTATTCGGCGATTTCGAAACGACAAATTTTTAAACAACCTGTATAAACGAGACGCAGTGAAAATATGCGAAAAACACTTTCTTCTGTCTGACGTAATAAACAGGAAGAAAGTCTTTTTATTAATTTTCAATTTTTGCAAACTACTCATTTCATCATTTACAGAAGGTAGACGGAAAGAGCTCGGTGTGGGAGCAATACCAATGTGAAGCATTCCACAAACGGCAACACTGTGTGCGGCGCGCGCCGCTAATAATTACTTTCGGGTGTTCCTTCTTTTGTCGCCACGTTTCACCATTTGTTTTAACTCCCGTCTTTCAGTTGCAGTGTTACTGTTTGAATTAGCTTACTGAGTTTAGTGATATCATTTCCGTTGTTATTTTAATCTATATCTAATATTCTATTTGTTTAAGGTCGTAGTTACGTTATGTTAAATAAAGCCTAAGTTTAGTTTAAATAAACAAGGTCTCGACAATTTATTTAACATAACAAATGGATCAAAAGATACTTCGACCAAAGGAGTTGTCGGTGGAACCCTCGTCAGTAGATGCAGCTAAAGTTTTTAAGTTTTGGTTACGGACGGTTGAAGATTTCATATCATCGCTAAGTGAAAGTCAAAGTTCTTCCTCGGCGATTAACAAGAAGCGGATAGTCATAAGTTGTTTGTCGCCCGATGTCTATCCGTATGTTGAAGAAGCAGAATCCTATGAAGAGATTATCCGAACCCTCCGAAGTGTCTACATCAAAAAGAAAAACAATATATATTCGCGCTATTTGCTTCTCAGTAGGCAACAATCGCCTGAAGAAAGTATTCCGGAATACATACAAGAATTAAAGTCGCTCTCAAGACAATGCGAATTCACTGCAGTAGAAGCCAATCAGTATCGGGAGGAACTGACTCGAGATGCCTTTATTAACGGACTTTCTTCTTCTGTCATCCGACAGCGTTTACTGGAGGTAGATTCCTTGGACTTGATGAAAGCGTTTGAACTTGCGGATAGTCTGGACCGTGCGCAGAAGTATTCCACATCTATGGGACGAAACGCCGCACCCACGCCGTCTTTTGCTGCATCTGCCCCACAGCACCAACACGAACCAAAACGATCTGCCCCACAGCACCAATACGAAGAAACTGTATGTCGACAGCAGGTCCGAGGTAAATGTATCTTTTGCGGTGGTTTTGCGCATAGTCGGACCAATTGTCCCGCCAGAAATGAAGACTGTTTTAAATGTGGAAGACGCGGACATTTCTCTAGAGCATGCCGAAGTGCACGATATGGGAACCGAGTTAGGATGATGGCTATGGATAAGCAAGATGAGGATCAGCCATATCTTGCTGTAATGCAAACTCCTTCAGTAGTAGCTGGGGCGCCAGATTGCCTTGGTCCCGCCGTGGTAGATGCGATTGTGAAAGGTCAATCCATTAAAGTTCTCCTCGATTCCGGTGCCTCCGATAATTTCTTGAACAAAAAAGTAGCTCACCGACTCAATTTACGTGTAGAAAAGTCGTCTGCGGTTATCGGCATGGCCACAAATGGACTATCAGCTACAACTCAAGGAAGGGCATCGGCTTCAATCTCTTTGTTGGGACGTGATTACACAAACGTTCCATTCCAGGTACTAGACGGTTTGTGCGCGGATATTATCTTGGGTAACAATTTTATGTGTCGGCATTCTGAAGTTATTTTTAAAATGAATGGCCCGCGACGTCCTCTGACGATCCCTCCTCTCCAAAAAGCAGTGTTAGGTCTTTTGGCTGCAAAAGTAGACCCTCCTGACCTCTTTAGGCACATGCGGCCAAACTGGAAACCGCTGGTAACCCGATCACGTCGATATAGTAAGGAGGATCTAGGATTCATCAGCCATGAGGTGAAACGGTTGCTTGAAGAGGAAATTATTGAACCATCCAATTCACCATGGAGAGCACAGGTTCTGGTGGCTCGCGAGGGATCAAAGAAACCAAGGATGGTAATTGATTATTCACAAACGGTGAATGTATTTACAGAGCTAGACGCCTATCCCTTGCCATCAATCGAGTCCATAGTTAACAAGGTGGCTCAAGATAAGGTTTACTCCTCCTTGGATCTGAGATCTGCGTATCACCAAATCCCGTTGAAAGACTCAGATCGACCCTTCACCGCCTTTGAAGCAGAAGGTCAGTTATATCAGTACAAACGCCTACCTTTTGGGGTCACAAATGGAGTATCTGCGTTTCAACGAATAATAAATCGATTCATACAAGACAATCATTTAAATAAGGTATATGCGTATTTGGATGACATAACTGTTACAGGAGAGACATTGGAGGAGCATGATAGAAATTTAAAGAAATTGTTAGTGGCTGCGAAAAGGCATAATCTAACCATCAATGAAGAGAAGTCCAAACTTCGAATGACCAGTATTGACTTTCTCGGCTACCGGATCTCTTACGGTGATGCACGTCCTGATCCGGAACGCCTACGCCCTCTCCTAAATCTACCGCCACCAGATACACCCCGAGAGTTGAAACGTATTCAAGGTATGTTTGCTTATTATGCGAAATGGATCTCGAGGTTCTCACACAAAATACAACCTTTACTTTGTATAAAGAAGTTTCCACTAACAAAAGATGCACTTGTTTGTTTTGAAACCTTAAAAACAGAGCTGGCGGCTGCAAGCTTAGGAGCCATTAGAAGTGAAGAGCCCCTACAAGTCGAAACGGACGCATCGGATTACGCAATTGCTGCAGTTCTTTCCCAATCCGGGCGCCCAGTGGCGTACATGTCTCGAACTCTAAACACGTGTGAACGGAACTATCCCGCGATCGAGAAAGAGGCGACGGCGGTGGTAGAAGCGGTTCGGAAATGGTCACATTTTCTTAAAGGTAAATCTTTTACGTTGGTTACGGACCAGAGGTCTATTTCGTTTATGTTCGACCAAAGAAACCGGGGTAAAATAAAAAACTCCAAAATTCTAATGTGGCGATTAGAGCTGAGTCAGTTCGCCTATGACATAGTTCATAGACCGGGACGTGATAACTTCGTCCCAGATGCGCTGTTCCGAGTGAATGCTCTTAATCGTGATTTGAAGGAACTCCAAACGCTGCACAATAATCTAGGGCATCCAGGTTTTTCAAGATTGTACCACTTTATTAAAACTCGTAATCTTCCCTTCTCTAGTGAAGAAGCTAAGATTATTTGTCGGCAATGTAAAACGTGCGCAGAAGTTAAGCCAAGGTTCTACAAACCAGCTTCTCGGAATCTGATTAAAGCAATGAGACCATGGGAGAGATTGAGCATGGATTTTAAAGGACCTGTCAAAGGTCGCAATAGCTATTTACTTATCATCGTCGATGAGTATAGCCGCTTCCCGTTTGTATTTCCTTGTAAAAGAATGACTTCCGCGGTTGTCATACAGTGTCTCACGAATTTATTTTGTTTATTTGGCTTTCCAGCTTACGTACATTCGGATCGTGGATTGTCGTTCATCAGCCATGAAGTGAAAGTTTTTCTGACGGAGCGTGGGATTGCAACCAGCAAATCTACACCATATCACCCTCAAGGTAATTCTCAATGCGAACGCGTCAATCAAACCATTTGGAGAACTGTTAAACTACTTCTGCACGGGAAACTTATGGCCGAGGAACAGTGGGAGGAAGTCTTACCCCAGGCGCTTCATGCCATTTGGTCTTTGGTGTGCCTAGCCACCAATGAAACTCCACACGAACATTTTTTTTTTTTTTTTTTTTTTTTTTTTTTTTTTTTTTTTAACAAAGTAATTGTATTTGAATAATATTTACATACAAAACTTTATTTGCATGAAAACACAACAGTACAGAATGAAAATTGTCACAGTTGCGTATATGCATGGCCTACCAACTCTGACTTTAATTAAGCAACTTGAATGCATTGTCAGCTAAATCGTGGCTTGAATTGATACAAGCCATAAACTAGCGTAAACAAACGAGAATGTTTCTCATTATATTTTCATACACGTAATTGTGAATAAATAACGTTCACTGCATTGCGATTATTTTAAGAATGTTGTTTACAAAAAGTTCAGAACGGATTTTGTTTGGAAATTTACAAGCGCTTAAATTAGCGTTTCAGTTTTATGCCTATATATAGTACTCAAAATCGAGAATGCGAGATTTAAATTAAATATACACGAAGTCATGAAGTATGTCGTACATACGCGAACCCTACATACGCGAACATAAGACATCCGGATGGACGGGAAACGACTGTTTCAACTTCTGACCTCGCCCCGTACCCCAGCATTGAGCCAACGGATCCGGACAGAAATGAACATGTAACGAGTGAACGATTCGAAACTCAGGAAGGGACCGCCAATGAACAAACCGGTGACAGTGAAAGATCTGAAATCATCGAACCCAGCAACGAAACGACGTACGAGGTGCCATTACGTCGATCGACACGGCAAAGAAAAGAACCCCAGCGCTACGGGTTTTAAACCGCGTATTAATCCTGTAATTTGTATTGTATTGTAATTTGTTAAAACAAAATTTTGTGGGGAAGAATGTGAAGCATTCCACAAACGGCAACACTGTGTGCGGCGCGCGCCGCTAATAATTACTTTCGGGTGTTCCTTCTTTTGTCGCCACGTTTCACCATTTGTTTTAACTCCCGTCTTTCAGTTGCAGTGTTACTGTTTGAATTAGCTTACTGAGTTTAGTGATATCATTTCCGTTGTTATTTTAATCTATATCTAATATTCTATTTGTTTAAGGTCGTAGTTACGTTATGTTAAATAAAGCCTAAGTTTAGTTTAAATAAACAAGGTCTCGACAACCAACATTGAATCTCCCACCGAAACGCGGTAGCTTTAGTGGCTGCAAGTCCACTCCCACTAACCAAGATCATCATCACCACCACCCCACACTTTGAAACTTTCAATTCACTGGCTCAAACACCTCTTCCACTTGGCTGAAAAATATAAATAAAAATAGCGAGACTATTAATTAATTTTTTGAAGATGGTCATGACCAACCAAAACTTCATTTGAAAATCTTCAAGGATTTCAGGGTTTTGGCTTCCTTTATGGTTGGGGTGCTCCAGATTGTATACAGTTAGATGTTTAACATCAACCTCTTGCTGAAGCCCTGAAATCTGTGTTTCAGTACAGAACTTGTAGTGTACTGCTGGGTGACCTAAATCCGGGGTGTGTCATTACATGACCAAGGCCAGTAACCTTTCTGGAAGTTAGATTAATTCCAGAAGTGAACATAATAACGCATAGGTGAGCAATAAGACAGTATCTGTACATGTAGGCCTAATCATGCATTACATTTTAAATTTAAAAAAATATTAAATCTTTAACACATTCTAATCAGGGCAGAAAAGTGTCAGATATTTATGAAAGATGGACAACAATGCAGAGAATGTGGGTGTGTTAAGAAAAAAGTAAATAGAAATACAAACCGAAGAAAGATTTACAAGGAGAAGGTAAAAAGAATACCCCTTAAAGGATTCAATGTGGCCACACAATAAAGGAAAGAATCAAATGCTCATTGGAACAAAAAGATGTTCGGTATTGACTATTGATATTTCTTTCTAAAAACAGTGCTGAATTAAAATGCAATTACTTGACAGAATCACTGAATTGGAAACAAAAATTAAAAAAACTTTGAAACTGAAGAACGTTTGGTTGTCGTAGAGGCAGATTTAGCAAATGATTTCAAAAATTTAATGGCCCAAGGTACAGTTTCAGCAAAATAAACAACCTTTCACCCTTTAACCAGCTTTTTTAACTTTAGCCTGTGACAAGCAGGAAGTTAATGACTTTTATAAACTGTTTTGGGAAGAACAGATCAAACTTAATGGTAGCAAAACAAAAGGTGAACGTTACCACCCAGAGATTATTAAGTATGTATAGCTACTAATATAAAAGGATTATGTATATACGGTTTACAGACATTCGGTTATTCATGTGTTTAGATTCTAAAAGTAAAAGTTGTTACGAGGAGCTGCGGGAGTCTGGTTTGCTTCGCCTACCCAGTTCCAGAACATTAAATGATTATGTTCGAATACTCATGCTACTTTTCATTTGGAACAGTTCTAAATGGTAAAAAATACTATTTTAGGAATCTTTACAGCACATCACCTGGTATCCAACAGCATGTGTTGCAGGAGTTGAAGTTGGAGGCTGTAAAACTGCAGTCTCATCAACGACTTCTTGTAATGTCTCTAGATGAAATGAAGGGGGTAAGTAAATATGTTTATTATTACTTCTAATTTTATATATTGTCATGATTTCGTACATTACTTACAGTTTAGGAAAATATTATGTAGGATGCCACCACCGACTCCATAGTTGGATTCGTTGATCTTGGGGCTGAAAGAAAAAAGGAAACGATAGCTGCATCCCATGTGCTTCAGCTATATGTTAGATCCATCACGAGTCAGTTCTCCAGACCATTGGCTTTTTTTCTCCACCCACAACACCAAAGCATATAAATTGGCCAGCATGTTTTGGGAAGAAGTTTCAGCAATTGCCGATTGTGATTTTACAATAATAGCACTTGTTGCAGATGGTGCAGCTTGTAACAGGAAATTGTTTTCTCTGCTAAACAACCTGGATTTAGATATTCCGAACAAATGTACAAATATCTACCAACCGGAGCTTTCAATTTTCTTAATATCTGATCCTCCTCACTTGCTTAAAACCGCAAAACAAAATTGTAATAATGTAAAAATTGTAATAATGTAAAATCAAGTCGTCCAAATGGTGCTAGACTTTTAAAATATAGTGACCATTTTATACTTTGGGAACATTTCTGCCGGGTTCCACAGTTGTTCGAAACAGATCAACTTCGGTGCTGCAAGTTGCATGATGGTCACTTTTCGCAAAAAAATTTCCTCAAAATGCGAGTTTCTTATGCTGCTAGGCTGCTGTCAAATACAGTTGCGAGCTTGATGGAAAGTAGAGGTGATGACAGAATGAAGCGCAGTGCTTGGTTTGCTCGTCTGATGAACCGATGGTTTGATCTGATGAACACTCGCTTGAACGGTGGATATAACAAGGATTTGCGAGATCCACGACTGAGTTGGCTGAAAGTGGACTTCTTAAACGAGCTCCAAAACTGGAAAGAGAGCATAACTGGTGACACTGCTACAGCAAAAGGAAAACAGTTTTTAAGCCAACAAACTTACGATGAATTAGTGATGTCAACCCGAGCAATGGTGGAGCTGATAGAGTTTATCTTTTCTGTAAGCCCCAGCGACACCTACATTTTAATCCACTTGAAGCCTATTTTGGAAAAATGCGTCAACTTGGTCGTCGGAGTGATGTTCCAGATGTTAATCAATACTCTAAATTTAAGAATATTATTTTATGTCAAAAAAAGAAAATCTGTAAAAGGGTGCAATGTATCACATACCATTTGATTAGAAGAATGGTCCAGTGGCACATTCCAAAACGAAAAAAAAAATTTAATAAAAAGTTGATTTTTTATGTGATAACGATGGGCCACCATACTGCTCTTTCGTTAGTAAGATCAGAAAAAATATGTTTGTTTATTGAGTTCTTATTTTCGCAATTCTTATTTATAGTTTATATTTTGAAACGCCAGTGCTGAATTAGTAGAAAGTTTATTAGGCGAGCATATGCATGATGTTAAACGATTAGAAGATTTAAAGACCAGGCAAGTTCTATCATATAATTGTATGACATGAATAAGATATTGTCACTATATTACTATATATAGTAGGGTGGGGGAACATACGAGAACTTTTTTTAATTTTCGTTTTACGGACCCCCATTTAATGATAATCAGGAAAATATTGTTACAGAATTATTTCACAGTATTACCACGACTTGATAAAACGCGCGATTACTGTTTTAAATATTAAAAAATGCGAAATAGTAAGGTGCTTATTCCGAAACCAATCCCGGCGATGCTTAATTAATAAACGGACTGCTTCAGGAAGATATGACGGTGCAAACAGTACAGCACTTTCTTAAATCTATTTTATCTCAAACCTCAACGTCGTTAAATGAACAGTTTAAAACTCCCAAGTTACAAAAGGCTTGATTTTATTAAGAAATTTGTAATTTAAACGTATTCTATACACTGAAAGGTTTGTGAGTCACACAGTTATTAAGCATAAAGCTCGGTCAAAAAATTCAAAATGACGTAGGTGTTTTACGTCACAATAGCGAAATAATGTACAGACAATAGTCATTACTTTATATCCGTTTTTTAAAACTGTCTAATAACTTTCGTCGCTGCTATCGAATTTTAAGGTTGTCAGTAGATTCATCTAAGTTCATAGTGACGCACGGTTTATCACACAAAATAGTTTTACTCTATTCCTCAACCATTTCCCTATCGTCCCCCGCTTATTTGGGGTAAAAAAATAGTTTTCTTCCGTCCCTCCACTAGTTTTCCTCTCGTCTTCCCACCACGTTCCTATACAGAATGCAAAAAAATTAAATCGAAGCTGCGTAGCCTTAATAGGACGACGTATTTAAGCAGAAAATAAGATTGACGACAAAGAACGTGCATATATAAAATATTACAATAACGCAACGATCGTATACATTATTTTATATATTTTTTTTGCAAGTCTGTAAAGACTTAGCAGCGAATTTACGGTGCTTTTATTGGGTTTATCGCCTGTTTCATACATATTTTTTTTTAGAATTTATTACATATATATAACGGCTACATTTATAAATGATGGCAGTGATGCTTCAAAATTTGGGAAACCAACCTTTTGCCTTTGTTGTGGAAGTCTCAAATGTCCCGACACTTAAACCGTGTGGCGGAAGCGCTTACTCTTTTAAAGGCAAAAATTGGCAGTCTCGAAATGATTTCAATAACGACGATACTTTAGCTCGATAGAATCGGCTCACCAAAGCGGGACATATGTACGGCAGTTTACTTTTTATCCAGATTTAGTAGTTCATCTTGCAGAAATGAATAAATTAGTAAAACTTTCAATGGCAAATTCGGAATTGAAGCAGGTGGTTTTATGTGACACTACATTTTGCTTGGGGGACTTTAACGTGTCTGTTCTTGTAGCACGAAATACAAAATTGCAGGATGATCCGATATTTCCAATAGCATTTATGCTCCATGAAATGAAATTTCTCAAATACCATCGAGAATTCCAACGCGACAGCTTGTCCTTAATCGGAATAACGAAAGCCAAAGATATCCCGATAGTTACAGATAGAGAAAAGGGAATGACCAAATGCCTCAAACACATTTTCCACGTCTTGTAAACGTATTCTGTACGAATTACATCTTGAAAGACGTCGAAAGATAGATTAAAAAGCAAGACGGAGAGAAGGAGGACGATAACGTGCTAAAAGATGACTTCGTCTCATTGATTGTACGTAAAAGAGTGATTTTGATCAAGTTTATTCAGTACTTTCAAGTACTATGACAGAATCTTTCAAAAAATATTTTGATACTAATTTGGTACATCTTGAAAGACGTCGAAAGATAGATTAAAAAGCAAGACGGAGAGAAGGAGGACGATAACGTGCTAAAAGATGACTTCGTCTCATTGATTGTACGTCAAAGAGTGATTTTGATCAAGTTTATTCAGTACTTTCAAGTACTATGACAGAATCTTTCAAAAAATATTTTTGGTTCAACACTTTTGCAAATTTATAACTGCATCATTCGCTGCATTCCAAGAAAACGGGTAGCACTAATTTAAGGAATTCGGAATTGTCGGAATTGGCACCAATTCAATGAATCGTCGGAAAAGTCACGAAACTAATTTAATGAATTGTCGGAGTCGGAAAAATCGTCGGAATCAGCATTTTCTCGTCTGTTTGTCCATGCGTCTATTTTTACGTTCATATACTACCAGGTTTGGTGTCGGAATCATGGCCTACTGCCTACTAAATATATCTTTCTGCCTACTAAATATATCTTTAGTAGGCCACGGAATTGAAGATTTTTGATCTTACACTAGACCATTATTTCATGGCATAAAGAAAAAATTACAGTTGTAAATGCTATTTATTTACTAAGTATATCAAAAAGAATGGTATATAAACGAAGCAGTTGTACGAAATCAATTTAAAATTGGATCATGTTTTATGGACGATTGTTTGTACATGAAAAGTATGTCCCATCAAATGCAACTTTGCCTGAAAGGCAATTTTTGTGAAACCACTTTCTGCATGAAACACACAGAACTTGGAAATTCCTTGATTTTATTACCGGGACCTTGCATTTAGCCCAATAACCATGAACGGTCTCCGCGTGTTGCAGGATCAACAACGTTTACGTGCAGGGGAAATTTCCTCGTCCAAATTGGTTCTACAGAATTTCTAGCTTTATTTAATTTTCTTCTTTTTTGGGTTTTTGAAAAACAGATTCGTGCTTGTTGATCATGGTGTTTACCCATCCCCTAGTCGGGACGGACGCTATTATCCGTGGTAACTGAAGTTTGTTCACCAAACAATACCAATCAATCACCGTATGGACTCCGCAGTCCGGAACAAAACATAGTATTTTAACCTCACCTTCAGTACAAAAATTCCACAACTGAACGAATCTTTTTGTGTTGGGTGATTTATAACAACAGATTGGTTCCACGGAACTTTTAAAAGCTTTTTGTCTTTTTTGTTGTTTCGAATTTGTAGATATTTCCTATAGGACTGCCCAGAACAATTGGATTATTATAGACGAATACGAAATGGTGTGAATAATGACAAGTTTAATGTATTTTTAATCTTACCAAAATCTTTGTATAAGCAGTTGTGCACGTTTGGTTTGTGGTAACTGAAGTTTGTTCACCAAACAATACCAATCAATCACCGTATGGACTCCGCAGTCCGGAACAAAACATAGTATTTTAACCTCACCTTCAGTACAAAAATTCCACAACTGAACGAATCTTTTTGTGTTGGGTGATTTATAACAACAGATTGGTTCCACGGAACTTTTAAAAGCTTTTTGTCTTTTTTGTTGTTTCGAATTTGTAGATATTTCCTATAGGACTGCCCAGAACAATTGGATTATTATAGACGAATACGAAATGGTGTGAATAATGACAAGTTTAATGTATTTTTAATCTTACCAAAATCTTTGTATAAGCAGTTGTGCACGTTTGGTTTAAACCAGTTGGCTCGCCCAACCGTGTTTAGATATTGTAATCATACAACAAGTACCATATTATAATGTTAGGACAGACACACAAAGTTAACAAGGAAAAATGGTAAAATAAAACATATTTCTTCATACTTTATTTAGGGAATGCGTGCGAAAATATCATCTTTTCCCTCCAAAATGCTAGTTACTACAAAGCAGTCCAACACCAGAACATTCTTCCTTTTAGAGATCAGATTGAGATAAAAATCAATGGTATGAGTAAACAGGTGGTTATTAACAAAAATACTACATCAGTTTCTACCAATCAATCCAGCCAGTTTAATCCAGACAATGTCTTCAATGAACACTCCCTGTAAAATAAAGTTTTCAGTGTCCAAATAAGATTTTCTGGTCCTTTTTTTGAAAAAAATGTGAAATTTGTCAAATGAACTCTGTAATGAGCAGTATTATCCTAAATTTCAATTTCCATTGGCAAAAGTTCTTCATTATTTGATTTTTTGTTTTGTTCGTTCCATTCGTGATTTTATTTTTTGTTCGTTCCATTTATAAAGCATTCCTTTATTTGGTCCAAACATCCCTTTTCGATTTTGTCAATGATGTACAACCTGTTAAACGAACCACATTTCAAAACATTTTTTTGTATTACCTGAGCTAAAATATCAGATACAAAAACAGTTGGTTGCACTTTAAAACTTAGCAGTCCATCTATATAATCCCTTGCACCTTCATGTCACAGCAGGGTTTTGGCTTTTTATGTTGAAGTTCACCATGCCTCCTGACTGAAGACAAACTTTTGAAAGGAACCGAACAATGTTTGCACGGATAACTTTCAGATGAAGAATCTATAAAACAAATGTCATATATTTTACATCCAGTTTTGTGAATCAAGCATAATTCTAAATAGATTTGATTATGCAAACCATCGTTTTGCTTACTGTCAACTTGCTTGAGCAGACACTCTTGTTTCGCTTCAGGAACAGGGATGGCTGAAAAATCAATTTCAACAGTTTTAGTTGATTCAATGAACCGTATAAATCTATACGTGCCAAGGCGAGTCATAACAAGCGTTTTTTATTTCATAATCGTCATACGATTTACAAGTTGACACATGTAACTGTGTGGGTGATTATTTTTTAATTTTATTTTTTATACGGCTGTAATTATTGACAAACAGTTAAAAACCACTGGGAAATCGATTGTCGTTAGTGTTTTGTCCAAGGTTTATAAGCGATATGACGACAGGCGAAAATAGTAACAGATGCAAATTTCCAACCCATATATCTTTAGGCCAGAAAAATGCGCGTTTACTAATGCCATGGCATCTCGGTTTTTAAAAAAAAAATTGTGGACATTCATTTTATACAAGAACAATTTGCACATTACAGCGCATCTATATAAAAAATTAAAGTAAATAAGTTTTTGTTGGATCTAGCCGCAAGCATATTTATTGTACAATGTAAATCGATTAAGTTGACATGCAAATTATTGTGCAATATACAACATCCGTTTTCGGCTAAGACATCCGACGCGCCTGGTAAGCAAGTTCCACCATGTTGTCATGGAGATTGAAAATAACAGTTACACGTAAAAACACAGCTGTTATTGGTTGCTTATTGTTTGATTGAATTCTCTAATTAAAAATTAATTACGTGCTGTACGTGCACAATGAGCTGAAATGTTCTCTAGCTTGACAGATGTCAGAGACCATATCTTTTAAATGGTCTAAATATTTGTGTTCTTGGTAGACAGAACACACATTAAACAACTACAACGAAGTTAGCAAACTTAGGCTGGTGCTAGGGCTAAATACCCGCCATCTAGACTTTGCGTCCACAATCTAAAGGTTATTATACCTAGTAAAAAGTATATGCGTTTACAAGTACGCAATAAATACAAAGAATACACAACAGATTTATAATGTTACAGTTGGCGCTTGGTTCTCGCTCAAATCCATTATGTGTACATGTTCATACAGTGTAGTACAAAAAAGTTACGGACATACCATATTTTGAAATAGTCGGTATAGTTATTTTTAAATTAAAAAAAAAAAACATTTTTAAATTAAAAAAAAAAATTCAAATTAAAAAAAAAAATAAAAAAATTTAAATTAAAAAAAAAATACATGTTCATACAGTGTAGTACAAAAAAGTTACGGACATACCATATTTTGAAATAGTCGGTATAGTTATTTTTAAATTAAAAAAAAAAAACATTTTTAAATTAAAAAAAAAAATTCAAATTAAAAAAAAAAAAAAAAATTTAAATTAAAAAAAAAATACATGTTCATACAGTGTAGTACAAAAAAGTTACGGACATACCATATTTTGAAATAGTCGGTATAGTTATTTTTAAATTACCATATTTTGAAATAGGCAGTATAGTTATTTTTAAATTAAAAAAATATATATTTTTAAATTAAAAAAAAAAACATTTTTAAATTAAAAAAAAAAATAAAAATTAAATTAAAAAAAAAAAAAACGATTTCGAAAATGAAATTGAATTTGATTTTCCTCACGTAGCCTGCGCTATCAATCCCATGCTGTTTGAATGGGCGATGGCCCAGCGCTATCAATAAGAAGAGAGCAAAGCTCTAGTTAGTGCGACGGATCGGGAAATTTACTTCTATTAAGCCAGTTCATTTCCAACTGTCACTGCCTGCGTGCGGCCAGCTAAAACGAATATGTGCGGCAAATCAAACCCAAAGTTTTTTTTTAAACCAAATCAAACCCAAAGTTTTTTTTTTAAACCCAAGGTTATATATTTTATATTTCAGTACTATCACAAAATCCGATTTCTATGTTACTACAAAATAGTAGCCATTCAAGCGTAACAATAATGCGTAGCCACTAGTCTAGCCAATAGCCATATCAACTGAAAGGCTCTTTACTGTTGTTTATTTCTTAAGAACTGTTTAAATTTAAAAAAAAAAAAAATTAAAAAAAAAAAAAAACGATTTCGAAAATGAAATTGAATTTGATTTTCCTCACGTAGCCCAGCGCTATCTCAATCCCATGCTGTTTGAATGGGCGATGGCCCAGCGCTATCAATAAGAAGAGAGCAAAGCTCTAGTGAGTGCGACGGATCGGGAAATTTACTTCTATTTAAGCCAGTTCATTTCCAACTGTCACTGCCTGCGTGCGGCCAGCTAAAACGAATATGTGCGGCAAATCAAACCCAAAGTTATATATTTTATATTTCAGTACTATCACAAAATCCGATTTCTTCTATATTACTACAAAATAGTAGCCATTCAAGCGTAACAAAAATGCGTAGCCACTAGTCTAGCCAATAGCCATATCAACTGAAAGGCTCTTTACTGTTGTTTATTTCTTAAGAACTGGTCAGATATACTGTTTTCGTAGTTTTAAACAGCCGTTATAGTTAAACATAAGCTATAAAGCATGACGTATACTTACAACTTACGCATGTACCTATGATTTTATACCAGATTTGTAAGTTTGGAACATAATGTGGCAACATAACTTGGATTTAAAAAAGTTGTTGCAAAACTGTGTTACTAAAAATATGAAACGGAAAAGAAATCTTATATCTAGTCCAAAAAAAGTTTACTCAATACGCATGGAGCATTGACACCCCGCTTGAAGATGTGTGTGCTGCAATTGATAAGGAACTACAAGACACAGGAAAACATTTGGGTTACAGAGCAATGAATCAAAAACTTCGATGTCATCATAATATATTGGTTCCAAGGCACCTTGTTCAACATATTTTGATCGAAAAGGATTCTGAAGGAACAGCTTTAAGAAATGTAAAGAAAAAGGCTAAAAAACCCAAACAACCATTTCAATGTGATGGACCTCAGTTTCTATGGATGGACATGACAAGCTGTGTGGTTATCAGAATTATACGTTTCCACTTGGCATATATGGTGCAATGGATATACATTTTCCAGGAAAATTTTTGACAAGCTGTGTGGTTATCAGAATTATACGTTTCCACTTGGCATATATGGTGCAATGGATATACATTTTCCAGGAAAATTTTGTTCTTGTTTGTTACTTATTGTGCAATGGATATACATTTTCCAGGAAAATTTTTGACAAGCTGTGTGGTTATCAGAATTATACGTTTCCACTTGGCATATATGGTGCAATGGATATACATTTTCCAGGAAAATTTTGTTCTTGTTTGTTACTTATTCTAACTCCAACCCATTAATTATTGGAAAAAAGTATCTGGAATACATTTGTTCATCTTATGTTATCATAGTATACTTAAAACATATAGTACAACGGCAGCCATTGTAACCATTATGACGTAATTGTTTGGTCACGCTTCAATGTCACTGATCTCGTTGGTAATTATTTGTCGTCTGAAAATTACAGGCGGCAGAGTACACGCTATACTGAACATGGCGCCTACGCATTGTGCTGTTCCTGGTTGTAATTGGACCCGCAAAGCTGTTGCCAAGTACGGAATGCAAAATAGAAGTCTGTTACTGTTAAAAATCCGTTATTTGTAAAAACTGCTTGTGAAAAAGAACATTTTACCTCATTGACCAACTTTCTTTTGTCAGTAAGAGACGTAAGTGGAGGGGACAGAATAAAGAATATGCTGCATAGGGAAATGTTAGTAACTTTCCTTCGCGATATGTGTCTGCTTATTGCTTATTTAACTTAAAAACTTTACCAGTTTTATGATATGCTCTATAGTCTATACATTGATTTATGTAAAACAAATTCAGGGCAGGAATATGTGATGCACATTTTAATGAAGACGATATCATTAAAACTGGCAAAATAAAAAAGCTTAAGATCGGTGCAAGACCATGCCTACTGCTCCCCAAAAAAACATCTTTTTCTGCACCACAAAGAAAACTTCCAGCTGCAAGGAATACACTACAACAAAAGAAAAAACATAAAAATGTACAGGATTTAAAAAAGTCTTCGCAACGCTTGAATTTCTCAGGTAGGCTACAAACATTTGAAAATAAGCATTCTACCACTATTTTTAACCTTAAACTTCTAGCACGATATAACCCTGCCATATCTTCCAATCAATGTTGTGTTTAGATATTGTAATCATACAACAAGTACCATATTATAATGTTAGGACAGACACACAAAGTTAACAAGGAAAAATGGTAAAATAAAACATATTTCTTCATACTTTATTTAGGGAATGCGTGCGAAAATATCATCTTTTCCCTCCAAAATGCTAGTTACTACAAAGCAGTCCAACACCAGAACATTCTTCCTTTTAGAGATCAGATTGAGATAAAAATCAATGGTATGAGTAAACAGGTGGTTATTAACAAAAATACTACATCAGTTTCTACCAATCAATCCAGCCAGTTTAATCCAGACAATGTCTTCAATGAACACTCCCTGTAAAATAAAGTTTTCAGTGTCCAAATAAGATTTTCTGGTCCTTTTTTTGAAAAAAATGTGAAATTTGTCAAATGAACTCTGTAATGAGCAGTATTATCCTAAATTTCAATTTCCATTGGCAAAAGTTCTTCATTATTTGATTTTTTGTTTTGTTCGTTCCATTCGTGATTTTATTTTTTGTTCGTTCCATTTATAAAGCATTCCTTTATTTGGTCCAAACATCCCTTTTCGATTTTGTCAATGATGTACAACCTGTTAAACGAACCACATTTCAAAACATTTTTTTGTATTACCTGAGCTAAAATATCAGATACAAAAACAGTTGGTTGCACTTTAAAACTTAGCAGTCCATCTATATAATCCCTTGCACCTTCATGTCACAGCAGGGTTTTGGCTTTTTATGTTGAAGTTCACCATGCCTCCTGACTGAAGACAAACTTTTGAAAGGAACCGAACAATGTTTGCACGGATAACTTTCAGATGAAGAATCTATAAAACAAATGTCATATATTTTACATCCAGTTTTGTGAATCAAGCATAATTCTAAATAGATTTGATTATGCAAACCATCGTTTTGCTTACTGTCAACTTGCTTGAGCAGACACTCTTGTTTCGCTTCAGGAACAGGGATGGCTGAAAAATCAATTTCAACAGTTTTAGTTGATTCAATGAACCGTATAAATCTATACGTGCCAAGGCGAGTCATAACAAGCGTTTTTTATTTCATAATCGTCATACGATTTACAAGTTGACACATGTAACTGTGTGGGTGATTATTTTTTAATTTTATTTTTTATACGGCTGTAATTATTGACAAACAGTTAAAAACCACTGGGAAATCGATTGTCGTTAGTGTTTTGTCCAAGGTTTATAAGCGATATGACGACAGGCGAAAATAGTAACAGATGCAAATTTCCAACCCATATATCTTTAGGCCAGAAAAATGCGCGTTTACTAATGCCATGGCATCTCGGTTTTTAAAAAAAAAATTGTGGACATTCATTTTATACAAGAACAATTTGCACATTACAGCGCATCTATATAAAAAATTAAAGTAAATAAGTTTTTGTTGGATCTAGCCGCAAGCATATTTATTGTACAATGTAAATCGATTAAGTTGACATGCAAATTATTGTGCAATATACAACATCCGTTTTCGGCTAAGACATCCGACGCGCCTGGTAAGCAAGTTCCACCATGTTGTCATGGAGATTGAAAATAACAGTTACACGTAAAAACACAGCTGTTATTGGTTGCTTATTGTTTGATTGAATTCTCTAATTAAAAATTAATTACGTGCTGTACGTGCACAATGAGCTGAAATGTTCTCTAGCTTGACAGATGTCAGAGACCATATCTTTTAAATGGTCTAAATATTTGTGTTCTTGGTAGACAGAACACACATTAAACAACTACAACGAAGTTAGCAAACTTAGGCTGGTGCTAGGGCTAAATACCCGCCATCTAGACTTTGCGTCCACAATCTAAAGGTTATTATACCTAGTAAAAAGTATATGCGTTTACAAGTACGCAATAAATACAAAGAATACACAACAGATTTATAATGTTACAGTTGGCGCTTGGTTCTCGCTCAAATCCATTATGTGTACATGTTCATACAGTGTAGTACAAAAAAGTTACGGACATACCATATTTTGAAATAGTCGGTATAGTTATTTTTAAATTAAAAAAAAAAAACATTTTTAAATTAAAAAAAAAAATTCAAATTAAAAAAAAAAATAAAAAATTTAAATTAAAAAAAAAATACATGTTCATACAGTGTAGTACAAAAAAGTTACGGACATACCATATTTTGAAATAGTCGGTATAGTTATTTTTAAATTAAAAAAAAAAAACATTTTTAAATTAAAAAAAAAAATTCAAATTAAAAAAAAAAATAAAAAAATTTAAATTAAAAAAAAAATACATGTTCATACAGTGTAGTACAAAAAAGTTACGGACATACCATATTTTGAAATAGTCGGTATAGTTATTTTTAAATTACCATATTTTGAAATAGGCAGTATAGTTATTTTTAAATTAAAAAAAATATATATTTTTAAATTAAAAAAAAAAAACATTTTTAAATTAAAAAAAAAAATAAAAATTAAATTAAAAAAAAAAAAACGATTTCGAAAATGAAATTGAATTTGATTTTCCTCACGTAGCCTGCGCTATCAATCCCATGCTGTTTGAATGGGCGATGGCCCAGCGCTATCAATAAGAAGAGAGCAAAGCTCTAGTTAGTGCGACGGATCGGGAAATTTACTTCTATTAAGCCAGTTCATTTCCAACTGTCACTGCCTGCGTGCGGCCAGCTAAAACGAATATGTGCGGCAAATCAAACCCAAAGTTTTTTTTTTAAACCAAATCAAACCCAAAGTTTTTTTTTTAAACCCAAGGTTATATATTTTATATTTCAGTACTATCACAAAATCCGATTTCTATGTTACTACAAAATAGTAGCCATTCAAGCGTAACAATAATGCGTAGCCACTAGTCTAGCCAATAGCCATATCAACTGAAAGGCTCTTTACTGTTGTTTATTTCTTAAGAACTGTTTAAATTTTAAAAAAAAAAAAAATTAAAAAAAAAAAAAAAACGATTTCGAAAATGAAATTGAATTTGATTTTCCTCACGTAGCCCAGCGCTATCTCAATCCCATGCTGTTTGAATGGGCGATGGCCCAGCGCTATCAATAAGAAGAGAGCAAAGCTCTAGTGAGTGCGACGGATCGGGAAATTTACTTCTATTTAAGCCAGTTCATTTCCAACTGTCACTGCCTGCGTGCGGCCAGCTAAAACGAATATGTGCGGCAAATCAAACCCAAAGTTATATATTTTATATTTCAGTACTATCACAAAATCCGATTTCTTCTATATTACTACAAAATAGTAGCCATTCAAGCGTAACAAAAATGCGTAGCCACTAGTCTAGCCAATAGCCATATCAACTGAAAGGCTCTTTACTGTTGTTTATTTCTTAAGAACTGGTCAGATATACTGTTTTCGTAGTTTTAAACAGCCGTTATAGTTAAACATAAGCTATAAAGCATGACGTATACTTACAACTTACGCATGTACCTATGATTTTATACCAGATTTGTAAGTTTGGAACATAATGTGGCAACATAACTTGGATTTAAAAAAGTTGTTGCAAAACTGTGTTACTAAAAATATGAAACGGAAAAGAAATCTTATATCTAGTCCAAAAAAAGTTTACTCAATACGCATGGAGCATTGACACCCCCCTTGAAGATGTGTGTGCTGCAATTGATAAGGAACTACAAGACACAGGAAAACATTTGGGTTACAGAGCAATGAATCAAAAACTTCGATGTCATCATAATATATTGGTTCCAAGGCACCTTGTTCAACATATTTTGATCGAAAAGGATTCTGAAGGAACAGCTTTAAGAAATGTAAAGAAAAAGGCTAAAAAACCCAAACAACCATTTCAATGTGATGGACCTCAGTTTCTATGGATGGACATGACAAGCTGTGTGGTTATCAGAATTATACGTTTCCACTTGGCATATATGGTGCAATGGATATACATTTTCCAGGAAAATTTTTGACAAGCTGTGTGGTTATCAGAATTATACGTTTCCACTTGGCATATATGGTGCAACGGATATACATTTTCCAGGAAAATTTTGTTCTTGTTTGTTACTTATTGTGCAATGGATATACATTTTCCAGGAAAATTTTTGACAAGCTGTGTGGTTATCAGAATTATACGTTTCCACTTGGCATATATGGTGCAATGGATATACATTTTCCAGGAAAATTTTGTTCTTGTTTGTTACTTATTCTAACTCCAACCCATTAATTATTGGAAAAAAGTATCTGGAATACATTTGTTCATCTTATGTTATCATAGTATACTTAAAACATATAGTACAACGGCAGCCATTGTAACCATTATGACGTAATTGTTTGGTCACGCTTCAATGTCACTGATCTCGTTGGTAATTATTTGTCGTCTGAAAATTACAGGCGGCAGAGTACACGCTATACTGAACATGGCGCCTACGCATTGTGCTGTTCCTGGTTGTAATTGGACCCGCAAAGCTGTTGCCAAGTACGGAATGCAAAATAGAAGTCTGTTTACTGTTAAAAATCCGTTATTTGTAAAAACTGCTTGTGAAAAAGAACATTTTACCTCATTGACCAACTTTCTTTTGTCAGTAAGAGACGTAAGTGGAGGGGACAGAATAAAGAATATGCTGCATAGGGAAATGTTAGTAACTTTCCTTCGCGATATGTGTCTGCTTATTGCTTATTTAACTTAAAAACTTTACCAGTTTTATGATATGCTCTATAGTCTATACATTGATTTATGTAAAACAAATTCAGGGCAGGAATATGTGATGCACATTTTAATGAAGACGATATCATTAAAACTGGCAAAATAAAAAAGCTTAAGATCGGTGCAAGACCATGCCTACTGCTCCCCAAAAAAACATCTTTTTCTGCACCACAAAGAAAACTTCCAGCTGCAAGGAATACACTACAACAAAAGAAAAAACATAAAAATGTACAGGATTTAAAAAAGTCTTCGCAACGCTTGAATTTCTCAGGTAGGCTACAAACATTTGAAAATAAGCATTCTACCACTATTTTTAACCTTAAACTTCTACCACGATATAACCCTGCCATATCTTCCAATCAATGTTATCATTAGCTAAGATTGATAAAACTAGCTATTGACAGAATAATAAGTTCCATGTTTTATGAAGGTTCATGGATATTTTATGAATCCAAGAGCAATTTTGTGGCAGAAAAGAGAATAGATAGTTTTCTAATACCTCATATCAGGTTTGTTATTTATATTATTCAGATATATTATTTGGAATAATATTAAGCAAATGAAGCTCAAATCATGTAGTCCATCATAAAGTCTTAGTTTTGCTGAAAGTTAAATAGGAGTTCATTGAAAATATGCTGGAATATAAATTCTATGCCAGGAAACTATTTTATTTATGTTTATACAGAGCAGTTTTTAAAAGTGATGCAAGTCTTGCAGAGGTAGCTTATAGTGGATGGCAAGTTCAGCTTAAACAAATAAATGTTGGAAACCCTCAATATGAAACGTTATTCAGTATTTTACGTAAGTTGTGTTCCCTGCTATAAATGATACATTGAATAAATATTGAGTGTTTATGAAGCTGTATTGCAGATGATTTGGAATGCATAAAACTGTGTGAAGGAGTTTCAGAAGAAAAAATCACCAAATATAAACTACACTCTCTGCCATATTGGGATCACAATCAAATTAAAGCAAGGAATATATTTCGATCGTCTTTGTGCAGAATTATAGGTAAAATGATAGTTTTCAGACTCAGTTATGTGTGTCAGTGTCACTGTATTTATTATCTTGCCTCACCAAAGCCCAGAGAAAAATTATTTTTATTTTCCATCTAAGTGAACAGCGATTGTGATCATCATATGTGTGAATCTTGCCTTGCACAGTCTAAAAAAGAATTGACTAAAATTGAGGTATATGAAGATGATCATCCACTTAATGTAAGAGACTAATTGTATTGTATAGGCTAAGTGCAGTAATTAAGCATTTTATAGATTTTTTATAAACTAAACATTTATGATTTCAGTGAAGTCCTTTTTTATAAACTAAACATTTATGATTTCAGTGAAGTCCTATGTTTTATTGAAATATACATTTGAAGGAGACTGACTTGGAAGAAAAAGTTACAAATGAATGGCAACAGTTGTTTTTTCAACATCAGAAGGAGAATATGAAAAAGTTCCAATAGACGGCGTTATCATCCAGACATAATACGTTGGGCAATAGAGTTTTACTGCAGATCGCCTGCTGCTTATGAACATGTTCGAAGCAGTGGAGCTTTGATTTTGCCTTCAGCTTCAACAATCAGACAATATCGGTACGACTAATTGTGTTTATTTACTTGATTTCTCAAATAATTTCATTAATGCAGAAATTGCTTCAATCCAAAACCTGGAATCAGTTTAATTGCACTGCAAGAAATGGATCGTTTACAGATGGAGCACAAGTATTTGCCTTCTTACATTACATTAGATGAAATGAAAGGTGTGGTTAAATCAGAATCACAACTGTAATTTCATCTAGAGATAATCACATTTTCTTTTTAGTACGAGAAAATCTGGTCAATAAACAAGGGCAGTTGGTTGGGTTTGTTGAAGGTATTCATGGCACTGATGCAAAATTAGCAAGTCATATATTAGGTAAAGCTACTCAGATACAATTATATGGTTGCATCTGTGATAACCCTGTTTTTGCAGTATTTTATGTACGATCTATAAAAAGGGAATTGTCACTTCCTGTGGCATGGTATCCTACAAGATCTGCACCAGCAGAACAATTAGCCTTAATATTTTAGGAACTTCTCTACGAATGTGAAAAACGAAATGTTCAAATCCATGCTGTTGTTGCAGATGGTCTGTCAATTAACCGACGCTTTTTCAAACTGATTAGTGGTCATGCAACAATTCCACTTGATAAATATTTTACTGCCCCTAATCCCTTCACTCTTAATGATCGAGTAGTATTTTTGTGTTCTGATTCTTCTCATCTTCTTAAGGTAAGGTACCTGAATTTCATGTAATGTGATAATAATTTGGTATTATTTTGAATTTCAGACAGCGAGAAACTCTTTATTTCAATCAAGGCCATCTGGTACGAAGTATATGAATATGAATGGACATGATATTTTATGGAATCATATTTTACAACTGTATGAAACTGAAAAAGGGTCACCATTGCTATCCCGCACACGGTTGTCTGAAGCTCACGTCAAACTTAATCCATTTTCTAAAGTATGTACTTCAGAATTGTTATCACATGTTAAGTGGGCAACCTTCAATGTTTGATTTCTTATAGATGAAAGTTGGATTGGCAAAAGACACATTAAGTTGGAAAGTTGGACAATGTCTAAAATTAATGCCAAATGCTGAAGGTACAGCAAACTACGTGTTAATGTTTGACAGGTATGTTGCTAGTATTTCATTCTTGTGTGCTACATAAGCACCGATATTATTAATATTACACCACTAAATGAACCACAACCTTCAATGTTTGATTTCTTATAGATGAAAGTTGGATTGGCAAAAGACACATTAAGTTGGAAAGTTGGACAATGTCTAAAATTAATGCCAAATGCTGAAGGTACAGCAAACTACGTGTTAATGTTTGACAGGTATGTTGCTAGTATTTCATTCTTGTGTGCTACATAAGCACCGATATTATTAATATTACACCACTAAATGAACCACATATGTCCCTACATTTCAATTAAAATTTCTACCTGTTGCACCTTACAGTATTAGTGTGTTGTTATGAATGCTTGATATTCCTTAACTCTTTGTACGACAGGTGGTTTGATATAATTAACTGTAAGGCCTCATATCCAATCAGGCATGTTAATGATGAAAGGTTACAGTGGTTACAAGATGAATTTATTGAAAAGTTAATCAAATGGGAGGTAATAGTTTTTAAATAAAATGATTATAACATGTAGTTTAAAAGTTAAATTGGTGAGGTTTCATGCGATTCAGTGTACAATTTTACATTAAATAAATATTTTTTATCTTGAAATTTATTGAAAAGTTAATCAAATGGGAGGTAATAGTTTTTAAATAAAATGATTATAACATGTAGTTTAAAAGTTAAATTGGTGAGGTTTCATGCGATTCAGTGTACAATTTTACATTAAATAAATATTTTTTATCTTGAAATTACACTTGATGCCAATTTTAGGAGGAGGTTAAAAACAAACATGGAAATCAACGGAAACGAATCATTGCATATCCCACATTGGAAGGTCTGATATTTACATCTAGAAATATGATTGGGCTGTGTAAACAACTGCTGCAACTGGATTGTCTTGAATATGTCTGCCTTCACACTTTTACACAAGATGTGCTGGAAGCATTTTTTGGAAACGTAAGTAATTTATTATTACACCTACGACCTATATTTTATCTTTAGACATGTGAATGTACAAGCTTCAGTTTAACAGTATGTATAGTTTATCCATTGTTACTAGGATGTTTTATTAAATAAGATATTTTAATTACAGCGTAGTCATGGTGGTCGGTCAACAAATCCTGATATATCACAAGTAGCATACTCAATTCAGCATATTACCCAAAGAAAAATTATAAAAAAAATTAAAGGTGGTAATACTACTCATGGGGCTCAAAATCCTTGGACATCAGTTTGTCATTCACCCATGCCAAAACGGGCCAAATTCTAACTTTATTCCATCTTACATTAACTCATAACCGATCACATGACACATACATGTAAAATTTGCTTTTATTCATTAATGTTACATTCGTTTTAAATCACCTCTCAGCCCACGTGACTGCTTGTTTGAATATTGAAGAAGCTTCTGCACTAATTTTCTGGTATAACTGTATGATAATACTCTAACAAATAATTTAACAGAGTATGCCACAACATTTTCGAGATCCTTAGAGTTTTGTTCAAATTCCAAACAGCCTGATTTAATGTGATTGATAAAATAAATGAAATAACTACTACTGCAAATACTATCAGACAATAAATTGAAATTGATATCTACTGGTGATTTATGAATTTCCTGCGTAAGATATAAATAAGACTTTTGTAAAAGATACATAAATTCATCAGAGGGATATTTAAGACATCCAGCTTTTTTCTCCATAACAGTAATCAATGTTCCATTCGGTTTATCAGTTTGAAGATATTGCAGTGCCGGGTGATCCTTAAATTTAGATGAGGCCTTCCTTACTGTATAACCTCCTAAATACTCTATAATATCATTTTCACTTTCTTTAATGGATCCGAAATTTCCTTCAACTTTCTTTACACTATCTGGCTTGGTGATAATTCTTATAACTGTTAATAAATGTTTTGCTGCTGTACTATTCTCTAATTCATTTTCAAAAAAAAGGTGCGCTTCCATGCAAACTTGGGGGTACTGCATTAGCAATTCGGCAGATTTTTTATTGCTGCTGAACCGTTCTATCCATTTGCTAACAAGTTCGTTTCCCCTTCCGGTTAAAACTAGGTCGTTTTTAACTTCCTTAGCAACTAATATGGGTGTCAAGACTCGAGATTCTACCGCTGATGAGGTATGTTGACAATCATTCGATTCCCCAAAATCAACAAACGAAAGTTCATTGATGATGTTAGCTGGCAGTGTACTCCAATCAAAACTAGGGCGCATAGAATCCATAATAAAGTAATTAAAAATACCACAAGTCTTACATAAAACTGAAATTTATGAAGTTGCACGAACAAACGTATATTGAGTTGCCCAGCAACCGTGTGGCGTGAGAGCAGTTACATTTAAGCGTGACGAAGACAATGGACAAGTTCAGCCGTCATACTCTCTTTTAGTATACTCTGATGTTATGCCACGTTTTTTAAGACTAGACAGGGGTACAGAAACTGGTGTAAAATGGCAACGATACACTCATTTTTAAGAAGCAAACATGGCGACTTGGAAGATCCAACAGACAGTGTTATTTATGGACCATCTAATACCAATAAAATTGAACGTTGGTGGAGGGAACTTCACGACAGGTTAGAGAAGTTTTTTAAAGTTCAACTGAAGAAGCTGATGCTGAATGGAAAATACCATCCACATTGCATGACGGATCGACAACTGCTTTTTATGTTTATGAACCAATTGTATCGAGAGAATGTGAAATTTTTGTGAGTAACTGGAACAGTCATCGAATACGCCATCAGAAAAACATACATTTACCGACTGGTATACCGGACCATCTATTTCAGTGCCCTGAATTTTATGGCACGACATGCAAAGGTTTAACGATTGCTGGTGTGTTATGTGCTCCAGATGAATGGCTTGATGAAGATTTTAAAAAAAGGTGCATGTTACCCAACCCAGAATTGATTGCATCAAAAGATGCGGCTGAAAAGTATTGCTATTTACGTCACAAAACACCTCTTCTGTACCTATGTTTTTTGACCGTTTAATATGTACAGACAAGACAACTTTTGGGTTGTTTATTTTGTGAAAAGAACAGTAGTCATCAAAAAAATAAAAAGCTATTCTTGTATTTGTTCTAATATTGCCAAATTCATCATTTTACAGAACTTATTGCATGTATTAAAGGTAAGACATTTCCACGTCCTGTAAACGTATTCTGTACAAATTACATCTTGAAAGACGTCGAATGATAGATTAAAAAGCAAGACGGAGAGAAAGAGGACGATAACGTGCTAAAAGATGTCGTTCTTCGTCTCACTTGCCCTGTTTACATGATCGGATTGGATTTGAATTCAATCCGACTTGATGTGACGTCACACGAATTTCAAATCCGATCCGCTAAAACGTCATATTTACATGACGCGTTTCAATCGGATTAAAACTAAAATGGGGACCGAAGCGTTTGTAGTCGCCAGTTTTAATAAACCTTATTACCCGCAATAGGTTGTTATCAGTATAGCTTGAAATATAACAATCAGCAGCCTTTAAGTGCATATGTGCTTTATTTTTAATCTACTGAACTGGTTTATCTAAAATTCCAAAGTACCTGTTATTTATGTCCTGACATACTTTAGATAGGTTTTTGCTATTAATTCAGACAATGCTGATCCTCTCATAAACATATTGTGTTTCTGCTAGCTGAGTTCCACAAAAATGTGCTAAGTTTTGGTCCTATGCTTTTAACAAGTATGACATGTGTCAAATGAATGGTTTTATTTGTTTAATTTATTGGTAGTAGGTACTGCAACAATAAATTATTAACAAAAGCAAAATATACAGAACAGTAAAGCCACATGTTAATCTGCACAAAACAGAAGTTTATTCAGACATAAAAGTTTGGGTATCATACCACATACTTTATACAGACAACCAAATACACTTTGACAAAGAAGTCAGAAATACTTTTACATCACAAACACTGTTTTAATGATGTTTTTCTATTAAATAAAGCAGCGTTTCTGTCGCATAATCGATCATAATAAAACATAAACATATTAGCTTGTGAAACCATCATCAGTAAAACTTCATTCTTCCTGTTTCACAAGATGTTGTTCTCGTGGTGTTGATGGTTACTGAAATATAAGTGTAAATTTCAGTTTTAATGAATGCACTAAAAGTCCATCCAGGCATACTAACCTTTTTCTCATCTGCTTTCTTTAATCTTCCATCACTTCAGTCACTCTACCATTTTGAATTCAATGCATAACTTTTGTTGTTCTTTTGCTGCCAAATGTGTTGAACAATCCTCCAAGACAATTCATAATAAAAAAAGCAGTTTGACTGTAAACTACTACTCTGAGTATTGTGTTACTTGACTGGTACATGTACAAGCAAGTGCCCTTGCAAATAATGGTGGTCTATCTCCTCTATACGGTAGTAAAATTTGTACTGGTGAAGAATGCTCCCAACAATATTTTGATACTATATTTAGATATCGTTACAGATTAGGGAATACGCATGTGGTTGGAAAATTCTTCAGTAGCACAAATTTTGCTTGTAGACTATAAAAAGCTGGTTTTTACCTATTTCAAACAGCAAAATCTGCATTTGTCGGGTAAAATTTAATTAATTTGTCATGTTAATTTGTTGCCAGATGTACACGCACACTGCTACTACAATATTCGGTGCAAAAACACTACGTTAACTGTATAACAAGTTCTGAACATCAACATTTCCGATTGTTCAATCCAACTCGATCGCTAAATCCGACCCGTAAACCACTAGTCTGAGCGGATTGAGGATCGGTCGGCTTCAATCCGACTCGCCTTTTTCTCTTCGCCGAAAACGAGAGTAGCGGATCGAAACCGTCATGTAAACAGGGTAACTGATTGTTCGTCAAAGAGTGATTTCGATCAAGTTTATTCAGTACTTTCGTAAACAGGGTAACTGATTGTTCGTCAAAGAGTGATTTCGATCAAGTTTATTCAGTACTTTCAAGTACTTTGACAGAATCTTTCAAAAAATGTTTTGATAATAATTTGAAAAATGACTTGGTTCAACACTCTGCAAATTTATATCTGCATCATTCGCTGCATTCCAAGAAGATGCCTTAACCAACAACATCGCGGAAAGCATGAAAAACCACATGCCCAAAGGAATAACAGAACATAAAATATTCCCAATTGACCTGATGATAATGGTTTAAAGTACAGAAAATTAACAACTATGACTTTCTTCGTGGGGTGACTGGGTTCGGAAGATACAAATTAGAACAGGAATTTTCTTATTTGCAGCAATTACGTTGCGTATTCCAGCAATTTCAACAATGGAAAATGTTGTTAAGGAGATACGAACAATTTGAAAAATGACTTGGTTCAACACTCTGCAAATTTATATCTGCATCATTCGCTGCATTCCAAGAAGATGCCTTAACCAACAACATCGCGGAAAGCATGAAAAACCACATGCCCAAAGGAATAACAGAACATAAAATATTCCCAATTGACCTTGCGTATTCCAGCAATTTCAACAATGGAAAATGTTGTTAAGGAGATACGAACAATTTGAAAAATGACTTGGTTCAACACTCTGCAAATTTATATCTGCATCATTCGCTGCATTCCAAGAAGATGCCTTAACCAACAACATCGCGGAAAGCATGAAAAACCACATGCCCAAAGGAATAACAGAACATAAAATATTCCCAATTGACCGATGATAATGGTTTAAAGTACAGAAAATTAACAACTATGACTTTCTTCGTGGGGTGACTGGGTTCGGAAGATACAAATTAAAACAGGAATTTTCTTATTTGCAGCAATTACGTTGCGTATTCCAGCAATTTCAACAATGGAAAATGTTGTTAAGGAGACACGAACAAATTTCTCCGTCTGGCGATTTTGTTATAGGGAAAAGTTAAGATTTTTCACGTGTGGCAGGGTGTGTCGTGCTAAATGTTAAGATTTTGTTATTTGAAAAAACGTGCGGCAGGGTGTGTCATTCTAAATGATAAGAACTTCTCCGTGTGAAGTCGTGCTCAATGCTAATGTTTTTGGGGAAAGTTACGAGTTTTCACGTGTGACAGGGTGTGTCGTGCTAAATGTTGCTTTTGTTTGTGGAAAAAAACAAAAATTGTCTCGTGTGACAGGGCGTGTCGTGCTAAATGATAAGATTTTGTTACTGTGAAAAGTTAAGAATTGTGCTCTAAATGTTAAGATTTTGTTACTGTGAAAATTTCGGAATTGTCTCGTGTGACAGGGTGTGCTGTGCTAAATGTAAAGATTTTGTTACTGTGAAAAGTTAAGAATTGTCTCGTGTGACAGGGTGTGCTGTGCTAAATGTTAAGATTTTGTTACTGTTAAAAGTTCGGAATTGTCTCGTGTGACAGGGTGTGTCGTGCTAAATGTTAAGATTTTGTTACTGTGAAAAGTTAAGAATTGTCTCGTGTGACAGGGTGTTTCGTGTGAAATATTAAGATTTTGTTACTGTGAAAAGTTTCGGAATTGTCTCGTGTGACAGGGGGTGTGTCGTGCTAAATGTTAAGATTTTGTTACTGTGAAAAGTTAAGAATTGTCTCGTGTGACAGGGAGTGTCGTGTTAAATGTTAAGTTTGTTCCAACTTTTTTATATAGAAATTGACTGCTTCTAGATGGAAAATAGATTTGATTTCAGGTTTTGCAAATTTATATCTGCATCATTCGCTGCATTCCAAGAAGATGCCTTAACCAACAACATCGCGGAAAGCATGAAAAACCACATGCCCAAAGGAATAACAGAACATAAAATATTCCCAATTGACCGATGATAATGGTTTAAAGTACAGAAAATTAACAACTATGACTTTCTTCGTGGGGTGACTGGGTTCGGAAGATACAAATTAAAACAGGAATTTTCTTATTTGCAGCAATTACGTTGCGTATTCCAGCAATTTCAACAATGGAAAATGTTGTTAAGGAGACACGAACAAATTTCTCCGTCTGGCGATTTTGTTATAGGGAAAAGTTAAGATTTTTCACGTGTGGCAGGGTGTGTCGTGCTAAATGTTAAGATTTTGTTATTTGAAAAAACGTGCGGCAGGGTGTGTCATTCTAAATGATAAGAACTTCTCCGTGTGAAGTCGTGCTCAATGCTAATGTTTTTGGGGAAAGTTACGAGTTTTCACGTGTGACAGGGTGTGTCGTGCTAAATGTTGCTTTTGTTTGTGGAAAAAAACAAAAATTGTCTCGTGTGACAGGGCGTGTCGTGCTAAATGATAAGATTTTGTTACTGTGAAAAGTTAAGAATTGTGCTCTAAATGTTAAGATTTTGTTACTGTGAAAATTTCGGAATTGTCTCGTGTGACAGGGTGTGCTGTGCTAAATGTAAAGATTTTGTTACTGTGAAAAGTTAAGAATTGTCTCGTGTGACAGGGTGTGCTGTGCTAAATGTTAAGATTTTGTTACTGTTAAAAGTTCGGAATTGTCTCGTGTGACAGGGTGTGTCGTGCTAAATGTTAAGATTTTGTTACTGTGAAAAGTTAAGAATTGTCTCGTGTGACAGGGTGTTTCGTGTGAAATATTAAGATTTTGTTACTGTGAAAAGTTTCGGAATTGTCTCGTGTGACAGGGGGTGTGTCGTGCTAAATGTTAAGATTTTGTTACTGTGAAAAGTTAAGAATTGTCTCGTGTGACAGGGAGTGTCGTGTTAAATGTTAAGTTTGTTCCAACTTTTTTATATAGAAATTGACTGCTTCTAGATGGAAAATAGATTTGATTTCAGGTTTAGCAATGTGGCACTTTTTAGTAATCTAAACAACCCCAACGGTAACAACAACTCAGACTCCAGCAATTCCAAACCGTAAGTCTTTTGTTCCCAAATTGCGTTACTTTGTAATTGCAGATTGTTGTTAATCATTTTTATTTTTTGTAGAACAACAACACAAAAAAAGTAGAAAGTAAGTATAACAAATCTTTTTTGTCTGTATGTTAGTGGCAATTTATATATATTTATAATAAAATTTTATATATCGGCAAAAGCCGGTTTGAGTTTTTGCAACCGTAAGTGACAATGATGTTTTTGTTTATAACCTATAAAAGTTAAACATTCAAACTGTCTTAACTTTTATAGTAAAGAAGTTATTCCGAAAGGATTTAAACATTCAAACTGTCAACCTATAAAAGTTAAGACAGTTTGAATGTTTAACTTTAAACATTCAAACTGTTATAAAAGTTAAGACAGTTTGAATGTTTAACTTTAAACATTCAAACTGTCTTAACTTTTATAGTAAAGAAGTTATTCCGAAAGGATTTAAACATTCAAACTGTCTTAACTTTTATAGTAAAGAAGTTATTCCGAAAGGATTTAAACATTCAAACTGTCTTAACTTTTATAGTAAAGAAGTTATTCCGAAAGGAAAAAAGTTATATCTACAGTGTTTAACTCGAGTGTCGTGATAAATGTTAAGTTTGTTCCAACTTTTTTATATAGAAATTGACTGCTTTTAGATGGAAAATAGATTTGATTTCAGGTTTAGCAATGTGGCACTTTTTAGTAATCTAAACAATCCCAACGGTAACAACAACTCAGACTCCAGCAATTCCAAACCGTAAGTCTTTTGTTCCCAAATTGCGTTACTTTGTAATTGCAGATTGTTGTTAATCATTTTTATTTTTTGTAGAACAACAACACAAAAAAATAGAAAGTAAGTATAACAAATCTTTTTTGTCTGTATGTTAGTGGCAATTTATATATATTTATAATAAAATTTTATATATCGGCAAAAGCCGGTTTGAGTTTTTGCAACCGTAAGTGATAATGATGTTTTTGTTTATAACCTATAAAAGTTAAACATTCAAACTGTCTTAACTTTTATAGTAAAGAAGTTATTCCGAAAGGATTTAAACATTCAAACTGTCAACCTATAAAAGTTAAACATTCAAACTGTCTTAACTTTTATAGTAAAGAAGTTATTCCGAAAGGATTTAAACATTCAAACTGTCTTAACTTTTATAGTAAAGAACAACAACACAAAAAAATGGAAAGTAAGTATAACAAATCTTTTTTGTCTGTATGTTAGTGGCAATTTATATATATTTATAATAAAATTTTATATATCGGCAAAAGCCGGTTTGAGTTTTTGCAACCGTAAGTGATAATGATGTTTTTGTTTATAACCTATAAAAGTTAAACAATCAAACTGTCTTAACTTTTATAGTAAAGAAGTTATTCCGAAAGGATTTAAACATTCAAACTGTCAACCTATAAAAGTTAAACATTCAAACTGTCTTAACTTTTATAGTAAAGAAGTTATTCCGAAAGGAAAAAAGTTATATCTACAGTGTTTAACTAAATTGCAATTGTTGTACTAAATCTATATATTTAATTTCAGGTTTAGCAATGTGGCACTTTTTAGTAATCTCTAAACAACCCCAACGGTAACAACAACTCAGACTCCAGAAATTCCAAACCTCCAGCAATTCCAAACCTTTTGTTCCCAAATTGCGTTACTCTGTAATTGCAGATTGTTGTTAATCATTTTTATTTTTTAAATCTATATATTTAATTCCAGGTTTAGCAATGTGGCAATTTTTAGTAAACTAAACAACCCCAACGGAAACAACAACTCAGACTCCAGCAATTCCAAACCGTAAGTCTTTTCAATGTGGCAATTTTTAGTAAACTAAACAACCCCAACGGAAACAACAACTCAGACTCCAGCAATTCCAAACCGTAAGTCTTTTGTTCCCAAATTGCGTTACTTTGTAATTGCAGATTGTTGTTAATCATTTTAATTTTTTGTAGAACAATAACACAAAAGAAGTAGTAAGTAAGTGTAAGTTTTAAACGAACAATAACACAAAAGAAGTAGTAAGTAAGTGTAAGTTTTAAACAAATCTTTTTTGTCTGTATGTTAGTGGCAATTTATATATATTTATAATAAAATTTCCATATATATCGACAAAAGCCGGTTTGAGTTTTTGCAACCGTAAGTGATAATGATGTTTTTGTTTATAACTTAAATAAAAGTTAAACATTCAAACTGTCTTAAATTTAGTAAAGAAGTTATTCCGAAAGGAAAAAAATATCTACAGTGTTTAACTAAATTGCAATTGTTGTACTAAATCTAATTATGTATTTTACTTTCAGATGGATTCCCAAACATAGTAAGTTATTTTCGCAGACATGGAAGGAAATTGATAAACCTTAATGTATATTTTATAACAATTTTTGTTTTTATGGTCAAGTACCTATACCACAGAAATAAAAAAGAGTAGAACGCGCATCTGCCCAAAACCGTGACCGCCAACTCCGTTCACATTTCGCTTGGTCTCCATTGTAAAAGATAGGCGCATAGAGTTTTAGCTGTTTATTTCAAAAACTACACCTACTATTCAAGTTTATTAGGCCAGTTTAGATATTTGGTAGGTTACCGCTTACAGTTTGCCACTTTTTAGGAAATATAATTATTTACTAATTTTAATTAAAAATCCTTAAACAAACGGTTTGTTAGAAATATATATATATATATTGGAAAATAGTTGTTTTACTCTATAACTGTAAATCAAGTCAAAAAACGAAGAAAAGCTACATGAAACGCCCTTGATTCCATTGACCACAATAGTAAACGGGAACGACCCGCGAAAGAGAGAAAGTGTATCACCTCTCTCCTTTAACGAGATTGAACATGCGCTTTCTATTTTTTTATTTTTGTGCTCTATAAATGTAAATAGTTATATCTCCTTTTTGTAATGCAGTGGAATAAAGGACGTCCAAAGCGAGCAGCAGGCATAGGCTCCTAGTTGGAATTAACTATCGAAGGTGTCTCGAAGCTGGTCCCATTCATTTAATTCACCGTAGCTAAGACGTTGCGCGTATTCCCAACAACACGTAACTTAGGCAGCATTCAACGTATTTAGTTCACTCTTCGAATCTTATTTATTCATTCTCTTATTTCGTCTCTTATCTTTTTACTACGAATCACAACACGCTGCAGCAGCCACACGGCGCAAAAGCATACAAACGAAGAAAGAGCAGGAACTGTGGATACGTAACAGCAGGAATGTTTCGTTTAACTCCAGACCTTGCAGTTACGTTCCACGACTTCCCCGATACGTAATTTCCAGATAAGTCTATAGAACGACCCAGAAACCAACGCGCACGAAATACAACTTGGTCAAGTTTACGTAGAAAACGTAATTGCAAGTATGTGCCCAGAAACCATCTGCAGACTTTGACCAATATTTACCCACAATGGTGTTTACTACTGCTTCGTACACGTTACAGTTTACAACATTGGTCAAGTTTACGTAGAAAACGTAATTACGTGTATATATACTGTGCTGTGTAAAAGCGGCAAATATTTGATGAGTCACTTTCAAAAAAGACGGCAAATTCGGACCAAGTCGCGAAGTGGTACAGACGAGAAAAGTCTCGAAAAAAGAGGCTATAGAGGACCGCCCAGAACAATTGGATTATAATAGGCGAATACGAAATGGTGTAAATAATGACAAGTTTAATATATTTTAACTTTGTGTTCATGAAATATTTTGATCTTACCAAAATCTTTGTATAGCAGTTGTGCATGTTTGGTTTAAACCAGTTGGCTCGATGATGAAAAATGTTTTCTCAGCCATGTTTAGATACTGTATTCATACAACAAGTTTTTAACATCTACTTTTGGATATGACCTCTGCCCATATTATAATGTTAGGACAGACACAAAGTTAACAAGGAAAATGGTAAAATAAAAAATATTTCTTCATACTTTATTTAGGGAATGCGTGCAAAAATATCATCTTTTCCCTCCAAAATGCTAGTTACTACAAAGCAGTCCAACACCAGAACATTTTTCCTTTTAGAGATCAGATTGAGATAAAAATCAATGGTCTCAGTAAGCAGGTGGTTATTGTAACAAAAATACTACATCAGTTTCTACCAATCAATCCAGCCAGTTTAATCCAGACAATGTCTCCAATGAACACTCCCGTAAAATAAAGTTTTCATTGTCCAAAGAAAAACATGTGAAATTTGTCAAATGAACTGTAATGAGCAGTAGTATCCTAAATTTCAATTTCCATTGGCAAAAGTTCTTCATTATTTGATTTTTTTGATGTTTTGTTTGTTCATAAAACATTCCTTTATTTGGTCCAAACATCCCTTGCTTTCGAGTTGGTCGATGATGTGCAACCTGTTAAACGAACCAGTAAGTAAAAGTAACATTTTACGAGTTGGTCGATGATGTGCAACCTGTTAAACGAACCAGTAAGTAAAAGTAACATTTCAAAACATTTTTTTGCCTGGGCTAAAATATTAGATACATAAACAGTTGGTTAAAACTTAGCAGTCCATCTATATAATCTCTTGCACTTTCATGTCACAGCAGGGTTTTGAAATAATAACACACACCGTGCTGACAACGAAAGTGCACCACTCCAATGATAACGGATGGGAGTTTCACTCTTTTTATGTTGAAGTTCACCATGCCTCCTGAGTGAAGACAAACTTTTGAAAGGAACCGAACAATGTTTGCACGGATAACTTTCAGATGAAGAATCTAAAACAAATGTCATAGATTTTATATCCAGTTTTGTGAATCAAGCATAATTCTAAATAGATTTGATTATGCAAACCATTGTTTTGCTTACTGTCAACTTGCTTGAGCAGACACTCTTGTTCCGCTTCAGGAACAGGGATGGCCGAAAAATCAATTTCAACAGTTTTAGTTGTTTCAATGATTCAATGAACCGTATAAATCTATACGTGGCAAGGCGAGTCATAACAAGGGTTTTTTATTTCATAATCGTCCTACGATTTACAAGTTGACACATGTAACTGTGTGGGTGAATATTTTTTAATTTTTTTTTATATGGCTGTAATTATTGACAAACAGTTAAAAACCACTGGGAAATCGATTGTCGTTACTGTTTTGTCCAAGGTTTATAAGCGATATGACGACAGGCGAAAATAGTAACAGATGCAAATTTCCAACTCATATATCTTTAGGCAAAAAAAAATGCGCGTTTACTAATGCCATGGCGTCGGTTTTAAAAAAAATTGTGGACATTCATTTTATACAAGAAAAATTTGCACATTACAGCGCATCTATATAAAAAAAATGTTTTTGTTGGATCTAGCCGCAAGCATATTTATTGTACAATGTAAATCGATTAAGTTGACATGCAAATTCTTCTGTGCAATATACAACATCCGTTCTCGGCTAAGACATCCGACGCGCCTGGTAAGCAAGTTCCACCATGTTGTCATGGAGGTTGAAAATAACAGTTATACGTAAAAACACAACTGTTATTGCTTATTGAATTCTCTAATTAAAAATTAATTATGTGCTGTACGTGCACAATGAGCTGAAATGTTCTCTAGCTTGACAGATGTCAGAGACCATATCTTTTAAATGGTCTAAATATTTTTGTTCTTAAAAATCCGATAGACAGAACACACATATAAAACAACTACAACGAAGTTATACCAGTAATCTTAGGCTGGTGCTAGCGCTAAATACCCGCCATCTAGACTTTGCGTCCACAATCTAAAGGTTATTATACCTAGTAAAAGGTATATGCGTTTACAAGTACGCAATAAATACAAATATATATATAAGTATACATAACAGATTTATAATGTTACAGTTGGCGCTTGGTTCTCGCTCAAATCCATTATGTGTACATGTTCATACAGTGTAGTACAAGAAAGTTATGGACATACCATATTTTGAAATAGTCGGTACTGGCCGTTAACATGCTGAACACGCTACTAGAGAATCGTCTGCTTCCGTGTAGCTTGCAAGCCATCATGACATGTAAAAAGCGTTATTCTCTCACATTCGCATATCGAGTAACCCGGATTGCGCTTGCGTTCACGTTCAGTGAAACACTGCGTTGACTCTTCAGTTTGACATCACTGTGCGTGATGGATTGGTACACACTACTTGCACATATGAGAACCCGCAGTACAAAATCGATCTGACCAATATTCCTGCATAGTGTCATTTTAATCTATGATAAACTAAACATGGGGTGGGGGAAGATGGGACACTTTGTCAGACGGGACTTTTTTTTAATTTTCTTTTTCCGGACCCCCATTTATAATGATAATCAGGAAAATAAGGTTACAGAATTATTCGACAGTATTATCACGACTTTATAAAACGCCCGTCAAAGCTGATTACTGTTTTTAAATAGTAAAAAATATGTAAAATAGAAACAGTATATTTTGAAAATGCAAAATAGTATGGTGCTATTTTTTAATGCTCGCTAAATCATAGAGTCAATGATTTTTTTTAGTTTGCGTGTGCGAACGATTAAACTATTTTCATAGCTTCATAAAACAACCTTGAATATTTCGTACAGTTTGATTTTGTCTCATAAAACTAGTTTTAGTTTTGTAAAAAACACTGAGATATAAAGCATGAAGAAAATAGGCAGGGGTCAATATGACTTTATTTTGAGATAAAAACAACAAAATATATCGGTTTAACGTTATATATATGAAGTTTACATGGCAAAGAAACTAGCACAGCCTGTTAAACACAGTAGGTTAACTACAAGTTGCAGAATACTGCTGATGTAAATATATTTCAATTTAGAGTCCCATCTTCCCCCACATTGTAGTTTTGTATGTAAACTTTTAAAGATTTACTTTTAATTTAGTAATTTATTCTTCAGGGGTTTTTCAACTATAAAATACTGATATAATAAAATGATAATATTTTTAAAATATATTCGAAATTTGGTTATTTGTACTTGGTGATAATTAATAAGAAGTGGCTTGTGCCAAGGTGATAATTAATAAGAAGTGGCTTGTGCCAAAAACAGAGTAGTAATTCCCAATTTGTAGCAAAAAAAACTTTATCAATAGTTATTATCAATTTTCCGCTATTACAAGTTCATATACATTGTAGGATACAATATTTACACCCATTGATGTTCGAACATTAGCCATTGTCGTCTAAACAACCAATTGTTATGCAATAATACAATGTAATAGATAACGTGTAAAAACTATAGCAGTAGGGCAAGAAAAAGATTGTTTAGACTTAATTTTTAAAGCGTACAGTATCAGTTCGTGTTATTTACGTATATTCCCATTTATAAATACACTTATTAATCAAAATTAACAATGATTTTAAACTGTCCCATCTTATCCTGTGTGTTTTCGAATTTGTAAAACTTCACCTGTTGTGCTGATGGCTAAATAACTCCTCGTGTGTTTTATTATATTTTATTAAATTGTTGTCAATTAATAAAGGAATGATAGTAGTACTAATTCGTGGCATTACCCAAAAACCGTCATCTATTTTGATTTTGGAAATATTTGGCAATATGTGCTTAAGTGTTCTATTAAGTGTCCTTTCTTCCCCCATTGTACTATATATTGAGCAAACACTGCATTCAAATATTTTTTTAAAGTTTCGAAACAGTTTAGTATTCACCACTTAATCCCTTATGTTAAATTTTACAATGCAAATTCCCCCCAGTGACTATTTTCCCCAGGCTATCCCCCCCCCGGCTTCCCCCCCCCCCCCGGCTTTCCCCCGTGACTATTCCCCCACCCGCGACTATTTTCCCGGGCTAACCCCTAACACGATGGTAACAGGGGGAAACAGCCGGTGGAGGAACAGTCGAAAGGGAAATAGCCGGGGGGAATAGTCATGTGGGGAATGGTTACGGGGGGGGGGGGAATAGTCAACGTGGGGAAAGGTCACGGGGGGTAGTAGTCTTGGGGGGTAAATGGCCGGAGGGGAATAATAGTCTTGGGGAGGAAATAGCTGGAGGGGAATAGTGATCGGGGGGTAAGAGCCGGTGGGGAACAGTCACGGGGAGGAAATAGTCATTGGGGGGAATTAGCCGGGGGGAAATAGCCGGGTTACGCAATTACCTAGGGTATAAATTCATAAATTTGTTACGTCAAGATCTGGGAAGCTAGATATAACAAAATGGCGACGCGAGAAATATTGAAAACAAGCGGGAAAATTAGAGCAGATGTTCAGTAGACAATAAATAAATGGCGACGCGAGAAATATTGAAAACAAGCGGGAAAATTAGAGCAGATGTTCAGTAGACAATAAATAGGCGGAAATTAAAGGGGAGTAAACAAAAATAGGCATGACCGGGTGGAAAAAATGGCATGTCCAGTTCAAAAAAATGTCATGACCTTGGGGGTAAAAAAGTCGCATGACCGGAAAAAAAGTGGCAGGACCGAACGGTCACAAAAAGTTTTGACCCATATTGTGTTTTTGTATTCGTTCTTTCCTTAATGAGACACTTCTTTATCGCTGCATAATATAGTAATCTACGAAGGCAGTTTGTGCTGTGTTACTGAGATTCCGGTGTATAGTTAACGTTATGACACATGTAATAATGTGAAAACAGGAATTTTTTTTTATAAAGGTTACATTGTAGATTAAAGCTTTGTTTGGTTTTATTTGTTGGCAGTTGTAAACAAGAATGGTTATTTTTATTTCTATATATATATATATATTCCTTTTATTAATTAGTTTTATTTTCATTAATACATGTTTATGTGATTTTGAGCTTTACTGGTAGTGCCTGTACCTGACACTGGAATAGGAAGATATGAATACAAGTCAGGATACCCATTGTAAAATGGTGTCTCCAAACAAGCCAGTTAGTTCATCCATCATGTCTTTATGTTGTGGAGCAGAACAAATTTGAAGCTACAAATGTTGAAGAAGTCCGAGCACAACTGTACAACTAACAAGTGATGTGAGATGCAAAGATTTCTGCAGGAGATTATACCCTCATACAAGAAAGAAAGGTGTCCATACGAGATGCTGGCAGATGTATGGTCCAATAATCCGAGTATTTGGCCATGGTTGGAATACCTGGAAATTTACGAATATTTGGTCAACTCTCCGTGTGTGTTCACCCAAGAGAAAATGAGAAACAGAAAAAGTCTTGGAGGCTCATAATTTCTTCATAAGTGGATGGGTTGGTAAAGTAAGAACGATAAAAAGCGGCTGCAGCAAAACAGTGATTATGACACGCGGTTGACGGTAGCGGGGCGGTTTTTGAACTCGCGGAAGGCGGCAGGTTTTATTTGTTGGCAGTTGTAAACAAGAATGACCCTTTTTCCGAAACCATTTACAGATGGGTCCCTAAACTTGTAAATGATACGAAGCATATCCTCTCTCCATGTAGTTGTATCATAGCCTCTCACCTTTTCCCTGACGGAATCTTATAAACAGAGTTTTTTTTGACTATTTGTACACTGTGGTACGCAACAATAGTTTCCTAAAACTCGTTTGGTTGTTATTTTTCCTGTACAATTGAGCATTAATCAGTAAGCACCGCCTTTGTTTAAAGCACATGATTTATTTCACCTTATTTAAAAATCCGTGGTACACTAGCTGTATATAATAAATACATACTGTATATAAGCCAGATAATTTGAGAATATTTACATAATCTACGTTCTTGCTGCTTCCCCTACATTTACAAAACTTTGGTGCCTATGTTTGTTATATCGTAAGTAAGTTATTGCAATCGTTAGCAATAAGCATTATGGTTAAGTTGCCGGTTCAAGCTGACATGTACCGATCCCATTGTAAATCCTAACCGTTTAAATTTACAATTTAAGAGTCCAGTTGGCCATGCAAAATATTTTTGTAATGTTCCAATTCATGAGACTGAGAAAGGCTGCGCAATGTTTTCAGTTATGTAATCATCGACTATTTAGATAGCTGGCTCACGCTCCACATTTTACAAAACATTCCGCGTTATGGATATACCCACACGTAAGTAATTATCCTAAAGTAACATTAAATTCCTCAGATCGCACGAGCTGTATGTAACAAAACACCTATGTTATAACGACTGTTCTTGCCTCGCCGCCACTCGATATAAATAAGTTGAATTCATTTTTAAATTGTACAAAAAAAGGATAAACAATGTTATTTAAAGCGTTAGCATCATCGCAAAATGATATCTTACAATGCAAAATTTTCGCACCGCCTTACGCTAAATACCGTTCCGTGTCATAGTGGTTAAAATTATATCGGCTCTGGTAATCTCCAGAATGAGCAGTGTGGGACTCAACTCGAAACCTAACGTTGCGGTTTGGAACTTAAATTTATACATTTTAACATAGCAAGACTGTATTTCCCTGAACTATAACACCATCAAGCGCTTTGAGACTATGAATAAAAATGCATAAAACATTCCAGAACCGTTATGCCGTTGTTCAATTTATTAAATGCATCCGATTTTTACTGGTTTATTCAAGAAGTGACATAACTTGCTCATCGCTTTCTTCTATGTCTTCAGCTAAAACGTAATCAAATATAGCTATTGTGTTGTAAGATCGATACCGTAAGCAAATAGTTTCTTATTTTTCCATAACGTGGTTTTAAATATTTAACAGAACTTAAAGGTCATGAGGATATTATATTTCTATAAATATTCTTTTTTTAACACCCTATGGGACGATAAAATGAATAAAAATATAGACAATTTCCACGCCTTTATTTAATATTAAAAACTGGACTAAGGGATGTAGAATTTCAATTCCTATTTTCTCACTTAAAATTTAAATCTCATTTATAAATATTTATACTTCAAACCGCTACATTTGTCATTGTAGGTTAGTAATGGTTTTGAGTGTTGGCGAACCGCGTTTAACAACAAAAGTTCCCATTACATTCAGTTGATAAAATCGCATTTTAATTGCTTGCCTTCTTTCTGTTGGTTCCAGCGGCGACGGCGACGTCGATTGACACCCCAAGTACGACGACCCCAAATGTACATCGCATCAGTAGTTTCGGCAAGGACAAAGAGTCCGATAAGAAGCAAGAGAAGAAGTGCTGACTTGTTCATCTGCAGAAATATACGTTAAGTAAATCAACTGAATTCAAACACCACGTACTTACTTTTGGTACTGCAGAAAAAAAGACAATTTCATGCTGAAAATCTCTGCCCTATATACGTAATTTATTGTTCCTTGCTCTTTAATAACTTCCGAAATATTTTGTTTAAAGAGAGAGGTAGATTATTTGGCATCCTACTGTCGTTAACATCCTGAAAGTTGGTTGGGATAGACAACTTAGCTGCTCCCTCTTTCTGCAACGTGATCTAAAATCGTTCTGTTTACTTCCCATAAAAGTTTTGCAATTTACACTGCGGCCTACGCAAAATATTTTATGTGTGCATGTCTAAAGACGCCGCATACACACACGGCTACACTGGTTGTCGCTCCTACTAATTTGGTTAATAAACAAACGTGGAATCTTCAAGCCGAAGTCTCAATCAGTTCTGTAATATACAAATGGCTCTTGCTTTAACGAAAAAAAATCGTCTTTGTTTATTATGGTTATAACAGCTGTCTTAACCGCCAGTTACAGTAACTACAACATTTTGTTCATGCCGTAAGAGTAATTTCCGTTAAAAGTGTTGCCCACAATGATTGCCACACCGCCCTTCGTTTATGTAATACATATTTTAGATGCTGAACAAACGCAGAACCGTCAAGATAATCACAGATTGGTTCTGTTAAATAGGTACACGTTTTAAGTTGACAAGAGTGTCAGTTTATTATATGGTTAAAACAGCTTTATTAACCCCATCTATAGTAACAATATTTTCATCCTGTTTCGTGGTCGGGCTTTCTACAAAAAACGTTTTAATTGCTTCCCGTAAAATCCGACGTTTAGAACCTAATTTTTACGCTTACACCATTTTCAAAATTCTCAAGGTTGTAGATGATAACTTACTAACTTTCCACAAGTTTTTTTTCTGCTGCGGTTTTTACACGATTAGAGTCCGAACAACGATCATACAAAAAATACACACTTTGTAAATGTTATCTTTTTTTTTTTAAATAGTTAGTCGAGCAAAACAAAACGTTTTAAAAAGTCCCAAAAGTTCGTATTTTTGTTAACTACTATACATTTTTTGTAATTTCTTACTGGTGCCGAGACAATTTATGAAGATCTTTCCACACACCTCTGTTGTGTATGTAGTTTATATATTAATTGAAATTATGACAACGCAGACACTAAATTAATTACCAAACGTCACGAAACGGCAATCGTGCTCCCCATTACGAATCACATAGCGCGTGAATCGCCCATACAATGTATGGTCAGTGTGTGTTTACATGCTGGTATTTGTAAGCGATACGGAGCAAGAAAACAAGTATATGTGTTGTTGGTTTGCAAAATAAGCCACAAATACACACAGCCACAGTGGTTGTCGCATTCAGCCTCGAACATAAAACCTCTACTTAGGCGCAACCACAGAAATAAAAAAAAGAGTAGAACGCGTAGCTGTCCAAAACCGTGATTATTTTTTTATATTTACGTGACCGCCAACTCCGTCCCCATTTCGCTTGGTCTCCATTGTAAAAGATAGGCACACAGTTACCCTGTTTACATGACGGTTTAAGTCGGATTCGAATCCGACTCATCGATCCGCTACTCTCGTTTTCGGCGAAGAGAAAAAGGCGAGTCGGATTGAAGCCGACCGATCCTCAATCCGCTCAGACTAGTGGTTTACGGGTCGGATTTAGCGATCGAGTTGGATTGAACAATCGGAAATGTTGATGTTCAAGACTTGTTACACAGTTAACGTAGTGTTTTTGCACCGAATATTGTAGTAGCAGTGTGCGTGTACATCTGGCAACAAATTCCAATGAATTAACATGACAAATTAATTAAATTTTACCCGACAAATGCAGATTTTGCTGTTTGAAATAGGTAAAAATCAGCTTTTTATAGTCTACAAGCAAAATTTGTGCTACTGAAGAATTTTCCAACCACATGCGTATTGCCTAATCTGTAACGATACCTAAATATAGTACCACAATATTGTTGGGAGCATTCTTCACCAGTACTTCAAATTTTACTACCCTATAGAGGAGATAGACCACCATTATTTGCAAGGGCACTTCGCACTTGCTTGTACTTGTACCAGTCAAGTAACACAATAATCAGAGTAATAGTTTACAGTCAAACTACTTTTTCCATTATGAATTGTCTTGGAGGATTGTTCAACACATTTGGCAGCAAAAGAACAACAAAAGTTATGCATTGAATTCAAAATGGTAGAGTGACTGAAGTGATGGAAGATTAGAAAGCAAATGAGAAAAAGGTTAGTATGCCTGGATGGGACTTTAGTGCCTTCATTAAAACTGAAATTTACACTTATATTTCAGGAACCATCAACACCACGAGAACAACATCTTGTGAAACAGGAAGAATGAAGTTTTACTGATGATGGTTTAACAAGCTAATATGTTTATGTTTTATTATGATCGATTATGCGACAGAAACGCTGCTTTATTTAATAATGTCAGAGCTTTATTGCTACTTCCTTCGAAAAACATCATTAAAACAGTGTTTGTGATGTAAAAGCCATTCTGACTTCTTTGTCAAAGTGTATTTGGTTGTCTGTATAAAGTATGTGGTATGATACCCAAACTTTTATGTCTGAATAAACTTCTGTTTTGTGCAGATTAACATGTGGCTTTACTGTTTTGTATATTTTGCTTTTGTTAATAATTTATTGTTGCAGTATACCTACTACCAATAAATTAAACAAATAAAACCATTCATTTGACACATGTCATACTTGTTAAAAGCATAGGACCAAAACTTAGCACATTTTTGTGGAACTCAGCTAGCAGAAACACAATATGTTTTAGTATGTTTATGAGAGGATCAGCATTGTCTGAATTAATAGCAAAAACCTATCTAAAGTATGTCAGGACATAAATAACAGTATTTTGGAATTTTAGATAAACCAGTTCAGTAGATTAAAATAAAGCACAAATGCACTTAAAGGCTGCTGATTGTTATATTTCAAGCTATACTGAAAACCTATTGCGGTTATTAAAGTTTATTAAAACTGGCGACTACAAACGCTTCGGTCCCCATTTCAGTTTCAATCCGATTGAAACGTGCCATGTAAATATGACGTTTTAGCGGATCGGATTTGAAATTCGTGTGACGTCACATCAAGTCGGATTGAATTCAAATCCAATCCGATCATGTAAACAGGGTAAGTGATGTTGGGAGGTTTTAGTTGTTTATTTTAAAAACTACACTAATATTCCACTTTATTAGGCAAAAGTTTAGTTTTTGGTAGGTTAACGCCTACACTTTAGCGCTTGTTTAGGAAAATTAATTATTTTATAAATTTGATTAAAAACGTTCAAACAAACGGTTTTTTTAGAAATATATATATGTTTGGAAATATTTATTTTTCCCTATAAACTTTTAAGTCAAAAAAAGAAGAAAAACTACATAAAACGCCCTTGCTTCCATTGACTACTATAGTAAACGAGAAGGAGTCGTGAAAAAGGGAGTGTATCATGCTCTCTCCTTTACCGACATTACAGATGCGCATTCTATTCTTTTTTTATTTTTGTGGGCGCAACCTAAAGCCTGGATCCGTTCTGTAATATAGAAATGGTGTTTTTACCGAAAAAAAATGTGCTTGTTTATGTTAGTTTATTATGGTTTGAACAGCTGTCTTAACCGCCAGCTACACTAACCACAACACTCGACTCGTGCCTCATGATTGGCCATTTTACACAAAACACTTTAATTGCTTCCTGTAAAAGGCAGAGTTTTTTTACTGGGGAGGAGAGACGGGAGAAACATAGTTTTAGTCATTTTCAACACATACATTCAGCCGGTTTGCCGTCGAGGATAACTAATTTGCCACCTCGTTAAGAACGTCTTGTAAAATCATTATGTTAACTTTCCATACATTTTTTTGTAAAATTTTACTGCTGCCGAGGATGGTGTTTGTAAGCGATACGGAGCAAGAAAACAAAATGTGTTGCTTCGCAAAATATTTTATGTGTGCATGTCTAAAGCCACAAATACACACACAGCCACAGTGGTTGTAGCATTCAGCCTGTCTAAAGCCACAGTGGTTGTCGCATTCAGCCGCGAACATAAAACCTCTTAAGATTCTTCAAGCCTAAGCCTGGATCTGTTCTGTAATATAGAAATTGTATTTGTTTATGTTAGTTATTATGGTTTGAACAGCTGTCTTAACCGCCAGCTACACTAACCACAACATTCTCCGCGTGCCTCGTGATTAGCCATTTTACATAAAACATTTTAATTGCTTCCTGTAAAATGCAGAGTTTTTTACTGGGAAGATAGACGACAGAACCATACACATAAATCCAGTCGGTTTGCCGGCGTAATTCGCCACCTCGTTATGGAACGTCATGTAAAATCGTTATGTTAACTTTCCATGCATTTTTCTTGTAAAATTTTAATGCTGCCGAGGCAATTTATGAGATCTCCAAGTAGTTCTACACAATGTAGTTTCTCCGCCATGCAGGAATAAATGCATTTGTTGTGCATCAATTCTTCAACTCTTTTTTTTCCTTTGTATTCAGTAAAATTACAATTTAGCTCCATGTCCACTAACGGAGTATTAGCTTTCCGAAACCTAATAACGTGTTCAAAAATTCGTCTCTCTGTAAAATATCTAGTATTATGTTTCTAACCATTACAAATGGGAGAAATTTTCATAATTTAATTTATAAATTACCTTTAATTACAGATGTCGATTTTTCTTGCCCCGCAGTATGCAATTTAAAAAACATCCACTTTAAATATATGCCTATTACATGTATACGTAAACCGTCAAATGAGTATACCCAATGTATCGACTACCCTGTGCTACCTTTTAGAATTTGAAGATGTTAACAAGCTATTGTTTAAAAAGTTTCGAGTATAGCCTGCTGCGTCCATTGTTACTTTGGAGTTTTCCGTATAATAAGTATAGTTTATGATAGTGTCAAGCAATAGGGTCAGTGGTAATTTATATAACTTTATAATACATATATAGTAGGGAAGCGGAAAATGGACCACCTTTGGCACATATAATATCCCAAATCCTGATCGCGGTGAATGTTTTTGTTTAATACCAAATTGGACGAAAAGATGGAATTAACAGGTGTCCCATCTTCCCCCATCCTGCTATATACCACTATCCGTAAATATATATTGCATATAAACTACCATCCATAACTATATAAAAGCATACATACCACCATCCGTAACTACATATTGTATATATTAACACCATCTGTAACTATCTATATGTATACCATACTATAAATGCATAAACACCACCATCTGTAACTATATTTTGGTTATATACCATCATCCGTAAGGACCGTATCTATATTAATGTATGTACCATCCGTGACTATATATAATGCATACCGTCATTTGTAACTACCATTATTCGTAAATATATAATGCATATATCACCATGCACCATTCGTAACTATATTTTGGTTATACACCACCATCCGTAACTATATATTGCATATACACCACCATCCGTAACTATATGTTGCATATATACTACCATCTGTAAGTTACAGACTGTAATTGTTTATTACATCTATTGTATTTTAGTTATTGTAATTTGGTTGTTGTCCGTAAACATCCGCTGTCCGTAAGTTGTGTTACTCTTACTTATCTTTTGTTATTAGGGTAGCTTAGCATTTAAACCAGTGTTTTTTATTGCCCTTGGAAACCTAAGTAACATCTTATAGAGTAAATACAAACCTGCATTTTTTTCTAAGCAATAATATTAATAATGGAAAGACATTGCATAAGCCTTAAACAGACCAAAAATATTTATTTGAGCAAGGTTTGGAAGATTTGTTTTTATTGCCTTACTCCACTCTATGGTGAACGTTTCAGGTATTTAGCTTAATATAATACTATATTATATTAATAAAATTCAGCCCATCATTTTTTTTCCATTAATAAGCAATTTATAAATTTTTTTCCATTAATAAGCAATTTATATTCAATTACTTATAAAAACTGAGTTTGTAACAGGCTTTGAATTGCCACCATTTATTTATGTATTTCTGTTGCAGCATGTGGAACTATTGTTTAATCACACTGAATGTTCATTTAACAGCCAGCATCTGGTCTTTACCATTCATCTCTATAATTACAAACTTACAATTTATGACATGGGCTTAGTAAAATTTTAAATGTTGTTTATTCTAGAATGTGGCGACAAATTTGTACGTAACATCTGCAGAGTTGGTGGGTGGCGACATATTTGCACGTATTATCTGCAGAGTTAGTTGCCGATCTTCTGTTCTTACTGGTTTAACTTGTCAGGAGATAAAACAGCGAAAAAAATCAAGGAAACTATAGCATATACATAAAAACCAAAAGGAAAAGCGGGATTATGCATGGATGTCATTGATCCGCAATGTGCATCCAAGATGGTGTGGAACTGCAAGCAACAGTCAGCTGAATTTGGTGATAACGCTTTTCCATATTTTTTAAATGGAAATGAATAATGGACTCTTTGAATTTGACAAAGTTTTCGAATTTGACAAAGTTTGGAACAAAACTATCAAAAAAGTTTTCATTGGAAAAAATGTAAGTATTACTGATGTCAGAAAATTGATAACTTCTTTTGTTTCTAAACAACCAAAGGACGTATAGCTGGCTATTGCCACAGCAGGATGGCAGAAAAAGTGTATGATCCCATCCACAGGAGTTGGTTTACTACTATATTACTGGCTATCAACGCAAGCATAATCATCCGTCTGTTAAAATTATTGTCTCTGCATTATTGAAATGCTTACTCGTTAGTTACACAAAGTCTAATTGGGTGTGTTGTCTGAAACAAGCGATAAGAGAGAGGACGGTGATCATACGTAAAGTTTACAACTAAATTACAACCAAAAGAAATGTACATTTTCTATTTTTCAAGGTTTAGTAATAAAATTAATGGTGTTATAAATGGCATTGTAACACTTTCATAGTTTTTTCTGAAATGCTAATGTACATCTGCTATGCAGAGAGATATTTTAGAACTATATATTCCAAGGTAATTGGATACAGTTGTTGCGTAATCGGTTTTACGTAACAATGATTATCTGTTATCAGCATTTCGTTGATTATTGCGCAAGAGAGTTCAGAACAGAATACGTGCTATTTGAACTAGTGGTGCGAGTTCATAAGATCTAAGAATTTTTCTATATCGGTTATAATACAGCAGTATGCCATGTCCCAAAAAAAAACTTCAACCCGCAATTTCTTCATTTTTTAAACTTTCCGATACTAAGTCTAAAACAGAAAAAAAAATATTAGAAAAACAACCGGAGGAGCCATCGTGTTCAGTCGCCAGTGTCAAAACAACTAACCCCGAAGGAATACGAAACAGAAAATTTCAGTTGAGTTGGAAAGAACAGTTTACCTGGTTGGAGTATGATTTGGAGCGAGATTTAGCTACGTGTAACACTTGCCACTTGTCGGTGGGCAGTTCAGAATAATGCGGTACCGAACAGTAACGTTAATTAATGCAATAAAATACCGTTACAACGCTTGGTATGCCGGTTTTTCTGATTGAAGAAAAGGAGAGCTGGCTTCAAAACTCCATGAAGAAAGTCGCTTGAATCGCGATTATGTAGCGGCACAATTAAATTCACCGGAAAGGGCAGCGGTTTTAGTTCCTAACCAAACTTTAAAAAACAGACTAACTTTGGAGGCTATTTTTAATGTTATAAATTATTTATGCAATTAAGGTTAGGCAATACGTGGTCATGTTGATTCTACATCTTATTTGGTAGAAACGCTGGTGGTCATGTTGATTCTACATCTAATTTGGTAGAAACGCTAACTTTGTTGGGCTGCCATAATGATGTAATGGCATCCTGGGGCTTTGGTTGGCCCAGACAGCAATTCTAGAGAGAGCGAGGTACAATTGCAGAAAACGTCAATCACACTTGTCACATGGAGCGTCTGCATGAACATATGGAAAAGATGTTTCGGCAAGATTTTACGGAGTACAATTTTCATCGAGGTCCATGTCTCCGGATGACAAGAAGTCTCTTGCTATTACGGATAACTCGGTGAAGAAGGCTGGCCTCCAGTACCAGGTAGCGATGCGATGGAAGGAGAAAGCCTTTCCGTCGTGCACGATGCGGCGTGAGCATGCTGATACGTGGTATAATTAGTTGCGCGGGGTTACGTGATTGGAGCGTGTTGTGCTGCCACGTTGTTTTGGTTTGTCACCCTTGGTTGATTTTGTTAAGTTACATTGTTTTTGTGATGCAAGTGAGTCTGGGCGTGAGCATGCTGATACGTGGTATAATTAGTTGCGCGTGGTTACGTGATTGGAGCGTGTTGTGCTGCCACGTTGTTTTGGTTTGTCACCCTTGGTTGATTTTGTTAAGTTACATTGTTTTTGTGATGCAAGTGGTCTGGATACGTCTGCACATTTGCCTGTGTCGTGTGAGGGTGTTCTGTCATGTAAGTTGGTTGCTGGTAAGTCCCGTGTCCTTGAGGGTGAGTTGTGTTATGAATTGTCGAGTGTTGTGTTTTAGACGGATTCGACGTCTGTTTTGCCGTATGTCACGAACAAATCTTGCCGTTTTCATAGGTTCGGGGCGAATAGGTTGTCGGTGGTGATACACGAGTTTTCGAAACCGTGGCAGTAGAGGCATGTCGCTTCTGCTCGAAATGCTGCTGATGTCGCGTGGGTTATGGCCAGATCAGATAGATTCAGCTCTAGCTTTGTTGTGGTTTAATGGCCCACGGGTTTTGTTGCGTAGCGAGGCCGAGTGGCCTGTTTGTCCCGCGGTTTTAAAGTTGTCGGACGTAAATCCCGACGTACTTGTGTTGTGGTCGCGGCCGTTGAGCCGGAGTCGGGTATCGTTTATTTGTTGTCCAGGTATTCTTGTTTTGTTAGAATGCAAAGGGCATTTGCTTGGTTAAAACGTGTTTCTTGTTTTTTTTCGAAATCGTTATTCTCGTTCAGTGTCACTGGTTTCGTCCTATTTAACGACGGCTGCACAGTGCACGTCTCCGTCTACGCTTTATGTAATTTTAAGTTACCTCTACGTTCATGCTGTTTTAAGTTCAGTTCCTATTTTTAACCATTCTTTATTCTATTAAGGGGCTAGAAATAGGCATTGTTATTGAAAAAGGGCTTCACAATTGGAAAACCTACCCTTACCCCACATACCACTATACTCTGCGTCAACGACAGTTACAAATACCCCTTGATTTCCTCCCCTATACCCAAACGTTGGATTTGTTTTCTTCTTAGTCCTCAGTCGCGTGTATTGATCGTTGTTTATTTCATTAGTTTGAGATTAAAGTTGTCCCGATGGAAGCCTCTTCTTGTTAATTTATTTTTTAGTTAATTTTTCCGGTGTAGCTTGTCGGCTACATTGAATTTTTCAATTAAAACAGCATGAACGTAGAGGTAACTTAAAATAACAAAGCGTGGACGGAGACGTGCACTGTGCAGCCGTCGTTAAATAGAACTGAGGACGAACAAAATCAAATACACACGAGACGAAAATTAACCGTGCATACGAAACAAAGGAGAAAAGAATCGCGCTGGCATCGGAAAACAATAGGGAGTAAATAACCGACAATTCAGGGCGACACTGTGTACATTACAGCATCATTCTGGAAACACCTGGATGACACAAATTTGTTGTAAATTGTAGGGGGTGTAAATATTGTTGAGCAAAACGCCCTGGTTAACGAATTAGGTCCAGTGTTTGGTACAAAGGAAGCCAGTTCCATACTTATAATTTTTGATCTGCGTCGACTGTCAAGCATAAATGCTACTACCGATCTTTAACCTGTAATCCGAATCAGGCCCAGTGTTTTGTTAACCTTGGCAATATTTGATAACATACGAAGGAGAGGCCATTTCCATACATAGTTTTTAATCTGCGTCGACTGATCTTGCGTCGACTGATCTTTTAAATTCGTGGATGCACTCTTGGTTGGTGTGTAGTTGGTAAAAAAATGTTTTTGTAAATGTACTCTTTTATTCGTGCATGTGTATTTTTATCTTTCTATAGATTGCAGTATATATATGGAAAATCCACATTATTTTCATATACATTGGGGGAAAAAAGCTTGAAAAGTTACGGAAGTAAGTATTTTGTTATATTCACATAATGGGGGTGATCAGAAAAGATAAAAAGTAATTATTTTGAAAATCACCTTTTCGTAAAAATTATATTTTATTTAAAGATAGATTCCAGTGAATGAAGTAAGATGTGCAGTGTTCGAGCACATTATAAACACTAAACACTATTTTTTTTTCATCTGCCCCTCAGAAATCTGGGCAATTTGCGTCACTGGCACCAGGGCCATCTGCCTCTCAGGAATCTGGGCAATCTGCCCCTCAGGCACCAGGACCATCTGCCCCAAAGGCACCATGGTCACCTGCACCATCATATGTGGCCTAAATAAATGATTCCACAGGAATCTGGGCCCTGCACCATATGTGGCCTAAACAAATGATTTTAAATTCATGTGTTTATTTTATCATATCTGGCTATTCCACCACGCACCCAGGAGGCCGCCATTGTGCGCGATCGATAGTTTTTTAAAAAAAACTTAAAACATTACTGCTCTATGTAAGTATGAGTAGAACACATCCCGATTTTAAATTCATGTGTTTATTTTATCATATCTAGCTATTCCACCACGCACCCAGGAGGCCGCCATTGTGCGCGATCAATAGTTTTTTAAAAAAAACTTTCAACATTACTACTCTATGTAAGTATGAGTAGGACACATCCCTTGCATTATAAGTATTTTGCGTTGATCAGTTTTACATATGGAATGTAAGCAGACACATCCCTTGCATTATAAGTATTTTGCGTTGATTAGTTTTACATATGGAATGTAAGCAGCCCCTAATAGGGACAAAAAGTTATTCGTTAAGCATTGACCAATATCCCAATAACCCGCACACATGGTCCAAGTTTGTAAAGATTGGATTTAACTTTAAGATAACCAAAATTGATAAAGACGAACTTGCTTGGTGCATGGCCTACTCAATACACGGCCTAGGAATACACCGAAACTGCTCAGAAAATAAGAGGCCTATTGACGCGAATAATGCCCATTATAATACATTGTTACGTCACGGTTTCATGAATGGATTTCCTTCATTTTGAATGCAGTAGTTGGTAGGTTCAATACCAGTTCTAGGTTGTTTGAACTTACAGTTTATCACAGAACGTGTCGCAGGGCATAAAGAGAGACGAGCAATCAGATTCAGTTTACCAACACAGAAAACCTACGTTTTGATTATATTTAATTTAGTAGACAGAATGGTAGAGTTAAAACTGAAATTTACACTTATATTTCAGGAACCACGAGAACAATATCTGAATGTAGCTTACTTTATCCTCACGTAGCCGGAAAACGACAGTCGTTATCAAACCGGTTTAACACCTCGTGCCAGCTTACGAGTTACCATGTATGTTACTTTGTGGGTGAAAATTTTTTTGGATTTTTTCATTTTATTTATGGCTGATAATTTGGACAACCCATTAGTGACCACTGGGTTGGAGCAATTGCCGTGAAGTGTCTTGCCCAAGAACACATACGCCCATAAAGGTAGCAACGTCGAGCCTTCAACCCATCACCTCTGGGTTACAGGCAGGCGCGCTAACCACTATACCATGGCGCCGGAAGAATGAAGTTTTACTGATGGTGGTTTACAAGCTAATATGTTTATATTTTATTATGATCGACTATGACACAAACACTTGATGCTTCATTTAATTATTTAATAACTCCAGAGTTTTATTGCTACTTCCCTTGAAAATCATCATAAAAACAGTGTTTGTGATGTAAAAGCCATTCTGACTTCTTTGTCAGAGTGTATTTGGTTGTCTGTATAAAGTATGTGGCTTGATACCAAAACTTTTATGTCTGGAGCTACTGTTTTGTGCAGATTAACATGTGGATTTACTGTTTTGTATATTTTGCTTTTGTTATTAATTTATTGTTGCAGTACCTACTACCAATAAACTAAACAAATAAAACCGATCATTTGACATATGTCATTCTTGTTAAAGCATAGGACAAAACTTGGATACTTTTGTGGAACTCAGCTAGCAGAAACACAATATTATGTTTTAGTTTTTTTGTATGGAAAGATCAGCATTGCCTGAATTAATAGCAACAACCCATCTGAAGTGTTGCAGCACATAATAACAGTACTTTGTAATTTTAGATAAACCAGTTAAGTAGATTAAAATAATGCACTTAAAGGCTACTGAATGTTTATTTCAAGCTATAATGATAAATTAATGCGGTAATAAAGTTTATTAAGAATGGCGACCACCAACGCTTTGGTCCCCATTTAAGTTTCAATCCGATTTAAACACGCCATGTAAATACGACGTTTTAGCGGACCGGATTTGATATGCGTATGACTACACATTGAGTCGGATTCGATCATGTAAACAGGGTGTTTTATTCTGACTGTCTTTGTTTGAGAGCAAACAAAACACAATGAGAATAAAATTAATTGGAAGGTATTTTCTTGATGTCTGTGTAATCCACAAAGCTGTGTTCTAAGATCATTCTTTGTTTCTTCCAGGAGTCCAAGAACCTCAAATATAGAATTAAGTCGTTAATCAGGGTGCAGCTTGTACAATTGACCTGGTCTGGATGTGACAACTATTTCAGCTTTGGGCAGCAGAGTAAAGTTGAACAAATTCTTCATGATATCGACCGGTTTAGATTTCCCATCAAGTTTACAATTATGGGAGACCACGGCGAACTCATTCGTTGAAGCTTCATCCAATCCATCAAAGAAGATGGCAATATTTGGATTGTTCTGTAAGAATGTAATCAAAGATTTGCTTTCCTCTTCAGTGTAATTAACTTTCAGTGTAATTGACTTTAACCCTGCTGTTGGTGGTTAAGAACTGTAGTAGTGTCATCTCTTTATTAAAGTTGATGTCTTTCACATTAATGAAGAACAAAATTCAGTGTCAGGTAGCAATTCATGCTTAAGAATTTGGTTTACACCATCATCTTTAAAAGAGTGGTTTTCCCAACACCTGGAGAACCACCACAACAATGTTAGCGTGCTTTCTTATGTACTTAGCTTTGGTAGCTTCTGTTTTACATTTTCTAGCACCACGTTGCGCCTTTTCCAACGATTATTCGAACAGTTGGCCGATGGTTACTGAAGAGTTGTTTGGACGATTTGGACTTAAATAGACTCTGCGTTTCATTTCTTCTTTCCCTGCGTCATCTATTTGTTGTCGTACATCTGACACCTCACAAGCATTACTGCTTCTATATTACGATCAAGTTGTATTGGCATGTTGGATTCTCCAATAACTTGGTTCGAACGATCGAATAACTGACTTTGTAGATTTTCAGCTGTTCAAATAAACGAATTTATAGTGTTTTTACTCACGACTCACTCTGTGCTAAGGCTATAAATACATCGGAATAAATATTTTAACGGCCTTATAAATTAATGAAATGCTACTTGTGTGACGAATGGAAATTTTTCCTTTATTTAATGTATATATTGGGAAATTTTTCCTTTATTTAATGTATATATTGGGTATATGTTCATTTATAGTTTTTGTTAAATTACGTGTCTTTATTATGTATAGCATGTATTTTTATTCCATTATATCTCTTATTTACATGTATTTTTATTCCATAAACCTTTACGCTTAACATTTTGAACAAATGACCGAATGAATGTGTTATGACCTTCGGTCGTTTATTAAATGAGAAACAAGTTTAAGACACAAAACAGATCTTAAAAAGTAGTCCAAACGTCACGGTGTAATATGTAATAATGTTAAAAACAAAAACCTTAGTCAATGTCGTAACGTAACACGTGACTCTCACCAAATACCGCATGGTGGCGCTATAACAAAGAGTATTGGGGACCTAACGTAATATCATAACAGAATGTAACTTGCTTTATCCTCGCGTCGTCGGAAAACAACAGTCGCTATCGCACGTGTTTAACACATCGTGCCAGCTTACGACTTACCATGTATGCAATGGCACTTCGTGAATAAATGGGGGTGCTCGAGGCGAACGCAAGTGAAAACAGTCGTGAAATCGACTTCCGCCGTAACCAATAGGCGAAGCGTTTTTAGTTTAATCAATGCTCTCTTTACTATGCATGGATGTAGTTCTTAAACTTTTTGAAGCACGCCCCCCTAACTCAACAAACTTGGTTTACGGTACATGTACTATTGCGTAACAACGCATTATCACAATCAATGCAAAAGCGAAATAAAAATAACGTTCGTTATCATGTTTTTATTGCTAGGTGACTGTTTGTAACGTAACAGTAGGATCTCACACGTGGATTCATTGCGTCATAATAGCAATTGTTTGACCTGAGATTGCGAAATAATAGCAATTCACACGTTGATTAGCCTTCACGTGTGTCGTAGTTCGCAGCCTTAGTTTAGCCTTCACGTGTGTTGTATTTTACCCTTCACGTGTTTCGTATTTCAGCCTTCAAGTGCGTCATAGTTTATATATCCTTCACGTGCGTCGTAATTAGCCTTTACGTGCGTCGTAGTTTAGCCTTCACGTGCGTCGTAGTTTAGCCTTCACGTGCGTCGTAGTTTAGCCTTCACGTGCGTCGTAGTTTATAGCCTTCACGTGCGTCGTAGTTTAGCCTTCACGTGCGTCGTAGTTTAGCCTTCACGTGCGTCGTAGTTTAGCCTTCACGTGCGTCGTAGTTTAGCCTTCACGTGTATTTAGGCCTTTACGTGTGTCGTATTTAGGCCTTTACGTGCGTCGTATTTCAGCCTTCACGTGCCTCCTAGTTTAGCCTTCACGTGCGTCGTAGTTTAGCCTTCACGTGCCCTAGTTAAGCATACACTGAGATTTTTTTTGCCCCCCCTAAGATGACGCCTATGGTCGTTGATATATAAAACAATACGCATTAAAACGTTAAACACAATAAAGTCTATAACGATTACGGTATATACGAACAAGTACAAGACAAAGCTGCACCGGACGTCTGACTGACAGCCTAAGGGAAGATGATGGCGCTGGACGGAAACTAATTATATACGTTGCTTTAAAAAAAAGATTTAACAAGGTGAAATATTACATTTATATATCACAATGTTACAATATGACGTAACACTGTTACATATAGGAGAGCGAGTCAACCAGTCACAACGAGTCACTCTATATTGAATTAGTCAAGATTTAAAATTGATATTAAGCAGGTAAATTAGTAGCAAAAATGAAGAAAGCGAGAAGTTCGAAAGATATCTCGTCTTTTTTTAGTAAACGACCGAACATACTGGAGAAGGTGAGCGGAAGGTTTTAAATGATGTATTTATTTTTTATAAAGCAGTAATTTTTCTCCAGCCAAATGAAGTTCCTTTAGCTAGCATTACTACTGAGAAAAGTCCCCGACATTCGTCGCCGGACGAAGTATTGCCCACATGGGGTTTATTGATCGATGGGCCACACCAGCCAAAGCTTTCCCCTTTTCCTAAAAATAATAAAGATCGTTCTTTTCAATCAGCTTGGTATAACAAATTCGAGTGGCTGGAGTATTGTACACATATAGATCGTCCATTTGTTTTGCCTGTCGACATTTTAGCACTGAAACAGGGCGGTCGGATGCAGCATTTACTAAAGTCGGATTGTCGTCTTGGGGTAAAGAGCTGCAACAAAATCGTGGGTTACGAGCTCATGACGCCAGCAAGGGAACTTGCGCAAGATGGAATGATTTTATAGAACAAAAAAATAAACCAACCAACAGCATACAAAACTTACTTGTTCCTGCACGTCAATAAATTATAACAACAAACCGAGAATATCTAACCATGCTACTGGAGTTCCATCGTTTTTTCTGTACACAGGAGCTTGCTTATCGAGGCCATGATGAAACGGCCGAATCATTTAACCCAGGGTAATTAGAGAACATTTATAGCTTACTCTGAAAACGAACCCGAAATTTAAGGAACTACATGACAGCAAAGGAAAACAATATAGAGCATATGATGACTACACATCTAAACGATCTTCGATTGAGATGATCCATGCAATGGCTGAACAAGAGTAAGAGAAAAACTATTGCACGACATTAATCGAGCTGTTATGCCTGTTCCATTTTTAAAAACATCTGCCTCCAACAGCTTCCATTTCCCTGAAGTTTCAATGCTTTTTTGTAGTTTTGAATCAAAATTGTTCTCGCTCCATCTAGCTTTCTGTTCTTCCAGCTCATCATTTCACTGGAAGCAAGTAGAAGTCTAAATATATTATTGCAGTACACCGTAACATCATTAGACTTCCTCCATTTTCCCTGGTCCAAAATTTAAATCATTAATACCGTGATTCCAACAGGTAAATTGGTGCCACATTGGGAATGTGTCATGTTGCTTTGCAGATAGCTGCGTCTCTATATCAGTTACCATGACGATTGAAGAGTGATGTAGAAACGAAGCGTGTTTTGGCGAAATAAGAAAAAACTTGAAATGCACGGTGTGTAATTTTACGTCGTGTAACAGAAGGTCAAGTGGCACGATCGGCTTTTTATTAAGTGCTTTATGTCGAAGCAATTATAATATACCTAAATAAAAATCTCCAATGTTAAATGTTGTGTCATAAGATAAAATGACTTTTCCTTTAAATTTGATAATGGACTTCATTTCTTCAAATATCGCAAAGACGCCCAAAAAATGTGGCGTCAATCATTACAGTAGTTCGTAAACTAATTCAGCATTTACACACGTAACCATAGTTACTCACACCAACTATGACGTTTATAACTCCATTGTTACGTCAACTCCCGGCATTATTGCGCGTAATACAAAATTTCACCAAGAACAAATTTAGAAAGAAGAATTATTATACTTTTTATTAATTAAATTAGCTACGATATTTATATGCATGAAGCGACGTGGTGGCTATTTGCAGACTACGTTGAACGTTTTCTTTTCTCCAAAATCAAAAGACGATGGCCGCATTGCAGCATCACAAAAGACGATGGCCGCATTGCAGCATCAACTAAAGTGTCGGAAAACTTAGGACCAACTCCAATCTCGACTAGTAATATCCGTTTAGGAATTACCAAGGATGGCAGCGCTAAAGAGTCAACTGGTGGTTGTACTTATCAACCAACTTGGGCAGGAAGACCACCCGTGGATTGAGTACCTATCGGAGACGGACATAATAGTATGTAGCGCTTGTTTGTGGACGCTACACAATAATAAAGCTCGGCCAGCGTTCAAACAAATTTTAGAAGGTCCGGGAAAAGCCTAGATTTAAGGTTTCAACGCGTGGCGAAGGGGTAAGGCATCCATAAAGAAGCATGGCGAGAGTGCTCACCACATCGAGTGCCTTAGTTTAAGGATGGGGCGTCAGGATAGCAGGAAGATGAGACTATTGGAAGAAAGGTGAGGGAATCGAAAGAGGACAATCGCGGGCATACCAAACTACATTCCAATTTTATGCAGACTCTAATTTTTTGCTCGAGATACGATTTAAAAATAAGGAATTAAATAGAAAGGCCGCAAAAGTTTAAATGTTTTGGACCCGAAATTCAGAATGAAATTTTACGTCTGTGTTCTCATGAGCTTCTTAGAAAAAAGGGTCAAGGACATTAAAGAATCAAAATGGTATAGTGTTATCGCTGATGAAACGGCGGATGTTATTCGAAAAGAGCAGCTCAGTATTTGCGTCCGATACCTGTACTCGTTTTCTGTTCAAGAGGCCTTTCTTGGATTTTATACGGTCGAACAGACAACAAGTGCCAATATTTTTTACACCATAAAGCAAGCCCTTAATCATACGATGGAGCCGCAAACATGCGTGGACACTTGACAGGAGTTCAAGCAATGTTTTGGGATATAAATCCCCTTGCCACATATGTCTATTGCTTTGGCCACCAATTAAATCTTGTGGTACAATAAAGTTTCAGTCAGGATCACAATGCCGTGACAGCTCATGCAGTTCTTACGAGCGTTGTCAATTTTATAAAGGCTCGCCTAAACGACTTGCCAGTTAAATTTTCTTTTGCTATTGATGTTTAAATTTTGTTTTCGTTTTGAATTTTGACTTTATACAGTGTGCTTATACAAGTAAATGTTCATGTCAAGCAATGTTTTGGGATATAAATCCCCTTGCCACATATGTCTATTGCTTTGGCCACCAATTAAATCTTGTGGTACAATAAAGTTTCAGTCAGGATCACAATGCCGTGACAGCTCATGCAGTTCTTACGAGCGTTGTCAATTTTATAAAGGCTCGCCTAAACGACTTGCCAGTTAAATTTTCTTTTGCTATCGATGTTTAAATTTTGTTTTCGTTTTGAATTTTGACTTTATACAGTGTGCTTATACAAGTAAATGTTCATTCACATTTTGATTAAAATTTAAAATATTAATTGCGATTGGTTATTGAAGTTGAGGGAAATATTAAATTCTGTTTGGTCGAACGAAATCTCGCAAAACCAGCTCGCAAAAATCATAGAGGCGCAAAACACTATTGTGACGTAAAGAAACGACGCGTCAATTCGTACTGTGTCGTAAACAATCCTCATGTTAATCAATTCCTATTATGCCGCAAGTAATTAACGTATGAATCTGCACTATGTCGTTACAAACGTTAGGTTTAACCGAGGGAAATTTATGAAACGTTAAGATAAAACTACTTTTAATTTAGATTACCGCTATAACAGATTGAATGAAAATAGCCAGTAAGGTTTATGTCGCCAATTGCCTGAGGAATGATACGTAAACCTAGGTTATTTGCAGTTTGGAACTGTCGCGTGTGAAGGTCAAAAAGGGGATTTACAGAAAATCGAAAAATTTCGCCGGCGCCGCACTCCTACGCATATGCAAAACTCTACGCCAATGATCCTATTAACCAATATAAAGCCGTTCAACGAGTAGGCTAATTCTTGTGCGCTATACATGTCGTCGTGCAAATTCGGTTTCTTTTTTATCAGTCTCCCTCAGATGATTTTGGCATCGTAACAGAAACATGTGATCCAGGTGTAGAGACTGATTCAGTAACCAACATTTTATCAAATTCTTTTGGCTTTTTGTGTTTTAAACTTAAAATGCTCTTGATTGTTGAAGAAAACGTTCTTTTCTAACTTCTTCCCAATCCTGCTTTGCAATTCCCATGGGGTAAAAGTCCATAATGTTATGTCGATCACCAAGGTTTTGAACCAATGTATAGACAGGGCGTCCGGATAATGTGAAAACTAGCTTTAAAAACTGCGTCGAAAAAATCCAGATCCATTCTTTATCTTATTGTACCTTACAGTAACCGTAGGTAAGTGCGACGGAAATTGTCTACCCCCATTGTGCCGCCACGTAATCCCATCACTTTTGCAGTCCTCACTCTCTAGGTCGTCCACGGCGTTGCTTCGATAAAGACACACGTTACCGCCATCCGGTTTCGTTGGCGGCAATCCGCTAACCTTTTTATCGTCAGTATGAGTAAAAGAATCTAAATGAACCAAAAAAGTAACTCTGATGAATGAATAACTTGACGAATGCATGTCACTCTTATTATCTTCGCGTGACAAAATCGCGACAGTTGTTATTACACGAAGATACCTGATTTCATACACCTTGTGCCCGTTTACAGTTACAGTGCAGCAATGCTTGACCCATTTATTCTTGTATGCCAAATAAAGGATAACAGCTAGTATAGTGCGGAGGTTTATTTTATAAATATCGTCTCGCCTGCAAGCGATGTTAACAAAATCCATTAATCAAGGAATATAAAAAAAATACGGCGCATTCAGCACAAAAATTAAACGAATAAATAAAACGTGGTCACCGACCTGAAACGCATCCTAAAAAAATACGGCGCATTCAGCACAAAAATTAAACGAATAAATAAAACGTGGTCACCGACCTGGAATGCATCCTCTGTTGATATTGATTTCAGCTGAGCATATAATTGGACGCTTTTTAATGCAGAATCCACAATTGATTGATACAGTCTTCAACCGAGTTGGTATAGCGATAAAATACAAAAGAGATTGAATACGGTATATTTTTAAATTATTTCATATGCCTTTCTAGCTATATAATTATTGATATAGTAGGGTGAGAAAAGATGGGGGACACCTTTTCATTCAATTTTCTCGTCCCATTTGGTAGTAAACAAAGAACATTTAAAGAATAATAGTATTGTTGTTAATTGTTTAAAATACGATCAGAATATTTGAATATTATGTGCGAAAGGTGTCCCATCTTACCCCACTTCATAAACTTGAAATAATCAAACAAAAACTGTACAGATTTATAAAGACTCGGAAAAGCTATAATAATAATTTTCCGATTAACTAAGTTGCACCTCTGTTGGTGGTGCATGTTATCTACTGGCTAAGTTAGTGTATACCACTATCTTGATTTTAAGCAACTAAAAAAACAGGTTTTCAAAAAAATTGAGAAATTTAAAAGAGCTTATATGAACTTTTTAATAAACTTTGTTAGGACATAACCGAATATTACTATCGTTTCTGTACATTGTATACAACAAAACAGTACAAATTTATATAAGGTTTAGATTAATCGGTTCAATTTTTGAAGCGTTCCCCAGGGTCCAGTTTTAAAGGGTCCGTACGCAACATTATTGGGTGATGCATCTACTGGCACATTTTTGTCCTATTGTTCCTGAGTCATTTCGCGTGAAATTTTCACTCATTTTTATGCTCTCTCATACTCGCTTCCTAGCGACCTTTTGCAACACGCTTTGTATGAAAGGACATTAACGTCAACATTAGAGACTACGCGAAGGCATGTCTCTCGTATCAACAATCCAAAGTCGGTCGCCATACATTTAGCAGCAATCAAACCGCATATGTTTATACACAATAAAACGTTCATATCAATCAGAATTATCAAACACACAATTGTATTTAATTTATATTACAGTTGTTGCCTTGGAATAACGTTTTTATATATATCCGCAACAATTTGGTGTTTCGTGGCGGCGGATTTACAAAGTGCGGATCTAGATTTAGTTTCTTTATTTCATAAAATATAATGTTTATATTAACCAGAATTGTTAAATAATTGTGCGTTGATTTATATTTCAGTTGTTGCCTTAGATCAACGTTTTATATATATCCGCAACAATTTATTGTTCCGTGGCTGCGGATTTAAATGCTGCTGCGGATCTAGATTTAGTTTCTTTATTTCATAAAATAAAATGTTCATATCAACCAGAATTGTTAAATAAATAATTGTTCATTGATTTATATAACATCCATTTTACCTCAGGGTACTATACAAAATATACATCCATTTTACCTCAGGGTACTATACAAAATATACTAGGTGTTGTATCCCATGTTACCCCCAAAAAATATATAACAGACATCATCTTCTAACCGATTCCATTCCTATTCCAAAGAAAAACATATCACAGATATTATGTTCTAACGGTAACCATCTTAATACGTGTTACCCGAAGGGAATATATAAAAGAAATTATTATGTGCTAACGGTATCCTTCTTAACCCTAAGGTTCATATAACAAATATATTGTGCTAACAGTTCTAACGGTAAACATCTTATCCCACCGTACTATTATAACAAACGTTGTGTGCAGTAAAAATCGTATTCAAAGTATTACATGTGCTAGTGGTATCTTCCATCTTCCCTCACAGCACTGTACAACGGAGATTATGAGCTAACGGTAACTTATCGTACCTCACAGAACTGTGTAACAGATAATGTGTAACGATCACCATCTTACCCAAAGGTACTATATAAAAAATATTGTTTACTAACGGTATACCAATCTTACTCCACAGAACTATATTATATATGCTAACAGTGTGTTCATCTTACTCTACAGAACTATATATGCCAACAGTGTGTTCATCTTACTCTACAGAACTATATATGCTAACAGTGTTCATCTTACTCTACAGAACTATATAACGCTTATATTATGCACCCCACAGTACTTTTTTATAATAGACATGGTGTGCCAACGGTATCCCATCTTATCCCACTGAACCATTACGTGCGCACACCAATTTCATTTTTATGCCTAAAAACAACATAACATATATTATGTGCCAACAGTAACAGTGTTACCACACTGAAAATAATAAATTTATTAAGTGCGATATTCCATGTTACCCGAGAGAAATATATAACAGTTATATTGTGTACTTTATTCATATTTTCCCCTAGTACTGTATAGCAGATATTATATGGAAACGGCATCCCATCTTACCCCACAGAATTATATAATAGATATTACGAGCGGTAATCAATCTTACCCCGCAGTACTGATATAACATATATTGTGTGCGGTAAAAACTTTACCCAACAGTATTACATAACAGAGATCATGTGGTAAAGGTATTATCCCCATCTTACTTCACAGCACTATTTGACATGTTACGTGCTAACACAGTTACGCCATAGTTACGCAAGACGACTATTTAATATTCGGTCTTGATGCATTAAGTTAATTTGGAAAACTATAATATATATCTGTGCTCGAAACTCACTCAATCGCTACACCTCCTTTGGTACATTCGTTTCTCTTGTTAATAAAAAAAAAACGCAGATCTCTTCAAGAAACTTCGGAATAATATTACTGGTTGTCCTAAGTATCGTTTTTAACCGTCTTCACCTGAAGGATGTCACACGAATCAACGAACCAACCTACGGAGATAAGGCCAAAAAGACGACTCGTGTGTTCGGTTATGACTGCAATGGATTATATCTGTGGTGTGTCAGCAAGCATCGTATGCCTACAGGATTCTTTACATGTTACATAGGGCCTGATTTTAAACCAATCCTACCTAATCAGGTTGGAAAAGAAGCGTGTACGTGGTTAGACTGGGTGGCTGAATCTGTACAAATCGCCCACAAAAACAATGGCGGTGAGCAACTTATTGGAAGCATGCGTAATCACGTAGATGGTTACTGCTCGTCTACAAACACCATTTTTGAATACCTGGGGTGTGTGTGGCAGATACAAACAAGAACGAAGTTGGAAATCTGGTGACAAAACATCCAGGAATGAAAAAGCCTGTTCTTCAGCTTAACAAAAAAACACATAAGCGACTGAAGCGGTTAAAGGAAGAAGGCTATACGGTTCATATAAATGGGGTTGTGAGTGGCAACAAGAACGAAAGGATCCCGAGATTCGTAAATTCATTCGCAACACCCGACCTCCGTGGAAACACCCCGAAACCGAACAGTCTATCATCGACAGAATCGCTTCGGGTAAGTTTTATACGGTATTTCATTTTTACATTCCTTACGTTTAACATTAAGGTGCACTTAACGCTTTCGCTTAAGTGGATATACATCGAAGAGAAATTCGGAGATTTTCCACCCATCTTCGAGAAACACATGGTAAATTTACTCTATAGACTAGCCAATTAGACAACCTTAGCGAACCTTATAGAAGTTAATATAATAACTAACTACTGCATTATAGATTTCGAGGGATGATATTGGACAGCACATAAGATCATGACTTCGCCGAGACGATGTTTGATTATTAGTAGTTTCAAAGGGGAGAAGCAGATCTTTCTGACACGTTAGTGAAAATTCGCCGTAGACTGAAAACGAACTCTCGGTCGCCACCTGTCGAATTTTTTGTTGCAAGTTATTATTTACTAAGTCTCACTCCACAGCTATTAAGCGCAAAAAAATGCTTCAAAGAGTTTGGGGAATTTGTATGCCATGCAATGCGTGAAGGTGATAACGACCCTACGCAAGCCATCCTAGCGGATTGTGCGAAACTAATCGGAAATTCCGGTAAATCGCTCGTACATAACGTTACAACTAAAGCAATAGTGCTATTTATTTTCCATATTTTCAGTACAAATCCTATTGTCATTTTCAGCCTACGGAAAATCGTTAACAAACAAGCTGAAATTCGAAGATGTCGTCTTCAAACGAGAGCCACATGTCGACGATCTGGTAAAGCGAAAACCCTTTATTCACTGCGATGAAATCAACAAAGATCTCTTTGAAATCCACATGGGAAAAGTGACAATTTGTCAAAACTACCCGTTGCAGATTGCAGCGGCCACATATGATTATGCAAAATTAGGCATATTAATTTTTGTTCTTCTTTATTGATAAGTCGGATATTGCACTCGTGCAATGCGACACCGATTCTATGTATTTCGGTTTATTCGCAAATTCACTTGATGACGTCATTAAGCCTGAATTGAGAAGGCAATTCTTTACCGAAAACCCTACTTGGTTTCTCTTGCCTTGGCGTGTGATGCTCACAGTGTCGAGTTTGTTGAAACCAGAACAGCCTTTAAGACCTGGGTCCCGTATAAGTGTTGTAAACAACGCACTATTTATGACAAACGTAGGTTTGTTTAAACTTGAGTACAGTGGTGACGGTACCGCTGCCACTAAATCCAAAACGTACTACTGTACCAGGGCCGTTGACAAAATCAGTAGCAACGGCTTGTCCAAAAGACACAATAATCTTAAATTTACTGATTTTATTTATAACCGGTGAAAACATCTCATTCAGAGTTTTTAGTATACACATGCCGTGAAACAAAGAAGGGCCTGACTTACTTTTACCCTAAACGTAAAGTCCAAAGTGAAGGCGTGTGTGTGTTCTTGCGTGTTTTGTAAACAGAAATAAAAGCTTTATATTTAGATTCTTTTTAAAACTTATGCATTCTTCGCGATGGATGTAACCTTTAAACATTCGTTTACTTTATTGATTACCCGTCCAACCGGACCAGGAAAAAGTGTATTTGTGAAAAAAATCATACTGAATTCAAATATTATGATGGATCAACCATCTGAAAGCATTGTATGGTGTGTGAGTTGAATTTAAGGAAGGTTTACCGGAAGTTTCCTCATTCAGTTTTCGCACCATCTAAATATCAGTGTCGTTTACATTGTCCAAAACCTATTTTATAAAAACCAACGAACAATTAGTTTAAACGCGCATTATATTGTGGCTTTTAAAAATCCTCGATGCGCAACTCAAATTTCTACATGTGTAAATTGCTGATTACGTATAACCGGTTCGATCGAAAGCTAGTAGGCCACAACCAGTGCCTACATTTCCGTGCGGATTGTACAGATACCATGTGCTAACCGATTCCATTCTTATTCCAAGAAACAATACAACCCGATATCATAAGCTTACGATAACCCTCTTAGCACCCTGTAATATTATATGCCATATATTACGTGCTAACAGTAAAGTCCTACACCAAAGAATCTATAAAAAAGATATTATGCTAACAGTATTATTCTTTCCCCACAGGTTCATATAACAAATATTATGTACTAACAGTAGCCATATTACCTCACAGAACTATATTATGCTAACAGTGTTCATCTTACTCCACAGAACTATATAACATATATAATGTGCTAACAGTATCTTACAAAACAGTACTATATAAAATACATGGGCGCCGATCCTGGGTATGCGGCGCATACCTCAGAATTGTTTATGGGTATGCGGCATACCCAACATTGACGCGGCGATAACCTTAAATACCGGGCGGTCTCGTAAAAAATCCACACGAGTGTGACGTGTGAGGTCTTGTAGCCATTTACGTGCATAAATAAATTTAGTAACGCGTTTTATATTATTTTTATAGCAACTTCATCCATGTATGCAGGCAAACTTATACGAGTATTTTTCCCGCCTAAAAACGGCGTCTGTGACGTAACGCACCATTCAATGTTGTAACAATTAGTGTATATGATTGCGTCACTAAATAAGGTAACCTGTACCAAAATGCCTAATTAAATCGTTAATTTAATTAACAACCTTTCTACGATCAACCAGTTATACAGAAATTGTATGCTTCGAAAAGGCCTCGCGTTTCAGGTAAACAGCTGTCAATGAGTGCGTTTATAAAAGGCAGTCGAAACAGTGACAACTCGGAAAGCACAACAACAAAGCAAACCGCTCAGCCGACGCAATCTGAAATTCCACCATGTAGCACCAAAGGAAGAAATGGCGCTTGCGGTAGGTCTTATCAGCCGACTTGGCAAGAAAACTTTCCATGGTTATTGTATGACGCTGCACGCGATGTGGCATTTTGTTCTGTATGTAAACGGGCAGATGAAAACAAACGCCTTCGTGCTTCGTCGGTACGAATTCTGTCTGTCCAAACCTCAAAATGCTCCTGGGTGACGAATGGATTTTAAAACTGGAGAAAGGGCCTTGCATCAATCAAGAAACATGACGCATCTGTTGTGCATAAGGAAAGTATAGCCGCCAAGACGGGTGAGTTTGAGAGAGATCTGCATGCACGCTTTTACACCAAAAAAATACAAAAACTATGAAACGAAATCGGCAAGTCCTAGAAAGTATATTTAACTCCGTAATATTTCTCGGTCAACAGGGTCTTGCAATAAGAGGGCACACCGACGAGTCGTCCAATCTGTCTCAGGTGGTCAAACTTTTAGGCAAACACAACGACACAATTTGTGATTGGAACGCTAGAAAAACCAAATTTTTAAGTCACGACATCCAAAACGAAATCTTACGCGACCTATCTAATGCAGTGTTAAGAAAAATTACTTGCGACGTGCAGCATACACGATGGTATTCAATAATGGCTGATGAAACTGCCGATATTGCAACTTTGTGTCCGGTATGTTGACGACTCGTACAATATACAAGAAGTTTGCTTAGGATTTGTGGAATGTCCTAAAACCGATGCGGAAACTTTATTCGTCACCATTAAATCAATGTTATAATAGCTTGTGGTTTAGATATAAATGCATGTCGAGGCCAGGCATACGACGGTGCGGCCAACATGAGCGGCAAGTTTTCCGGTGTGCAGGCCAGATTTCGCACCGCTTATCCCAAAATGTTGTATGTCCACTGTGTGGGACATCAGCTAAATCTTGTTGTGCAAGAAGTTATAAAACGCACAAGTCACGGCGCAAAGGCAATTACAACATTGGAAAGCATTGTACAGTTTATTAAAGGATCACACCCAAGCGACTGCAGTTCTTTAACTCATTTTGTGCTGGATCTGAGCAGCCAACTGGTTCAATCCGTCCGCTATGTCCTACACCTACACGATGGGTGATGCGACTTCCTGCACTCGAAGTTTTTATATCTAAATTTGAAGATATCCTCAATTGGTTAGAGTGTTGTGCAACCAGCTCAGAGCTACCACTTCCAGTAAGAAACCTGGCAAGGTCCCATTTGGGGGCAATGGAAAAGTTTACTTTTTATTTCATGCTACAAAGTCATGCAGCATTTGTTATCTTTTATCAACCCGATTCACGTTAAGGTGCAGAGTCGAACCGTCACTATGTCAGAATTTCGGGGAATGATAGACACAATAATAAATACTCGAGGATTCAGCCACAATACTCCTAAATAAATGCAAAGCAAGCGCTTCTAAAATCGGCCTGGAACAACCCGAAATACCACGATTTTCCGCCATGCGTAGTTCGCGTACTTGGTTGAACAATTTATTGCCGGGATCGATGACAATTTTGTTCGCCGCCACATCGCCTCACCCAATTCCAGCAACACTAGCAGATGCTGAAAGAGTAGTGGCCTTTGACACTCGCCCAGGAGTTTGGTTCAATCGAAGTCAAGATGAGCGCGAGCAGGGACTGCACGGAGTATCGTCGGTCAACAACCAACGGTAGACCTGCTGGTCGACCTTTAAAGAGTCTGGACCACGCTCATACAAGTTGGTTTTAAATGAAAATTCACACTTAATAAATACTATCTGTGGTAATTTTTTGTGAAAAAAATATTTAGTTTGGCCAAAAATACGTTTTAAAAAGTGCCAAAAAATTCGCCTATTGTTGCGTCACTCGCGGGCACTATGACGTAAATTACGTCACGATCTTTTCTAATCGATCAGACAGCAAAACAGTGTACCGTCGACATAGAATTTTCTGTTACTTTTAAATTAAGAAATAAGCGTGGGTAATGCCGTGGCCTGATTTTAGTTTAAAATTAATATTTTTAAAAATTGTTTGTAAGTGTATTACAGTATTACACTATTTAAATTTGTCAGTTAACAATAATGTAAAAGTGTCAGTGTGTGATGTATAGTCAGGTAGAAGTATTTCATCTAATGAAGTGACATAAGTGAAGATCCTAGTCCACTAGCAATAGGTATTGAGCCTTTCCAGTTTGAACCTGTACTTCCAGCAAGTGTTGGGGAAGTAGACAGGCCAAGACCATGGAAAATAAGTGAAGCTGAGCAAATCAACAACACAATTTGGTGGGTTGACGAAGAATAGCATTTATTAAAAAAATGTGACATTTAATAAGTCTGTTGTTTAAAGTGTTGCACTGTCTTTTTTCCTGAATTTGTTGAAATTTGTGTAAACAGATTTGTGTTGCAAATATGATGTTCTTGACTGAGACCTGAGCATGGAATACAAATTTAGTGAAATCAATTTACTCTAGTCTAGTATTTATTGTTGGCCTTCATACCAAAAAGTTGGTCAATCACATGTTTATGGCATTTATTTTGTTTAGACAGTATCGCTACACAGCTGATCAGAACTTTGTTCGATAGGTACGGCAATGACTGGAAAAGGAAAACAGAAAGGTTCAACATTATAGTGACAGTTCAACAACATTTGCAAGAATTTTTCATCATTCAGTTTTAAATGGTCTTGTTTCATACAAAATGTGATTCATGCAAGAGTTATGTTGTTTTAAATTAAGTACATTCAACATTACAAGAAATACATATTTAAGTATTGGATTATTTTCATTGTTTTGAATAAAGAATACTTGTACCGGATGGTGGATTTGTTCTTCTGCGTTCTCCAAATACAATGCTGCTTACTTGATCCGAACAAGTTTCCTTGCATATTCTAATTAGAACATATCATAGTAAAGCGATCTGAAGTAAAATGTGCGCTACAAATATGAGATGACCAGCATACCAATGTAATGTTGCTTGCTTTTTTTTTAACCCCGCTCTTTCTTTTGAAAATGAAAACACACACACACTTATCGCTTTACAGCCATTCTTGTCTTGCTATTTTAAACACAGCACCTATCAGGCATGATTACTCGGCTTATGGTAAACTCCTATATGGTAACTTTAAATACAGATATAAATATAGTCTATGCCATATAGGGAAAAAACAAAAAGAATTTAAAATCTGAACCCTAGAAAGTCACGAAAACTAATTCTCCACTAAGCTTGGTAGGCTATTTTGTGTGGTTATACACTGATCCCTAGGAAATAGCTTCCAATAAGTTGCTGAAGCCATAGGTATTGTTAATACCTTAAAAAACGTTTTGATGCACCAATAAACCGCTGATAGACCGGGTTTTCCCCATAAACGAAATATTGCATTGTGACGTAACAGTGCCCGCGAGTGACGTTTTTTACAACTTTGAAATTTGATTTTTTAAACGTTCATAACTTTTAAATTAAAGCGAATTTTCACAAACTGGCTGTGAATTTAGCATCAGTAGACATAAAACTTTATTCTTATGCAAAAAACTGCGCAACCATGAGAACCGTGGGCCGGACTCTTTAAACGGGCGATAACTGGTGTGTGGGCCAGCACATCAGTTCAGGAAGAAGCGGCCGATGTTAAAACTTTATTTATTAATTGTGTTGTAGGTAGTCATCGGACGCCTGTTTGGTGTGTGGGCCAGCAGCTCAGTTCAGGAAGAAGCGGCCGATGTTAAAACTTTATTTATTAATTGTGTTGTAGGTAGTCTTCGGACGCCTGTTTGTTTTTTGGTCGATACTGGTTCGTGTTGCACCATTTTAGATAAAACGGTCTCCGATCAACTCGGTGAAGGATGTGCCCGAGATCTCCAACACGTTCCTATCGAACTCAAAAAGTGCTAACGGTGAGAAAATACATACGTACGGCCTGCCGGGATCGATGACAATTTTGTTCGCCGCCACATCGCCTCACCCAATTCCAGCAACACTAGCAGATGCTGTACGAGTAGCTGAAAGAGTAGTGGCCTTGACACTCGCCCAGGAGTTTGGTTCAATCGAAGTCAAGATGAGCGCGAGCAGGGACTGCACGGAGTATCGTCGGTCAACAACCAACGGTAGACCTGCTGGTCGACCTTTAAACGGGCGATAACTGGTGTGTGGGCCAGCACATCAGTTCAGGAAGAAGCGGCCGATGTTAAAACTTTATTTATTAATTGTGTTGTAGGTAGTCATCGGACGCCTGTTTGGTGTGTGGGCCAGCAGCTCAGTTCAGGAAGAAGCGGCCGATGTTAAAACTTTATTTATTAATTGTGTTGTAGGTAGTCTTCGGACGCCTGTTTGTTTTTTGGTCGATACTGGTTCGTGTTGCACCATTTTAGATAAAACGGTCTCCGATCAACTCGGTGAAGGATGTGCCCGAGATCTCCAACACGTTCCTATCGAACTCAAAAGTGCTAACGGTGAGAAAATACATACGTACGGCCAAATAAAAACGGTCTTCGATCAACTCGGTGAAGGATGTGCCCGAGATCTCCAACACGTTCCTATCGAACTCAAAAGTGCTAACGGTGAGAAAATACATACGTACGGCCAAATAAAATCAACGGTAGAACTGGCAACAGTAAAGTGTTCCAGAAATGTGGTCATCGCGTCTATTGGCTCTCCTCATGCTTTTCTGGGAATAGATTTTTTAACGGAGGAAGTCGACCAAATAGATTTTCGCGCTAAGACGTTGGTGATTCAAAAACGGGTGGTGCCGCTGAAAGCTGGCCCGGTATCGAGCGCAAAAAGTAATGCCGCACCGCGACCATGGAAATACCGCGTGCCAGACCACCTTAAATGTCTAGACCCTCTCACTCATATTACTCACCATCAGAGAGACCAGGTCGGTCGTCTTATTGTAGAGTTTCAGGATGTGTTCGCAGGTACAGATGGGGAATTGGGGAAAACCTCTCTCGTACGACATACCATCCACACTGGGGAAGCTAGGCCAATCAAGCAAGCTCCTTGCCGGTTGCCATGGGCTAAACAGGTAGGCTATGGGCTGAAGGAGAAATCGACCGCATGCTCGCGAAAGGGATAATCGAACCCAGCAACAGTCCCCCTGGGCTTCCCCAGTCGTGATGGTAAGAAAAAAAGATGGCTCTAAGCGGTTTTGTGTCGATTATAGAAAAGGTAACGCTGTTACGCGAAAAGATGCGTACCCGCTTCCACGTATCGACGATATATTAGATTTGCTAGGTGGCGCGAAATACTTCTTCACGTTGGACCTGGCAAGCGGATATTGGCAAGTCGAGATGGACGAAGCCGACAAACAGAAAACTGCGTTCGCGATTCCCGGAAGAGGTTTATTCCAATTCACAGTGATGAGTTTCGGGTTGACCAATGCACCATCCACCTTCGAAAGACTGATGGAAAGAGTTCTTAGAGGTTTGTCATGGAAAGAGTGTTTAGTCTACTATATCGACGATATCGTTTCATTTTCAACCGATTTTGCGTCTGGACTTATTCGTTTGGAACGAATATTTAGACGACTACGCCAAGCTGGTCTTAAGTTAAAACCGAGTAAATGTCGTTTATTCTCAAAGCAGGTAAATTTCCCTATGTCGTTTCCGAAAGCGGTGTTCGATGCGATGGAAACAAAACAGCAGTTGTTCGTGAGTGGGCTGTTCCGAAGTCCGTTAAAGATGTTCGCTGTTTTATAGGTTTCGCGTCGTACTATCGCCGCTTCATCAAAGACTTCGCTACGAAAGCCTCCCCATTAACTTCCCTGACCAAGAAGAGTAAAAAATTCGAATGGAACCGGGCCTGTGGAGAGTCTTTTCAACTTCTTAAACACGAGCTGAGCCAAACACCTATTCTTGCGTATCCTCAACGTGATAAGCCCTTCATATTGGACACGGACGCAAGTAAACACCGGGATAGGTGCTGTGTTGTCGCAAGTCTGCGAAAGACAGGAGCGTGTGGTAGCGTATGCCAGTCGGGCCTTAAGCGACAGCGAAAAAAGGTATTGTGTCACTTATAGAGAACTTCTTTCCGCAGTACATTTCTGCCATCATTTTAAGCATTATTTATGGGGAGCTAAGTTTACTTTACGTACCGACCACGCCTCTTTAAAATGGCTTTTTAGTTTCAAGGAACCCGAAGGGATTTTGGGTCGCTGGCTTTCGGTGATTGGTACCTACACATTTGAAGTGGAGCATCGGCCTGGCTCATAAAGCATGGCAACGCCGATGGCCTGTCTCGCCAGCGTTGTGAGCAACGAGAATGCACAGATTGTCGACAGCTTCGGCAGGGTGAGATCCCTTTTACCGTTTCAGCAGTCGCGGGGCGCCCAGTGACCGCATCGTGGCTCGATGGATGGTCGCTAGATGATATACGCAAGTGGCAAATTCATGACGACGAACTTGGAGCGATTCTAAGGTTAAAAGTGATCAGCCAACACCGACCTGCGGCGTCCGACTTAAGTATTACCGGCAGTAGAGATTACATGCACCAGTGGGATGCGCTAGAGGTTATAGACGGGGTCCTTTACCGTGTGTGGACAACCGATGACGGACAAGGTGACGATAAGTATTTGTTAGTTGCCCCTAGGTCACTGCGTCGAAGAATTTTTAAGCACCTGCATGTGTTGCGCACCTCCGGCATCTGGGTATATAGACCGTACCACCGATCAAATTCAAAGGCGGTTTTATTGGCCTGGGATGCGAACCAATATTCGGGATTGGTGCAGGTGGTGCACGACATGTTCCAAACGGAAACCCACCCATAGGCACCGCAGTTACTTGCAATCAGCTATCCCTAATTACCCCATGGAAAGAGTGGGAATTCATTTTTTAGGTCCTCTGCCAGCTACAGAAAACGGGAACGCGTATATTTTAGTGATGTGCGACTACTTCACCAAGTGGACGGAATGCTTTGCACTCCCGGACCAGCGGGCGTGTACAACAGCTGATACGTTGGTGACTCAGCTATTCTGTCGTTTTGGAATGCCTAAGTTAATTCATTCTGATCAGGGTCGTGACTTCGAATCTCATTTGTTTCAGGAGATGTGCCGCTTGCTCGAAGTCAAAAAGACAAGGAATTCGCCTTATCATCCACAATCCTCCGGGTTGGTGGAGAGGTTCAACCGGACATTGCTGCAGATGTTGTCGTCCTTCGTGAATGAAAATCACAATGATTGGGATATCCATTTGCCTTATTTACTGATGGCCTATCGTGCCTCTAAGCACGACTCCACTAATTTCACCCCTAATTTACTCATGTTAGGTCGGGAAGTCTCAGCACCCATCGACATTATGCACGGGGCGCCCGAGAACGAACGCCAACGTTGTCCGGTATCGTATGTAGAAAACCTCCGCAATAAGATGCTGTCCTGCTTCACTTCCGTTCGTATGAATCTCCGGCGATCGGCGCAGCGACAGAAGCGAAACTACGACCGTAGGGCTCTGCCCATTTCGTTCAATCAGGACGATTGGGTATGGTACTATTATCCCCCAATGGGGAAGAAGAAACTGGGAAAAGGTTGGATGGGACCATTCCTAGTCACCCGAAAACTGTCGGAAAACTTATACGAAATACAGCGATCCGAACAGCACCACACCAGAGTGGTTCGTTCATGTGGATCACCTACGCCCTTATCATGCAGAGTTCATGCCGGCGAATTGGTTGAGACCAACGGCGAACAGTGATGAGGTAGAGGCGTCACTCGAGGGGTCGACCAGCTTTGACGACGAACTACCCCAACCAACCGCGCCCGAATCACCGTACCACCGCGGTACATCGCGCTACGGGCGTCAACAACGCTTACCGCGATACTTAAACGATTATGTGTTTTGATTTACACCTTTTTGTGTGAATGTATCCAGACCTGTTTTTTTTTGCGATTAGGCCTACGAAATCTGTTTGATGCCAAATCGATTGTGTTTTAAACATCGTGTACTAATTTTTTCGTTAGACTGTTTCATCTTTGTTGTGTATTAGTGCGCCGTATAGTGGTACTAGTTATTGGTACTTTGCATCTGGGGACAGATGTCAGTCTCCGTGGGAGGGGGTAGTGTGTGGCCTTTTATTATTACGTCATTACATACGCTCCAGTAATCGTCACGCCATTTGGTTTTGTTGTGTGTTGTGTAAACCGTGACTATGACCTCTAACCACGTGACTGTGGGTTTGCATGTTAAGCTGTGGGCAGATTACTTATGATATCGTAGCGAACGCACGTAAATACAAAACTGCTACACTATCAACACTTAATGGTCAAGCACTGCCTTAATTAAATGAAAAGTATGTTCTTTCACATTCAACCCACTACGACATAATGGAGGACACTGTGGGTTTATTAACAGCTATCCTGACCGACACACGCTCGGCACTTAAAAAGGGAAATGTTACCGGTATAATAAATATTGACACTATTCCTACATTGGATAATGATTTCCTTTCAAGGATTTGGACTGACATAAAATGTAAAGAAAACTTTAATCAATATTGTAATAATCTTAGATTGGTGCAACCAGTAACTGTTTCCTTAAGTGATGGTTCCTCATTTCAATATGTCCCAATACTTACTACACTAAAGCAGTATTTTTCTAAAGATGTTTGGCTAGCTATTATGAGAAACAACTCAAGTGATACAACTGGATTGTCAGATTTTACTTGTGGTAAAATACTTTAAGGAGCATTCATATTTCCGGGGAAACAAATCCTTAATTCGCCTTCATCTTTATTTTGAAGAAATAGAAGTTTGCAATCCATTAGGGTCTTCCAAGTCCAAAAACAAATTAGCATGTTTTTATTTTTTTGTGGGGAATATTGGTCCAAAGCATTATTCAAGTTTGAAAAACATTTTTGTCGCAATGGTGATAAAAGCAGAAACTATGAAGAAGCACTGTTTGAATGATATTTTAGCACCGTTGATCCAAGACATTCAAAAATTTCAAACAGAAGGCATTGTTGTTAAAAATTGCTCCATGTTATCAGGTAACAGCAATCCCATCTTTGGATCAATAGCCACAATTTCAGCAGACAACCTTGGTGCACACCAAATCGGAGGATTACGAAAGTGTTTTAGCAGTGGACGCATATGCCGGTTTTGCATGTGTGTCTATAGAGACATTAGAGTTAAATGTGCAGAATCGGATTTTGTGTTGCGTGAGCCTTCCCTTCACAGGTTGCATGTAGAAGCAGTTACTAAAGATGAAACTCTTACAGCTTCATATGGAGTGGCTAGGAATCGTCCATTTAGTATTTTACCTGGGTTTTCAACGGTGACAGGTTTCCTCCCAGACCTTATGCATGATTGCTTAGAAGGTGTGATACCACAATTTTTGCAGTACCTATTCAGAGATTTGCAAAATAAGGCAGTGTGTTCCTTTCTCTTAGTTAATGAAAAACTCAAGAAATTTAAATTTGGAAGGTCTGACAGAAGAAATAAGCCAAGACCTCTTCCAGGAAACGTCATATTGTCTTGAGGAAGAATTTCACTTTCAGCAAGTGAAACCTTGTGTTTATTTCGAATTTTACCATTTGTTATTGGAGACATTATACCAGCTTCAAATGAAGCATGGAGGTTATACATTTAATTGGCACACATAATGGACATCATTTTAGCTCCATCACTGTGCACTGAAGCTACAGCCCAATTAAAGATATTTATTGAAAGGTTTTACTCCTTATTTGTTAAGCTTGCTCCTGATTTTGTTAAACCAAAACTTCATTTTCTTTTACATTTTCCTCGTCTCATAGAATTTTATGGACCACTACGACACCTATGGTGTATGCCAGAGCCATAGAAATACCGAGTAGTCCAACCCATTGTTACGTAAAACACAAATTGAACGGCAATTTGGGTCCAAAATAACACACAGTAGGTATAGGGAGAACATCTGTTTTTCGGTAAATTACAGAAAAACTAGCGCCTAAAAACAAATTTAAAGGTTGAAAAATGAAAATCATGTGCTATTTGTTTTCTGTGTCAAAAAAAGTCCAAAATTAGAATTAGAAGCGGTTGATTTGCGACATTTTAGTCATTTAATGCGGCTAAATTTATATATTTTTTCCAAAAAATGTTTGGTAAGGTAAATAGAAGCTGTTTTACACCTTCCCACAGAAGGAAAACACAAACAAAACGTAACAAGTTTGTAACCCATTGCCAAAGTCACTACTTTTGCTCTATTCTGGACACACAAAGACGGCAGTTGGACTACTCGGTGTTTATACGACTCTGGTGTATGCGATTTGAATCTTTTCATAAGAAAATTAAGCTGTTGGCTCATAATTGTCAAAATTTTAAGAATATTTGTTTAACAGTAACCAAGCGCATTCAATCATTTAAATGTTATGAACAATGTAGTATTGCATGTTTAATGGATGATACTGCGTTAGAAGGCAAACCTACAACAATGGACCAATTGCCAATAGAAATTGCTGAATTTATGCAGTATGACATGGATATTCCCGAAAGTGCTAATTTAATCAGTTTAAAGCGCCTCGTTGAAAATGGTGTTACATATTCTGTAAACAACATTTATATTTTAGATTTTATACATAATAAGCCCATGTTTATTCATGTGAAACGTATTGTAATATTTGGTTCCGTGACTCTTATTTGTGGCCTATTGTTAGTTCCATTATATTTCAATTCACAGTTTCATAGTTATGTTGTACAGATTACTGATACATTTTATATTTTAAGCCTGGGTCGGAATTTTGTCCGCAACCTTCTGATATATATATTTGTAAGGGGGAAAAATGATTCGTCTACACTACCAGATTCGTGTTTAGTCTTTATGTATAGTCTTTTATCATTATTAGGCAAAAAGCACTTGTTAAGTGACTTTAGGCTTGATGCAGAATCCAATATTTATTGGTTTGATAATAATTGTCGTTTGTATTACAGAAAAGTTTAGATAAAAATGAGTGCTACTGCTAGTATATGTATATATCATGTTCAGTATAAAAATTCAAGGAAGATAGTACGCTGCAAAAAGAATGACATTAGTGATTCGATTGCTGCACAGTTCAACATTAGTGATGCAATAATGTTGAGCCAGTGGGATAATGAGTTTGAAGATTGGGTTGATGTAGATGATGTCAATGAACTGCCAAACAAAGCCAAGTTATTAGTCAAGGTAATGTATATATTAAAGCCTATGGATAAATTAAAAAAGCTATACTGCAAAAAGAATGACATTAGTGATTCGATTGCTGCACAGTTCAACATTAGTGATGCAATAATGTTGAGCCAGTGGGATAATGAGTTTGAAGATTGGGTTGATGTAGATTATGTCAATGAACTGCCAAACAAAGCCAAGTTATTTTAGTCAAGGTAATGTATATATTAAAGCCTATGGATAAATTAAAAATGCTATACAAATTGTCTAATTAATTTTTAGATGATATGTTCTCAAGTTTTAGTGAACCACATTCTACAAGTAAGTTGCAACTAAAGCCAACTAAAGTATATATGTGTGATTGTGTGAGTAAGTGAATTTAAGCCAAAACAAATCTATCAGTTGAAGAAATGTGACTAAACCTGGTAAATCTTGCAATTTAATACCACTGTATAAAGATCAACAAAGTGAATAATATAATTGTAGGTATATCTACAGTCAATTCAGTCACACCCACATCACCCACACCTTCTGATGAAGAGTTCGTAACCATTTCAGAAGTATGTTTCATTTTTATTAGAGAGTACTACTTTTGATGTGAAGTATGTCAATTTATTTTAGACAATCCTCTTGCCTCTAGTCCACAATCTAGCAACCAAGACTCATCCATTCCTCCCCTTGTCAGAAGTGAGTGGTTTTATTGGTTGTATACCCGTTTAAGAATACTCAGCAATCCTAATTTTTTAGAATAGCATAGTCATTTTTTTAGCAATGCAGCTAAAACTGTAAGTTTTATTTTTAGCTGCACCAACGTCACTGGTGTCAAGCAGAGTAGCAAGTGACATTGATTGGATTGTGAACTACAAATTGCCGAGAATGCCATTTCACATTAAGGCAGGTATAGATAGCTGCAGTGAAAACATAGGAAATCTCAGTTCATCAATGAGCAGAGAAATTAACAAATGGTTATTTAACGACATCATACAATTACACTGTAAGTGATTGAGGATAGTTAACATCAAAATGAACATTTTTCCTCATTTATAAACTTATGGTAATTTCTAGTTATCCATCTTCACTAGAGTACAACACTGTGGCAATCCAATTGGTACGGGAATTCCCATTTTTGGCTGACAAAAATGACAAGCAAATTGGTAAGGTGTTAAACGTTGAGTCGTGAGTGGTATAGTTTGCAGTAATTTAGAAATAAATTAGTTGTTCGTTTTAACATCCTTAAATAAATTTTGGCAAATACCTGAAAAATCATTTAAAACAGTTGGGTAGGCCTTAAAGAAAAACAAAAAATCAAAATTATAACTGTGCTCATTGCAGGGAACATGGGTAGATGGTATCAGACAAAAGTTCAGAGATGCAAGGAGGCCAATGACTCATATCCCTGAAGTTATGGAAATGAAAAAGAGATTTGGAACGATTTGGAACAAAACATCCTAGACCTGCTGTAATAGAAAAAGAAACAACTCCAGCTAAACGAAGACTGTTACAGACAGAGGTTAGTACCAACAAACTATCAAGGTGCTAGGTGAAGCAAATTCTTAAATATTTCAGGATATTGGGGAAGATGAACACAGTATGGCAGCACACACAAAATACATGGAAAAGGAACTTAAAAAAAATGTGAAAAATGTAGATCTTCTCAGAGACAGAATGAATCGAACGTTCTTGTTTCGACAAAAAGAATGTCAAGATGGTGCAATGACAGTGAATGCCATTCTTGAAACATATCCTGCATTTCAATATCCTGTTGTGGTGAGTAAGCAACGAGTAATTAAGGATTGTTTTGTAAACTTTACTGCAATGGAACAGTTATTCACAATAAAAATACTTAAGATTACCCATGTAGCATAAAACATAATATAAATGTGAATATTTCGTTAAAGAGTCTGGACCACGCTCATACAAGTTGGTTTTAATTGAAAATTTACACTTAATAAATACTATCTGTGGTATTTTTTTGTGAAAAAAATATTTAGTTTGGCCAAAAAAACGTTTTAAAAATGGCCAAAAAATTCGCTTATTGTTGCGTCACTCGCGGGCACTATGACGTAAATTACGTCACGATCTTTTCTAATCGATCAGCTGATTTAGGCTTAGCTGTTTGCAGCAAAACAGAGTGTACCGTCTACATAGCATTTTCTGTTACTTTTAATTTAAGAAATATGCGTAGGTAATGCCGTGGCCTGATTTTAGTTTAAAATTAATATTTTTTAAAATTGTTTGTAAGTGTATTACAGTATTACGCTATTTAAATTTGTCAGTTAACAATAATGTAAAAGTGTCAGTGTGTGATGTATAGTCAGATAGAAGTATTTTATCTGATGAAGTGACATAAGCGAAGATCCACTAGCAATAGGTATTGAGCCTTTCCAGTTTGAACCTGTACTTCCCGCAAGTGTTGGGGAAGTAGACAGGCCAAGACCATGGAAAATAAGTGAAGCTGAGCAAATCAACAACACAATTTGGTGGGTTGACCAAGAAAAGCATTTATTAAAAAAATGTGACATTTAATAAGTCTGTTGGTTAAAGTGTTTCACTGTCTTTTTTCCTGAATTTGTTGAAATTTGTGTAAACAGATATGTGTTGCAAATATGATATTCTTGACTGAGACCCGAGCATGGAATACAAATTTAGTGAAATCAATTTACTCTAGTCTAGTATTTGTTGTTGGCCTTCATACCAAAAAGTTGGTCAATCACATGTTTATGGCATTTATTTTGTTTAGATAGTATCGCCACACAGCTGATCAGAACTTTGTTCGATAGGTACGGGAATGACTGGAAAAGGAAAACAGAAAGGTTCAACATTATAGTGACAGTTCAACATTATAGTGACAAAAATTTTTTCATTATTCAGTTTTGAATGGTCTTGTTTCAAACAAAATGTTATTCATGCAAGAGTTATGTTGTTTTAAATTAAGTACATTCAACATTACAAGAAATACATAATAAAGTATTGGATTATTTTCATTGTTTTGAATAAAGAATACTTGTACCAGATGGTGGATCTGTTCTTCTGCGCTCTCCAAATACATGCTGCTTACTTGATCCGAACAAGTTTCATTGCATATCCTAATGAGAACATACCATAGTAAAACCATCTGAAGTAAAATGTGCACTACAAATATAAGATGACCAGCATACCAATGTAATGTTGCTTGCCCTGTTCTAAGCCCCACTCTTCCTTTTGAAAATGAAAACACACACATATCTATATTATATACACTCGCTTTACAGTCATTCTTGTCTTGCTATTTTAAACACAGCACCTATTAGGCATGATTACTCGGCTTATGGTAAACTCCTATATGGTAACTTTAAATACAGATATAAATATAGTCTATGCCATATAGGGAAAAAACAAAAAGAATTTAAAATCTGAACCCTAGAAAGTCACCAAAACTAATTCTCCACTAAGCTTGGTAGGCTATATTGTTTGGTTATACACTGATCCCTAGGAAATAGCTTCCAATAAGTTGCTGAAGCCATAGGTATTGTTAACACCTTAAAAAACGTTTTGATTTGCTTATCTATCAAAATTGCACCAATAAACGGTAAACCGCTGATAGGCTGGGTTTTCCCCATAAACGAAATATTGCATTGTGACGTCACAGTGCCCGCGAGTGACGTTTTTTACAACTTTAAAGGGCCTAAACACACCCCAAATGTACTTCGCTTTAATCGATAGAGTGTGTTTTTCTAATTCCAACGACACCTTACTTGTTTTAATCAGTTCTGTATAACCATAGTTTAATAAAGAAGTAGTTTCACGGGTAAGCGATATCACGTGGTTCGTCACGCATGACTGTGGTCCCACTCCGCGGCAATTTGACTAGCAGAGAATAATGTTACTTGTATTGTGTTGGTTAGTGGGGCGTCTCTAATGTTTGTTGTAGCAACACAAACTTGTCTTACAATATAAAAACCAAATGGTATCCATATACGCAATGACAACATCTAAGTACTGCAGTGAGTGTATGTGACTAGTATTTTGAATTGGTTTTTATAACGATTTTCTGTTGTTTTTGCTGCCAGACTTTGTTGTACTTGTATACCCCAATACCCGAGGTCAATTAGCAATTATGTGTACCATTTCTGTAGAGTCTGATGAAATCATTCAAGAATTTATGAATATACCTGAGTTTGAAATTGAGAAAGCATTGATACAGAAATGCGTTTGGGATTACAGGAAACTTGTTCAAGTCTACCTACTGAAAGACTGGTAAAAGAAATAATGAAAAACTTGGATCCTTCAAGAGAACTTACACAACACGGAGAGGTGTTTGCCAAAAAGTGAATAGCAAATACCAATTGCAGAAAAAAATTGACATTCTCAAAATCAATATTGCAGACTATCCATCCTTATGTCATGATTGTAATTGTTTTTTAATCCAGCACTTCCCAATAAATTCAGTGGTCCGCATTTGTTGTTAATGCTTAGCACAGAACGCTAAAAAAGTACAAGAAATATTGATAGCACTTCTGGACTAACTTATAAAGACATTATTGAAGTGGAAAACGATGGAATTGAGTATTTGGCTGGTTACACCATTATAAAAGCTTTAAAAAAGTTTAGATCCGAAATAATGCAAAGCGATTTAAAAGGCAAAACAAAATAAAGCTTTCTAAACTGTTGACCACACATTTGTTTTTTCCATGCATTTATTTATCACATAATATTTTTTTGATTTTATAACAATATAAAATATTTTTTTGATTTTATAACAATATAAAAGTTAATGCTTTCGTTATTTTATTTCTCTTTTCTATTTTTTTTTTGTGCTCTGTGACCCAAATTTGGATCTCGAGGAAGCACCTCTGTCCGGATTTAAAACAAAAATAGTAAAAAATCTGAAGAAAAGATAAACTTGGATAGAGCAGCAGGTCCGATCAGAGAATAATCACTGTGAGTCAAAAGGATGTTGCTTGTTATACCATTTTTTAATAATTCGACATAGTTTTCTTGGTCTTTGTTCTTTTAATATATTTTCGTCACGCTTGACTTCTGTCTGTAGTGATCTGTTTTTCTCATTTTGGTTTTTCTAGAATTAAAACATCTTGTTTTTTGGAGATACAATAGCTTGCCAGCATATAGTACTGTTGTTGAGAGGACTAGTAAGTGCTATAAAGCTAAGACTTTGCAACGTCAGTTAGCAAAATTCTTGCTGGAAGAACTGATTTAAATAAAATGTATGTTTGAACTAAGTGGCAACTCAGTGCCACTAATAAAATTGACTTCGTCAAAACAGACAATAAGAAATGCCCTGTTATCATCAAAACCTGGAAGTACACGTTTTCTAAATATGACTGGAGAATTGGGTAAAAAAGTGTTGTGGACACACATTTCTCAATTATATGATTTGGAAAAAAGTCTACCAGATTAACAACTTGGACCCGCCTGACAACTGCTCACATTAATCTAGCTTTTGTAAAGGTGTACTATACGATACCGGTAGTTTTTGTAAAGGTGTACGCCGTATAGCGTATCATATGATACCGGTACATATGGTATAATTAACAGACCCATTGTAATCAAATTAGAAAATACATAACAGATGAAAGGTAAATTAAATATCCAAGTTTTGTATTTTCTTTACAAAATTGACTTACTTTTAGATGGTACAACATCATGTCTTGCACAGGTGAACACCCATTGTATACGATGAACAATCCAAAATTGATTTGGTTAAAAAGACAATTTTCTGCCAAAAAATGGAAAGAGTATCAAAGTTAAATTTATTAGCATATTTTTAAATCTGTATTGTAATATACGCCTAAAAGCTAAAAAAACACTTTATGTAGATTTACAACTCGTATTGATTTAATGTTAAACTTTGAAATTACATGAAACTCACCTCAAAAGGGCAAAGAATGCTTCCGTTCCATCGCCAACTAATGAGAGTATACTGTTCACTACACATAACTTATTGTACTTGCTGAAAGGATTCTTTCTTTGCCCAGTATTAAATACATGTTCAGAAACTTTTACACAAGATATGCTTAAGGCAATGTTTTGAAATCTAGTATGGATTTTATAAATTTTATCTGCCAATTGCTTTAAGTTTCAAAGACAACTAGGTAAGTATTCCTAAAACCCAGATATCAATGAAGCTGCCTATAGAACCCAACATATTATTTAAAGACGAGCAATTACGAAAATGAAGGCGGGGAATAGTTCTCATGGCAAACAAATGTGTAGTCAACAGTATTACACAAACCAGTTAAGTTAAAACAAACCTGCATACTCATATTATTTATAGTTCTTCACCAAAACCAGTTTTTTTTTATAAAATAAATGAAGCAGCAACAACATATACAGCTGGATTAATTTTACACTTGCTTGTTACAGTAAATATATTCTATTTAAATATCCCAAACTAACGTACAGCGCGGTAACAGCTAATGCATAGAAACATAAACCTATCTATGGCTGACGAGTGGGATTGAAGTCAACCGTGACGAAATATAATAAAAGAACAAAGAGTCGGTGAACTATGTTGTATTATTAAACTATGGTATAACCAAAGATATTCCAGCTCAAACACCGTGAAATTCAAAAAACTGATTTGAAAGTTGCGTGGCGAAAAAAATTGAGAAGTGTACTACCCACGTGACAAACATGTAACAAAATTGTTGAAGCGTGGCCGCTCTCATTCAGTAAGGCGAGAGGCAGTGTTTTCAGCGAAAAACGAGAGAACAAAAAAAAACGCAAAAAAGCACAAAAAACGCAGGTTTCGCTTTTACGAATGAATCAGTCACGTGACTAGTACGTTCCTACGTCACAATCACGGAGCTCGTAGTAAAAAAAGGATAGCGCTAGAGATCACTGTTTGAGGACGAATATCTCCGCCTATACTGGACCAATTTTAATAAGCAAAGTATTTTTGGAATCAATAAAACGGTCGCTTTATGAATTTACCATAAAAAATAAAAGTGACGTGGGGTGTGTTTAGGCCCTTTAAATTTGATTTTTTAAACGTTTATAACTTTTAAATTAAAGCGAATTTTCACAAACTGGCTGTGAATTTAGCATCAGTAGACATAAAACTTTATTCTTATGCAAAAAACTGCGCAACCATCCGTGGGCCGGACTCTTTAACAAGTATAATTTTTGAATTCGAGAAACGTAGTATGTTTGTTGCCACACATGGGCCATACACTTATACTTGTCTATTCATTAAGTTCTGCTCTAACTTTATTTTTATCCACTAGTATCAATAAAATTTCTGGTGCCAGCTGCACTGCTTGAACTTTTGAAAAGAAATGGTATGTAGGTTAAGTCATAGAGCGCATTGATGATGCGTAATAATGCAAATTTTTAACTTTTTTGTAGAAATAGCTGAAGTGTTGTGCCTCCTTCCTCTTCTGTTCAACAATAAGTTAAGCATGTACATTGAATGTGATAATGAGGTAGGTTAATACTTTTTTGCTATAAGTTACTCCACTAAAATTACATCAGAAGAAAACTACAGTCTTGCTGTTACCAAATAGTTATAACTTTTATGTCTTTGTTTTGCAGAGTCAAATTGTATCCACACCATATCCATGCATATTGGCAACTGAACATGGGACATCAGTATATGTTGAAAAGAGTTGGTTTTGCAATTGTTCAACACTAGAGGATGCTGTTCTTATATTGGTGACATCATACTGGATTTTCGATATTCAGTTCCCGAAGGCATTGACTTGTACATTGCAGTTGTTGTGTTACATGCTGCGCATTTCTCAAACAATTTCGAATATGACTGTTCAAAAAGTTATTAACTCACTGTTAGATTGAAACTAGGAATGGGCCGAATCCGAATTGCCCACGAAATACCACACAAACACTACTAAATTTGCCAAAACAGTAATTTCGTGATCGTCTGAATATAAAAAAATCTTGATTTTACAACCAACAATTACGCGGGTTTCACATTAGAATTTATAACGTAAATCAGTTAACACAAATTGCGTTCGAATTTACTCTAGGAAAATAAGGAATCGCAGCGCCTACGAAGTACTGAGTGGCCTATGTTTCCGCGTTTGATTTGGTAATTAAAAGCGAAAAATCGTAAAACTATTTTTATTTTAATATTGCGAAATCTTCTATAGCAGTTATAAATAAATGTTGTTTAAATTTTGTTAACTTGAATTAACCAGTAGCAGTAGTTAATTATACATCTCGTAACACTGCAATTCACAAAACTCGTAGTCTTGGGCGGTCTCTTTGATCGTGAACCACGTGTTCGTTTGATCGGAAACCACGTGTTTTGTGGATTATTTATTAACGCGCCTTCAGACTAAAACTGAACGTGTTCGCGTGCGCCTATTCTCCTTATTGACGTCATTAGCTTTCGGACTCCGCCTATTCTTTATGGCGTACTCCCAGAAGCTTAGCTTTATACAATGTCCGATTCCAGATGTTTAAAAATTAACGAAACCATTACAATTTATAAATTTTACATGCCTGGCTACAGGTAAAATACGATAAAACCAAATATGAATTAAATTCGACCGTATTCATAACGAAAAATCTACTCGTCAATACAACGTTTTAACCTTGTACTTCTGGATCCTATAATGGTGTAAAAATCGAGTAAAACTTTGATGGCATGTGGCCAATGGGGTAATGCGTCATATACATAAAATCCGCTGGGTGTCAGTAGCGTTACGTCCTCAATACATTTCTGCTATGTAGGTAGAGAATGGCGAGATATGTTGTAGTCTACCAGTCATGTCGGTAAACATGCATGTTTATTACGAGCGCTACGCAATTACAAAGAATTTATGATAATATTGAGCATACGCAATATATATATTATACAGAAGAATATTGTTAATGTTAATATGCCTGGATATTGCTCTGTTCCAAATTGCAACAAAAGAGGTGGTCACGAATTTCCAAGGGATGCTCGCTTAAAAAGAAAATGGATTTTAGCTATAAAACGAAGTTCAAACAGTCCAAGTGGGAAGCTATGGAATCCAAAAGAACGTTCTATTGTATGCTGCAGCCATTTTCTTCCTTCTGATTACAAACCAAAGTTATGTCCAGGTATGTTATTACTATATGTAGATGTGTTACATCAATTTATATACCTTAGCGTATTGACTTGTACATATATTTTAGCCATGAAGAGAGCTATTTTAAAAGATACTGCTGTTCCATCTGTTTTTTCTTTTAATAAAGAAGTAAAGAAAAGAACCACAAAAACATCAAGGAAAGCAACATGTTTTAAAGATGATGAAGTAATTAACTTTGATAGTTCTATCGGGCTACAGGAGACCATTGTAGAAAATGAATGTGCTGTCCAAGAAGAAATTGAACCGCCTGTTGTAAAATCTTATGTTGATGCACAAGTTCAATGCTCTCTTCCTACTAAAGATAAAGGAAATACCAATATTAGTACAAGATACCTGAGTATGGAGATGTTACAGCATGATAGCAATGCTGTCCAATACTATACAGGATTTGATGATTTTGAACATTTTTCTTTCTTCTTTCAATGCCTTGGTCCAGCAGCCAATAATCTAAAGTACCAGTCATCCTTAATGTCACCTCAAGAGCAATTGTTTGTAACATTAATGAAGCTACGTCAGGCACAAGACAACAAAGCAATTGCTATACTATACAACATTAGTGAAAATACAGTTTCAAAGATATTTCGTACATGGGTAAACTTCATGTATTTTCAACTCAAGGAAATCGATACATGGCCATCTAATGATAATGTGAAGGAGTACTTACCAAGCAATGTTAAAGCAAAATTTCCTACAACTAGAGTTATTCTGGATGCTACAGAAATCCCAATAGAGAAGCCAACTAACATTAATGTGCAAAGTTATACATTTTCGTCGTATAAAAACAGAAACACCTTGAAGACAATGATTGGCATAACCCCTAATGGCTTAGTATCTCACATATCCCCTGCTTATGGAGGATCTGTCAGTGATCGCCAAATTATTGAATGTTCTGATTTGTATGTGAATGCCAAGCAGTATTTTGAACCAGGGAACAGCATCATGGCAGACCGAGGGATAATAGTACAAGATCTATTTGCGGCACATGATGTTTTTGTGAATACACCAGCAATGTTGAAAGGAAAACATCAGTTAGATTATAAAGATGCTGTAAAAGACAGAAGAATTGCCTCTGAGCGTATTCATGTAGAGCGTGTGATTGGCTTAAGTAAAACGTATAAAATTTTGACACAACCTCTTTCGCATCAATTGCTTCCATTGGGATCTCGTATTGTTTTTATTTGTTTTTCAATTTCCAACTTTCGAAGAAATATTATTAACTAAAATATGTACAATATTATTAAAGGGGCATACCAACGAAAAATCAAAATTTGTGTAGGCCCTATTGATAGATATGCTCAAAAGCCAATTTTTTTTAATCCAGCAGGTTTTTTTCATGCGATTTTTTTAGAAGCTGTATCGTTTTGGCAAACTTTGATGGCATCTTTAGGTTACATTTGACTATTTCTATTAATACACAAATTTTCATTTTTCGTTAGTATGCCCCTTTAACTAGAATATAAACATTTCTCTGATAAAAGACTGAAGTAAATCATAATCTTGAACGGTACCTACGGCATTTTTTGTGTATATTAGTAGAACATGCAAAAAAAGTCTAGGTACTCTTTAATACTATGATTTACTTCAGTCCATACCAAAAAGTTAAAAAAATTACGTATCGTTCTGGGATATTTTCCTGCTAATAAAAGGTCTCCAAACTTGTGTATAAAATGAACTTAATTTTGAAAGGACACTTAAAAAAAGTCTTTATCAAAGTGGATTTCCTGTACAAACAAATCAGAGTGGGTGTACACTACAAAAAAGCACTTTTTCTTTTTACAAATTCCCAGTTGAGACTGAATTTGAGCAAAATATTTATGGTTTTTTTTTAGCTGCATTTCACCATCTGTACCATACTGTAGAAACGAAAAGTTTTTACCAGGTGTAATTTTCTCTTCTTTGCCTGTGTATGGGCATTTAGCTTCCACAATGGCATCCATGTCCACTATGACAGCATCCGGACTTGCAGCCAGGTAGGGAGTTTCTGTGCTAATTACCAAACCAATTTTTTGCAGTTGGAGATGGTATTTTTGTGCAAACTGTTGCAGTGCAACAGATTCATACTTTTGACCATGTGATAAAGATGGTGCAATAATTGGTGCAATGCTGTACATGGATTCGCATAATTTATCCATGTCCCTTCTACAAGTAGCAGCAAGTATTTCACCAATGCGAGATGATGTTATCCTAAATCTTCTTTCATTGTGCCACTGCTTGCAATTATGTTGTGCTTTTGTAGCTTGTTCAATTGCCAACGCTTGCTCATTTGTAATCTAAAAACAGCAGTTGTATTTAACGCAAACTGTTTGGTATAATATCATAATTTCTTACTGCCAGTTGTCTATCTGCCCAATATTCCACAAATGGCAATGACAGGTAATCATGGTCCATTTGTGCGGTGATTAAACATGCTGTGTTGTACAAGTATCGAAGAGTGATGCTCTTTGAGGTAGATGCACAATATTGAACAACACAGCGTCGAACGTGATCTTGGTAGCCTTCCATATTCCTGTGCTCCTCTCGTCTAGGATCATCAAAGATGGATTCATTTACCCCAGTTTCTTTTGCCATTTCTTCAACGGTTACTGGAGGTCCTGTAAATATAAATTGTGGCTGTTTTACTGGCTAAATAAAATTTCCTATAATAAAAAAAACTTACATACCTCTATGAAACTTCTTTGGATGGTGAAACATCTGCAGCTGGCTTGTGCAGGACTTCTGAAGAAGCACTGTACCAGATGTTTTTGCATGTATCAGCAGGTAGCAGACAGACGCAACATGTTTGCATGTACAGTGTGGGCCTTTTCCAGCTGCACATTCGCATTCCGTATTTAGAATTTCTCCCATAGCATTAATTTTAATTTTATAACAATAAGAGGTTGTTTTCTTCATGGATGCTGATACAACACCAGTGATAAAAACGTCATGATTTTTGGAAAACATACTACAGGCTAAAACTCTGCCAGATTCAAGTAAAAGCCTTCCTTTTTGTAATGATTTGAGATCATCGTTTGGCATACGATCTATTGCGCCACGGTACAAGAAATAAACCTGAAATAAAACACAATTGTTTGTTATTGTATACATTAAAAAGTATTATTAACGTTTTACGTCACTATTAGTTGATATCTACTGCACCTTCAAAAAAGTTTCTGATATTGGAGGTATAACACTTTCTTCAGTTAAACTTTCAAAAGTACCACTGTCTGATGTAGGCCAATCTGGTATCGTTGCTGGGGGAATATTAACTGAATACACATTTTCAAAGTTCTCATTTCTGTCATAATCAATCAATCTGAATAAACAGAACAAAGTTTATCATAATCTACTGGTCACAGGCTCACAGCTAAAAGTATAACTAGTAACTGGAGTCTGAATATAATATTTTATTAATTCTGACACTACATACAATTCATGCCATTGTATTAAGATTAATCACTCACTGCTTACTAAAAACTATAAAACTTGCTACAAAATCTATCTAAAGTCTGCACGTTCACAACATACCCAGGAAACCTTGTCGCCGTTATCGGTAAATAATTCAGTTATCTGGATCTTACCTTTTAATCAGGACTTCTTTTTTCCCAGTTGTTTTTGCACCTCGTCTCACTAATTCTTGTTTTAAACACGAAACAGTTCGCTGTGAATACTCCATGTTTTATGCAAAATTTCATTTAGTTACCAGACAATACGTAGCGAAGGACGTAACGTGATCGCCCCTAGTGGCAGAAATTGAAATGCATTACCCCATTGCCGGTGCGCCGCCTTTTATATGCACTCGGCCGGCGTTGATTGACAGGTTTTTAATTAATTCCCCGGCTCGCAGATAACGCTACAATAGAACGTTACCAATAGAAACGACGCTGGATATGCACCGGTTATATAATTTCATTTGTTTCACCACAGTAAATTAGTTGAATGACGTCATCGAATATTCGGATTCGCCGAATCCGAATAGTTTTGATCTCAGCCCATCCCTAATTGAAACTGCTTTATCACTCACATCAATTTTGTAATTAATGATTCGTTCATTGCTTTCGTTTGTTTCTTTTGATAGTATATGTGTGAAACAATTCATTTCCTTTTGTGCTTTGTTAATACCAACTCTATATGCCACATGATGGAAAAGACCATGTGCAAACTTGAAAAGCTTTTAAGATGGGAAATACCATGGAAGATTACCATGGGGTTTTCCATCGTAATGATTGTTTTTTTACATCCTATGATGGGATATTCTATCGTCGATGGGACCACCCTTACACTCACTAAATTCCACCCCTAGGGCTATATTGCAATTTACAGTGCACTATGTGACATATTACGTGCTAACAATAACGGTCCTACCAAACGGACATTATTTGCTACCATCTTACCCCACAGTCCTAAACATTACGTGGTAACAGTAACCGTCTTACCCGAAGGGAATATATAAAAGATATTATGTGCTAACGGTTTTCTTCTTACCCCTAAGTTTCATATAACAAATAAAGTGTGCCAACAGTATACATTCGACCCCACGGTACTATACAAAATATATTATGTGTAATATCCCATGTTCTCCCAGAAAAATACGTAACAGATATGATGCTAGCGCTTTCATATCCTTATCTTGCTCCACAGGACCATATAACATAAATTACGTACCAACCTAATCCTATCTTACCTCAAACGACAACATAAGAGATATTATGTGCTAGATAACGGGATCCATCTTACCCTACAGTATAATATAAAAGATATTATGTTCTAACGGTAACCATCTCATCGTACCCCACAAAACTATATAACAGAGAATATGGGTAACAGTATCCCATCTTACCCCACAGAAATATGTAACAAATATTGTGTGCAGTAAACATTAGAGTGCTTTATAACAGATATTATGTGTAACGATCACCATCTTGCCCCAGTATATAAAAATATTATTTACTAACGGTACCCATCTTACTCCACAGAACTATATAATATATACAATATGCTAACATTTTGTTCATCTTACTCTACAGAACTATACAATATTTATTATAGCTCTAACAGTATCTATCATACCGTACAGTACTTTTTATAATAGAAATGGTGTGCCAACGGTGTCCCATCTTATCCAACTGAACCATTACGTGCTAACCAATTTCATTCTTATGCCTAAAAACTATAACATTTATTATGTGCCAACAGAAACAGTGTTACCACACTGGAAATAATAAATATATTAAGTGCGGTATTCCATGTTACCCCAAAGAAATATATAATAGTTATATTGTGTACTTTATCTATCTTTCCCCATAGTACTGTATAGCAGATATTTTGTAAAAACGGCATCCCATCTTACCCCACAGGACTATATACCGGGCATTACGAGCGGTAATCCATCCTACCCCACAGTACTGAACAGATATTGTGTGCGGTAAAAACTTTACCAACAGTATTACGTAACAGAGATCATGTGGTAAAGGTATCCCCATCTAACTTCACAGCACTATTTGACATGTTACGTGCTAACAATTCCCGTCTTAAACCCACGGAAACATATAAAAAGCATTATATGTGCTAACGGTATCCTTCTTACCTCTCAGGTTCAAATAACAAATATAGTGTGCAAACAGTATCCATTTTACCCAATGGTACTATACAAAATATATTATGTGTTGTATCCCATGTTACCCCAGAAAAAATATATAACAGACATTATTTGCTAACTGATATCATACTTATTCCAAAGAAAAATATAACATATATTATGTGCCAACGATAGTCGTTAACCATCTTACTCCACAGTATTAAACATAACGTGTTAACAGTAACCGCCTTAAGCCACGGGAATATATAAAAAATATTATGTGCTAACGGTATCCTTCTTTCCCCTTAGTTTCATATAACATTTTATATTTTGCTAACAGTATACATTTGACCCCACGGTACCATACAAAATATATTATGTGTGGTACCCAATGTTACCCCAGAAAAAAATGTAACATATATGATGTGCTAACTCTATCATATCCATCTTAATCTACAGAACCATATAACATATATTACATATCAAACGAATCCCATCTTACCTCAAACGACAATTTAACAAGTATTATGTGCTAGCTAACGGGATCCATCTTACCCTACAGTATAATATAAAAGACATTATGTTCTAACGGTAACCATCCTATAACAAACGTTGTGTGCAGTAAAAATCGTATCCAAAGTATTATTTAACGGACACAATGTGTTTATAGTATCCATCTTACCCCACAGCATTGTGTAACAGATATATTAGCTAACGGTAACTAAAATCTTACCCACAGTTTTATACAACAGACATCATGTGCTAACGGTACACATCCTACCAGACAGAACTGTATTATTTAGTAACAGTATCATCTTACCCCACAGAACTATGTAACAGATATTGTGTGCGGCAAACATCTTACCCACAGTGTTTTATAAAATACATTATGTGCTAACGTTATCCATCGTACCCCACAGCTCTATATAACAGAAATTATGTATTAACGGTAGTCATCCTACCACACGAAACTATATAACATAATTATACGCTAACACTGTCCATCTTACCACACAGAAATATGTAAAATATATATAATGCAGTAAGGGTTTCCCATCTTACCCCACAGAACTATGTAACAGATAGTGATGTGCGGTGTCTCCTTACCACGCAGCACTATTTAATGTATAATATGCCCTACCAGTATTTATAACAAAACTACATATATAAGAGATATTAAGTGCTGACGGTGTCCCACCCTACCCCACGGAACCATATATTATGTACTAACTGAATCTCTTCCTACCACAACGGACAATATTGTAGCGATTGTAGCGATGTTGAGTCCAAGATCGTTTTTATTAGAATGAATACACTTCACACTTTCGTGTGCGAAAACGACAACAGTAAGAAAAAGGCAATTGAGAGAGTACGGTAACAGAAGAAGGTAGTGTCTGTAATTACGCAATGGCGATAGGCAAATAACACGTGACAGTAATTACGCAATACCGAATGTGACCGACTAAGTTTCAGTCGCCACATAACTCCCCCCTAGAAGCGAAGAGTTGTCTTTAGCCGAACAACCGTAACGTTCCGGTGGCCGAATATTTCGTTGTGGCCTGGTTCGGATCATGGTTGGTTTAGAAGAAGTTGCTTTCATCTGGTCAGCGATGATTTTTGGTGGGCGTCCTCGTCGTGGGGGTTGGGCGGTTTGGACTGGTGTTCCGAGAACTACATGTGCGGGTTTCAATCGATCGATTGACACCAGTTGGTCTTTACCGCCCACGTCTAGTTTAAACGCCTTTGGACCATTTTCGATAACCCGGTACGGTCCGTCGTAGGGAGCGGTGAGTGGCCTACGATGTGCGTCTCTGCGAATGAACACGTACTTGGCTTGTTGCAGACTGTTTGTAACGGATGCGGGTGGAGTGCAATGACGTGACATGGCAACCGGAGCCAGTTTTCGCAAGATTTCTCGTAGTTGTTTAAGAAATTCGGGTGCTGCCGGTTGTGTCTCCTTGTACGTTGTTGTACCACAGCGTTTCATCCACAGGCAAATGGTCTCGTGGTCGAACCACAGCGTTTCATCCACAGGCAAATGGTCTCGTGGAAAGGTTCCATCGTCACTTGAAAAGTTGTTGTATCTCCTGGAACGGCGACCGGAGTACCATACACTAATTCCGCAGACGAAGTGTGCAAGTCGTCCTTTGGCATTGTTCGGATTCCCAAGAGAACCCATGGTAGAGCATCCACCCAGTTTGGATCGGTCAAACGGGCCATCAGGGCATAGATAATTTGTGCTAGCTAACGGGATGCATTCTACCCTATAGTACCTAAAGCAGATATTTTATGTGCTAATCCTACCGCACCATCCTACCGCACAGTACCTACCGTATCCATCCTACCGCACAGTACTTTTAATAATAGACATGGTGTGCCAACGGTATCCCATCTTACCCCATAGAACACTTTATGTGCTAACCAATTTCATTCTTATGCCTAAGAACAATATAACAGATTTATGTGTTAAAAGTAACCATGTTACCCACGGGACAATATAAAATTTATTAAGTGTGGTATTTCATGTCACCCCAGAAAAATATATAAGAGTTATTGTGTAAGTTATCTATCTTTTTCCATATCACTGTATAGCAGATATTATGCGGAATAGGCATCCCAACTTACCTCACAGGACTATATACAAGATATTACGAGCGGTACTCCATCTTGCCCCGCAGTACTGATATAACAGATATTGTGTGCGGTAAAATTTTACCTACAGTATGATATAACAGAGATCATGTGGTAGAGGGGTATCCCCATCTTACTTTACAGCACTATATGACATATTACGTGCTAACATATAAAAAAAATTTTATGTGCTAACGGCATCCTTCTTACCCCTCATATTCATATAACAAATATAGCGTGAAACAGTATCCATTTTACCCCACGGTACTATGCAAAATATATTAGGTGTGGTATCCCATGCCTACCCAGAAAAAATATATAACAGACTTTATTTGCTAACCGATTTCATTTTTATTCAGATATTATGTGCCAACGGTAGTCGTTAACCGTCTTACTCCACAGTACTAAACGTTACGTGTTTACGCCGCGGGAATATATAAAAGATATTTTGCGCTAATGGTAACCATCTTACCCCACAGTACTATATAACAATTGTTGTGTGCGTTAAAAATCGTACCTAACATATTATTTAGCAGACACAATGTGCTAATGGTATCCATCTTGCCCTACAGCACTGTACAACAGATATTATGTGCTAACGGTAACTATCGTACCCCACAGAATTATATAACAGATAATACGTGGTAACAGTATCCCATCTTACCCCACAGAACTCGATATTGTGTGGGGTAAACATCTTACCCATAGTGTTTTAAAACGGATATTATGTGCTAACCGATTCCTTTCTTATCCAAGGAACACTAAACCCGATATCATATCTTCACGATAACCATCTTAGCCCACTGTAATATATAACATATATGTTGTAGTAACGGTAGCCATCTTACCTCACAGAACTATTTAACATATATAATGTGCTAACAGTATCCATCTTACCCAACAGTACTAAATAAAATATATCATGTATGGTATCCCATGTTATTCCTTAAAACTATATAAGAGATATTATATGCCAACGTTAGTATCCCATCTTATTACACAGGGCTAATAACATATATAATGTGCTAACCGAAACCCACCTTACCTTAACGCAATATCAGATTATGTGCTAGCTAACTGGATTCATCTTACCCTACAGTATTACATAACAGATATTATGAGCTAATGGTACACATCTTATGCTACAGTACGATGTCACATGTGTTGTGTGCGGTAAAAATCACCCACAGTATTATATAACAGACATCATGAGCTAACGGTTCACATCCTACCAGACAGAACTATTTTATCTAGTAACAGTATCTTATCTTACCCCACAGAACTATGTAACAGATATTGTGTGCGGCAAACATCTTACCCCCAGTGTTTTATGAAAGACACTATATCCTAACGGTATCCATCTTACCCCACAGCTCTATATAACATAAATATGTACTAACAGGAGTCATCCTACCACACAGAACTATATAACATAATTATACGCTAACAGTGTCCATCTTACCACACAGAAATACATAACATAATTATACGCTAACAGTGACCATCTTACCACACAGAAATATGTAACATATATATAGTGCAGTAACGGTTTTCCCACAGAACTATGTAACAGATAGTGATGTGCGGTGTTTCCTTACCACGCAGCACTATTTAATATATATTATGCCCTAACAGTATTTATTACAAAACTACATATATAAGAGATATTAAGTGCTGACGGTGTACCACCCTACCCCACAGAACCATATAAATATGTACTAACCGAATCTCATCCTACCACAACGGACAATATAATAGAGATAATTTGTGCGCTAGCTAACGGAATGCATTCTACCCTATAATACCTAAAGCAGATATTTTATGTGCTAACACTATCCATCCTACCGCACAGTACTTTTAATAATCGACATGGTGTGCCAACGGTATCCCATCTTACCCCATGGAACACTTTATGTGCTAGCCAATTTTATTCTTATGCCTAAGTACAATATAACAGATATATGTGTTAAAAGTAACCATGTTACCCCACGGGACAATATAAAATATATTAAGTGTGGTATTTCATGTCACCTCAGAAAATACATAAGAGTGTTTCTCCATAGCACTGTATAGCAGATATTATGCGGAATAGGCATCCCATCTTACCCCACAGGACTCATATATTACGCGCGGTAATCCATCTTACCCCACAGAACTGTATAACAAATATTGTGTCCGGTAAACATCTTACCAACATTATTATATAACGGACATCATGTGGTAAAGGTATTTATCTTACTTCACAGCACTATATGAGATATTACGTGCTAACAATAACCGTTCTACTCAACGAAAAAATATATAAGATGCTATATGTCCTAATGGTATCCTCCTTACCTCTCAGGTTCATATAAAAAATATTGTGTGCAAACAGTATCCATTTACCCCACAGTACTATACAATATATTGTAGGGGTGGCCATGTTACCCCAGAAAAAATATATAACAGACATTATTTGCTAACCGATTACTTTCTTATTCCAAAAAAGTATGTAACAGAAATTATGTGCTAACGGTAACCTTCTTCCTCCACCGTACTAAACATTACGTGTTAACTGTGATCGTCTTAACCAAAGGGAATATATAATCTTACCCCACAGTAGTACATGACAGATGTTGTGTGCGGTAAAAATCGTACCCATAGTATTTTATAACAGATATCATATGCTAACGTTATCCTTCTTAATTCACAGGACAATATAACAGATAATATGTGGTAACAGTAACCCATCTTACCCCACATAACTATGCAACAGATATTGCGTGCAGTAAACATCTTACCTTAGAGTGTTTTATAACAGATATTATGTGCGAACGATCACCATCATACCCCACGGTACTATATAAAAAATATTATTTACTAACGATACCCATCTTACTCCACAGAACTACATAATATATACCATATTCTAACAGTATTCACTTTAGTCTGCAGAACTATAGCATATATTATGCCTTAACAGTAGCCATCATATCCCACAGTACTTTTTATAATAGACATGGTGTGCCAACCGTGTCCCAGCTTACCCCACCGGAACATTACGTGCTAACCCATATCATTCTTATGCCTATGAACAATATAACATATATTTTGTGCCAACAGTAAGGTTACCTCACTGGAAATATAAAATATATTAAGTGCGGTATTTAATGTAACCCCAAAGAAATATATAACAGTTATACTGTGTACGTTATCCATCTGTCTCTCTAGTACTGTTACTGTTTGCACATAATATATGTTATGTTGTTTTTAGGCATAAGAATGAAATTGGGTAGCACGTAATGGTTCAGTGGGATAAGATGGAACACCGTTGGCACACCATGTCTATTATAAAAAGTACTGTGGTGTATGATGGATACTGTTAGAGCATAATAAATGTTATATAGTTTTGTAGAGTAAGATGAACACACTGTTAGCATATAGTATATATAATATAGTTAGTTCTGTGGAGTAAGATGGGTACCGTTAGTAAACAATATTTTTTATATAGTACCTTGGGGTAAGATGGTGATCGTTACACATATAATAGTAATACTTTGAATACGATTTTTACTGCACACAACGTTTGTTATATAGTACGGTGGGGTAAGATGTTTACCTTTAGAACATAATATCTTTTATATTATACTGTAGGGTAAAAGATGGATCCCGTTATCTAGCACATAATATCTGTTACCTATTTTTTCTAGGGGAACATGGTATACCGCGCATAATATACTTTGTATAGTACCGTGGGGTCAAATGTATACTGTTAGCACAATATATTTGTTATATGAACGTTAGGGTTAAGAAGGATACCGTTAGCACATAATATCTATATATTCCCTTAGTACCCTAGGGTAAAATGGATACTGTTTGCACACTACATTTGTTATATGAACCTGAGGGGTAAGAAGGATACCGTACAGTGCTGTGAAGTAAAATGGGGATACCTTTACCACATGATCTCTTTTATATCATACTTTTGGTATAAAAATTTTACCGCACACAATATCTGTTATATCAGTACTGTGGGGTAAGATGGTTACTGGTCACAATATTTTAACATAGTTCTGTATGGTAAGATTGAATATCGTTACCACAATGTATCTGTTATACCAGTTCTGTGGGGTAAGATGGATTACCGCGCGTAATATCTGTTATATAGTCCTGTGGGGTAAAATGGGATGCCGTTTCCAAATAATATCTCCTATACAGTACTATAGAGACAGATGGATAACGTACACAGTATAACTGTTATATATTTCCCTGGGGTTACATGAAATACCGCACTTAATAATAAAGGAGTCAAAACGGGGGTGGCTTGTCATTTACTATACAATCTGCGTCAGAACAGCCAAGAAGATAGTACCAGGCGTCAACAAGCAACTAAGAGAGAATCAACAACGTACGGAGTCAACTTCAACCGAGCCAATCACTCACGTTCAACGTCGCCCCCAACAATTGGTGACCTCGGAGCACGACCTTCCGACAACAGAACAACGGTGACGTTCCCTATTTTTATTTATTCTTTTTAGTTAGTTTTTCTTATTTTTATTTAATATGGCCCAAATGTTATCATTTTTAAAACGACCTAAGGGAAGATCTTTTAAACAATTTACGCCTTATGTTCCTGAGCGTTTTACAACTAACGGTCCTAGCACTACTAACCATTTCGTGATGACGTTTTCGCGAACAGTGGGTCATTTGGGAACGCGCCTGGCGATAAGACTAAAACGGTGGGTAGCTACGCGCCTGAACAACCTTCGCGGGTAAAAGTTAACTCCCCCGATCTTGCGAGCCAAAGCACGAAAATGACTAGTATAAGCAGGGGCGTACTGGCTGATGCTGGAAACAATTCGCTTATCGACCTTAAACCTAGATTGCCCCCTTTTCGGCCTTCCGTCTGTCCGCTTATGGTTAAGTACTGTTGAGACTATTTTTGACTGCAACAACATTCATAGCGGGCATGTACGTTTCACGCATACTATTTCAGCTCTAGGTCCCGAACAGGTAAATCGAGTTGGACATTTTATTATGCATGTCGTCTACTATGATCACATTCGTAGACGAATGAAGAGTCCTATTGGTATTTTGAGTAAATGCGATGTTCATCGCGGATTCTGTAGCGTAGGTACAAGTATTATGTTTGGAAAGTGCCCTAACTTATAGATTGTTCCCCGACTAAGCCTGTGGGAACCCATAACCTGACCCTACATAGTGAGTCACAAAGTTGTCTTATCATTTAGAGGTACGTGATTTGGGACTTAGCATTCGTTCATTCTCTGGCTACTTGTCCGACTAATACTATCGCCTGCTGTTCTAAAGAGACGTTGTGTGATCCGTCTGGTCTAATTATTATCCCTCTTAATTGTTCTACCGCTCTTTACTGCGGCCTCAGCGAGTTCATAGCAATAATGCGTTCGACTCGTATGATCCGACTTCTGGTATGATTGACGAAGTCTCGGACACCTTGACTGAGAGCATGCGCAACATGACTGCCGATATACATTACTTAGAACGGATTCAGTCACTATTGTCTACTTTATATTCGCTGGTCTCCCGGCAGCATCCGGGAGAGATACTTAGTAAATTCTGGGTGGACAGCGTGCCGCCATTATTACGGTAGAAGACCTCATGACTGAGTTAACGTGTGAAAACAATAATGGGTCCATTTTGCATTCACTTGAGCACAGGAAGTTTTTTGCTACCAGACCACTCTTACGTTATCGGGACAACGCTGGCAAGTTTCGCATTGGGCAGTTGTACCGTAACGGTTTTGTTTACGCCGGCGTCAAACTTGTCGAGAGTTATACGCCTGGGCGGGTGATGTCAACTTCTATGTTTTTGACAATTATACTTTGTCACACACGGACTAAAAGGTCAATTATGTTACCCCATTCTTTCCCGGTCAATTTTCACCACACCACTCCCGACTATGAATCATTTAAGAACGAGTTCCCCAAGACCGCTAGTAGTTTTGAAGATCTTACCACCCATGTTAGCGACCTAAGCCAAACCAAACTTACACATGATAAATTTTATCACTATTTAGAGTCCAACTCCAACCCCTCCAGTGCCGATATGGAATATGTTTCCAAAACGTTGGACGCTTCTGCTTATAACATTTTTCTAAATGTATTAAGTTCAATAACTTCACCATTTTGAACTTGTATAGTCATGGCTGCCCTTTCTATGACATGTTTCTGGGGAGTATTCTTTACCTTCTGAGTTTTTAAGGTGTACGGTGCGTCCATTTTTACTTTTATCCGGGGTAGAATTCCTGACGTTCGTTACCTCAATAACCCCCTGAATAATAAATTAATGAGAGCGACAATTTTATTACGGAACGTCAAACCCAAAATACCCACGCAAACGCATAGTGTTCTTTCGCCTCACTATCTTTGTTTCTATCATTTTGCTAAAAACCCATGCCTTTGTTGTAATCATGTGTATAATTTTATGTCATATTAATTTTTGTAATAGTAATGTAGTTTTTTACCTAATATTTTTTTTGTATGTTTAAGTAACCATGTTGGCGTTATCATTATTTTTGTAACTTACTCAGTGTAAACCATTTTTTTCAATAACAATGTATATCTACAGTATATCTAGCCTACACGTATTTTGCATACATTCGGTCTGGGACTTCAAGATACCTCACCAAAAATTTTTTTTTTTAGACAATCGCTGCTAGAACACGGAGGCCCTACAATTGATCACCCCACCATGCAGTTGACACATCTACGCGAATGTATCGATCTAATTCTCCACCAAACAAATCCTCAAGTGAATAATATCACTGTAAATATGTCGATGGAAAGTTACGGCCACAACAAAGTCGAGCAGGCATCGAAGAAAATCAAACAAAAGAAATGGAAATCTCCAAGGGTTTTCCAGAAAACAAAAGAGGGGGATCAATAATGGAACCAAGAAACTCCCATACCCTTCAACCATTTAAAAACTGAAATCATGAGGAGCCGTTCGCGTGGATCATCAGCACATAAAACCATCTTGTGTGGGTGTGAGCCTATTTGTAGCGGTTGATGTGGGAAAGTAGTAGATTTATTAATGTATTTTTATTCCACTACAAATATACTGCTCCGTTCGCGTGGATCATCAGCACATAAAACCATCTTGTGTGGGTGTGAGCCTATTTGTAGCGGTTGATGTGGGAAAGTAGTAAATTTATAAATGTATTTTTATTCCACTACAAATATACTGAAGTCCCAAGACCGAGTGTGTGTGCACTCACGTCATTCTAATGACCGGTTTTTTGTGTCCAACATTCCACAATCGTATAAATTTATACGTCTTCTTTGTGTAGGCTCAAAGGGAGACAATTACAGTATCATCAAAGCGTAGATAAAACACTCCTGATTTTTTTCATGTCTGTTTTCTAATGTTTACTGACGTTGCATGCCCCAGGGTCAAACTAACTGGGCGTTTTACTATTCTTTTATTGTGTGTGTTTTCATTATAAAATGAGTGCCCAAATATTGGACACTACGCATTCTCGTGAGCTGTTTTCTGTTGTCGTTGTTCGTGTTAATAAAGGAGCCAAAACCGTTGAGCGGGTGGCTTGTCATTTACTATACGCATTTTTACACTACGCATTCTCGTGAGCTGTTTTCTGTCATCGTTGTTCGTGTTAATAAAGGAGTCAAAACCGTTGAGCGGGTGGCTTGTCATTTACTATACAATCTTCGTCAGAACAGCAAAAAAGATAGCACCAGGCGTCAACAAGCAACCAGAGAGAATCAACAACGTACGAAGTCAACTTCAACCAAACCAACCACTCACGTTTAACGCCGCCCCCAATAACAAAATGCGTACTTTTCGTAAACTATCATCCCCTGCGCCCCATCAATATAATGCAACCCAACAAGTAAATGATGATATTATGCAAGACCCCTTTTGCTTTCACGCATTCCAACTGTCTGAATCAGAAGCGATGTTTCACCTACGCGTACTTGGTTTATCAGAAAGAGAAGACAAATTGTGTACCTTTCGTAAACTACCACCACAACAAAGATTGTTGTCACCCCACGTCGGTCGTCGAGTTGGTAATAACGGACCGTTGCATCAGTTGGAAGAAATTTGAGCTGGTGAAAACAAAGCAGACGAAGGTTATATTTTAGAAAATAATGATGGTCGTTTTAACGAATATTTGGAACGGAATTATAATGCGATTTACGCGAGCCATTCGGTAACCGAAGTCAGACGTTTCTTAGCTACCACAAATGCCAATAAACCGCGATGCGTTGTACATTCGTCTCTTTCAAATTCTGACCGAGGGTTATGTGTTTAGAATCAATTTGTATGAGGCGTATACTTTGGGAGCATGATGGGATAGACTTGAACTTAGATATTTTACGGATTCTTGGAATTACGTCAACTTCACTAGAAGTTGCTACCATTCGTTCAGTAGAAGATTTATATCGGTTTCTCGAGTTATTACGGTTTGGGACTTTTAAAGGGTACGCCGAACCCACGTGTTGAACGACCTGACACGAAATGGCGAACAATTGTGATTACAAATGTGTTGTTTATCATCATCACGAGGACAGATTTTTTTAATTGATTACTCCGGCGGCGCTCCTTAGAAACTACTCCGGCGGCTTTCCTTAGAAACTTTTAACTCTGCTAAGTTTGGTATCGGCGCGCATTACGGTTTGGGACTTTTAAAGGGTACGCCGAACCCACGTGTTGAACGACCTGACACGAAATGGCGAACACTTGCGATTACAAATGTGTTGTTTATCATCATCACGAGGACAGATTTTTTTAATTGATTACTCCGGCGGCTTTCCTTAGAAACTTTTAACTCTGCTAAGTTTGGTATCGGCGCGCTAAAGGAAAAATCTATGAAGATTGGCACGCAAATGCGGTGTGAACCCCAAAACCTTTCTTGGTGTTTATGGATATGAGTGACCTCGCAAAAGTCGAAAAAAGTTTAACATTGCAATATTTGCCTACACAATGTCATTCGACAGAACACTGTGTTGCGAGACCAAGTCTAGCAGTAAAGAACCTTAAGTGTGTAAAGGTACTTCTTTTACATGTGGCCCCGTTTCATACCCCGGTGGTGTTTACAAATTCCCCTCTAATATGTTCAAGTTGTTGAGGACTATTTTTAATATCGACGTTCCATTTGAGTTGCGCTTTACAACAGATTTCGCAGTGTTACATAGAGTCAAGCAAACTACAAAACGCAAGACGCTATTTGCATCCTGTGTAACTCAATTGAAGAGGATATTGTAGAACCATTAACAGAAAATCGAAGTGGAAGTGGCGGAGTACAGGCGTTGTTTGCAACTACACTTAAACCATATTCAATTACGGATTAAACAATGGGTCATTCCGAAAAGTATAAAACGCATGAGATGACCCGCTTTGTTAGCTAGTGAAAAAGTTGGAAGGCATTGATTACCTCTGTATGCACGTGGTTAACTCTGGGTAATACAATCTAAATATTCTCAAGTCCAACTTGAATAACACGTCTTGGATCGTCATGGAGGTTTTAGTATGTGAAAGGTGGTGAGGTCCAATTATTATGTTTAATCGTCTTTAACTAAAGAATGTAACTTCAAAAAAAGGCAAAGAAGGTTTTTTGACATTTGTATCTTTGGTGTATCAGCAAGAAATGTATGCCTACATGCTTTGACGCCAAACATGCATGGTAAAATCCGGGTCCGGGGTACCTGATTAATATGCCAAAATGAATCAACACAAAACATACGTGTCGTAAAATAAACACGCATCGATTAGCTTAGCACATTGTAAAATCGTCTAGTTTGTTCGTAACAGTGAAAACTAGTCAGTGTGGATAATAGATTATAGCGTAACAATAGGATGTGGTACAGACGGTGTGCAGCAAATGTAATTTATAAAAGAGTGTGCAGCAATCAGGAAACAAAGTAATCGTAACTTTCCCGCCTTGCGTCTAGTCTATAAATTACACACCTGTGATTTGCGGTTTAGATATTCGAGTTGAACTCTAGAAATCTAATATTATAAATCATGCAAAGGAACGAAAGCTACAAACAAATTTATCAAGCTTTTTAAAAAAATCTGTTATAAATTACACACCTGTGATTTGCGGTTTAGATATTCAAGTTGAAGTCTAGAAATTTAATATTATAAATCATGCAAAGAAACGAAAGCTACAAACAAATTTATCAAAGTCCAAGATAAAGAACCACATTCATCGACAATAGGTTATTATGCAACAATTAAAATGTATCGAAATCGAAACTTTCTCCGCTTTGCGCCTAGTCTATAAATTATTATACACAGCTCCAAATTTATATCGCAGCACACGCGTGGGTTTGACGGTTTCTGTGTTTGAAACACTCGGACCCTACACCGACACCCGTCCGGGTTATAGAAAGTTGCACTGAAACCGAACCATCCAATGCCACCGTAGCAACACTTAATTGAAATTACAATTTCCGTAGGTTGTTTATGATGAGATACAAGATATTGAAACATGACGACTATGCACTGACGCAGTTAATTTAATAACAGCCAAACTAAGAAACGCTACAATAAAAAAATAACACATGGATCAACGACTAATGTATGGCGAACAGCAAGAACATAGATTTGCTGAAGCATTTGCATTGGTGGTTCAGTGGTAGAATCCTCGCCTGCCACGCGGGGTGCCTGGGGATTCCCGGCCAATGCAAACTCTGTCCGGCGCCGTGGCGTAGTGGGGATCAACGGCTAATGAATGGCGAACAGCAAGAACATAGATTTGCTGAAGCATTTGCATTGGTGGTTTAGTGGTAGAATCCTCGCCTGCCACGCGGGGTGCCTGGGGATTCCCGGCCAATGCAAACTCTGTCCGGCGCCGTGGCGTAGTGGTTAGCGCGCCTGCCTGTAACCATTAGGTAATAATGGGTTCAAGGCTCGTCGCTCGCCATTGTGGGCGTATGTGTCCTTGGGCTTAACGACAATTGCTCCAACCCAGAGTGGTCACTAATGGGTTGTCCAAATTATCAGCCATACATAAAAAAAATGAAAAAATCCTCAAAAAATAAACACTCACAAAGTAACATACATGGTAACTCGTAAGCTGGCACGAGGTGTTAAACCCGTGTGATGTCAATATTTGCATTAGAACTGATTCAACATTTACATTATTTACAATAATGGGTTAAAAACATCTGCCTGTTGGCATTGGTACACAATAATAGGTCGTTTGTAGGATTGGGTCACGTGCTTGGATACCGCATAGCAACGCCATGTTGGGACCCCAGCACCGTATTGCAATTTATATAGTGTTAGGAAGGTAATTGAAGTTTTATTTCAAAATACTGGCGATATTAAGTCTGAAGCGTTCTATATCAATTATTTGTATAGTTTAGTAGTATTTTAAGTTATTTCGATTGTTTTCCTGCAATACTTTGTCAATAAGACCTTTATTTTATTTAATAAACCCAAAGCCCTCTGACAAGCGTGACACGTATACTACATGGAGAACAATCAAGGTAATGTTCAGATTCTTTAGCATTTTGTTTATTTTAATACTGTTGTTCATGAACACATCTCGCTAGGTTTACCGTGCTCGGTAGTGACGTACTTTCTCGTTAAACCCACTTTTGGTAATACAAAGCACCCTCTCGCTAAAACGCGCGCTAAATAACGTGGAACTCACACCACTCGGCGTTCATAGCGATTTCTTGTATTTGACGCAAAAGTATTACACACAGAACTAAGTTCTGGCTTTCTTTTCCACGAAGATTTGAAATCGTAAAGCAGCAGTAAGATGCCTTTCAGTTGAACAGCAAATTTTAATATCACTGGAAGTTTTCAAAATTCAGCCAAAGACAACATTAATGTTCGCCAGCCAAACTGTCAGTGTACTACTTCGTCGTTTCATGGATAGTTTGATTTTAAACACGAGTGCCCTGACAGAGATTTTTTAATTATAATCAAACAGAATTTTCATTCTATCGTACAATTCCCAGGCGTGGTAAGTTCGATAGTATCTATATTCCTATCATTGCATCAAGTAAAGATGAGCACCTCAAGTAATTCCCCCATTTGGATTTAAGAAACAATTTAAACGATGGAAAGGGCTTTAACTTTATTTGAATAAAACTTCCTTTTAATGAATGTCCTGATGCAAGAGATCATGTTGAATTTGGAAGCTGGTTGGCTAACACCACGTGTAATTCATTCTTGCCTTTTCTACTAAATGGTGCGTATCTTATATATCACAAACGTTGACTCGATCAACAGTCGGGATCTGTTGTATTTTTAGAACAATTTAAACGATGAAATTTTATCTGAAAAGGACTTTTTTTCATATCAATGTGCTGGCGCAGCTTTCAGATTATGTTAAATTTGGAAGCTGACATCAACATCTTTTCAGAGTTGGCAACTATCAAAGTTAGTATATAGACCAAGTTAGGAAACGGATTGTAAAACAATTTTTCCATTTTCGCCCGTCTGTGACGTCATAGTCTTCCCAGCCATTATGGTGCCCACGGCATAGCATTTTATCATTGCTGAGTACTTTTTTTCTTCTAAATATTGCGTATTTTTAAGAGCAAAGCACATAAAAATATGGCTTCCAACTAACGTTATATATCTCGTATTACAATAACTACATAAATAACCAACTTATATAATAAACGATAAACCGCCGATAGGCCGGGTTTTCCCCATAAACGAAATATTGCATTGTGACGTCACAGTGCCCGCGAGTGACGTTTAATACAACTTTGAAATTTGATTTTTTAAACGTTCATAACTTTTAAATTAAAGCGAATTTTCACAAACTGGCTGTTAATTTAGCATCAGTGGACATAAAACTTTATTCTTATGCAAAAAAATGCGCAACCATGAGAACCGTGGGCCGGAGGACTCTTTAACAATAAACATATACGGCAGTTTTGCATGTAAATTGCCGTGATTTTTTTCTTTTTGGCTCACAAACTTAACACCTATACCCGGCAACGAAACTTACGGTATCTTTAAATTTTCCTAATATCAAAATTATTTTTGGTCTTGTTGCATTAATAATATTAATAAACCATCCTTTCTACATTTTAGAAATCGGAAACCGCGAACACCATATCTGCTAGTACTTAAGCAGTTCAGAGCTGCATTCACTCATATTGGATTTAAATGTGGTATGGTTCTGTAGATATGTAGGTAAGCAGAATGTAAAATTTTCCTATTGCTGCATTCACTCATTGGATTTAAATGTGGTATGGTTCTGTAGATATGTAGGTAAGCAGAATGTAAAATTTTCCTAATATCAAAATGAAGTTAAGGATAACAATACTGATTTACTATTTTTGGTCTTCTAGAATTAATAATAATAAACCATGCTTTCTACGTTTATGAAAACGGAAACCGCGAACACCTTATCTGCTAGTACCTACGTTTATGAAAACGGAAACCGCGAACACCTTATCTGCTAGTACTTAAGCAGTTCAGAGCTGCATTCACTCATGTTGAAATTCAATGTGGTATGGTTCTGTAGATATGTACGTAAGCAGAATGTAACTAAGCTGATTGCTGCGAGTATTAAACGCCAACGTAAAGTAACCTGTTAAACCACACTGTACGCGCTGAAAACCAGTCAAGTTATGGTCATGTTTAATGCTTAACTTTGGATCAAATAGGAATTCTGTTATCTGTTCCGGTGTGGCTAGTAATCTTTTCTTATGTTCCTGTCGCTGAACTTTTAACTGAATGAACATACAAAGTTTTGTTGTAGGGGAGACCGGGGATGGTTCGGACGTTTTTTTTGAAAACTGCTAATAATTTTTTTTTTATATGCGTCACATGAATTTAAATGTTAGTTTGTTGTAAAGGGTGATCCTTTGCCGAAAAAGGGTAGGAGAGTCGCTTGCCAAAGCAAACTAGAAATGCATGTAAAAGGTCAAAATCCTAAGGCTTTTAAGTGTCCGATGTTTTTGTTGTAAAGGGTGAGAGATCCTTTGCCGAAAAAGGGTAGGAGAGTCGCTTGCCAAAGCAAACTAGAAATGCATGTAAAAGGTCAAAGTCCTAAGGCTCTCAAGTGTCCGATGTTGCCCCGGTACCGGGATAGGATTTTTGTTTTATTTGACACCGTTTGTAAAAACGACAAACGAAATAATAACGAATCATCTAATATATAAATCGAATAGGCTGGCTGGTACTTTAGCGCATATTAAAACAGGAAAGGTTGATGAGAAATCATAATCCTTACCCCTGTCTGTACGAGTATCATCTTCAATAACTGCAAAAATAGCTTTTTTTCATTCAGTTGCTTCATACTCTCTCCTGCTGTCGTCTTTCTTTTAAACGTTCTTACTATTTTTTATGATCTAAAACTATTGTGAGCATACAATATAATACACCTTACCAACCCGGCCATGTTGTCCGACGTATCCCCAGACACGTGGTGACATAATAAAGCAAAAACATAGCCGCCTGTTTACCTCCTGCTCAAAATCTACGTTTGCTTATTGAAGTGTTGCTTCTAAACTACCACATCCACCGCAAAAGAATTACTTTCGGCTATCAGCAACAGAACAATACCCTTACAACCAAAAACTTAAAAAGTAGATATTTCTGTTTTTTTATTTTAACTAATCGGTTAAACTGCGCATGCCCCCAAACAACATTATGCTGCTTTGTAATGGAAACAATTAAGCTTTGTTAATCTATTGTGACGTCATGTACATGGTCCGAAGTATCCCCGGACTCTTTTTTTTTTCTTTTAATATTTGCAATCCTTAACATTTATTCTAAAAATCACAAGATCTTTATTTACAATGGGTTGAATATCTGCCAGGTCAGAACTCAATGCTAAATTCTAAGAATTTTACTTCTGAGGACCTTATATCTGGTGCTGCCTGTCAGTGAACCAGCAAATAGGTCGGCCAGAAAACTTTCGTTTGAGCAGAGACCATCGTATATATGCTACTCTATGATGAATATTTCTAATCCGGCTAATAATGTAATTTATTTACGCAAACAATCAGTCAAATTCGCTTAACTAATCAAAATGTGTCACTGTACACTACAATAATTTTCGTCATCCTTTTTCGTATATAAACCTGTAAAGACGCTTAAAGACGGACTCCGGCACTTTATATTTGCCTTGTCTGACTGAACTGTCGGGCGAAGTGTAACTGTCGGTTCATGCGTGAAAAGTGGTCACGTGGTCTCGTTAGCGTACAATCACTTGAGTATACTAATGGCTTGACCGTAGTTAGAAAAGACTAAGCTTTCTCCAGGTAATATAATATGTTTTTATTCAAAGGGCAGCGAGGCTCATTTTGATGAAAGTGCATAGACAAACCCAGAAAGTTAAAAAATTAAGAGCTGAAGCTCTTTACCTGCAGCAGTTACACACCAACATGCCATCGGTAAGTTTTTTTTTATATATTATGCAATGTGATACTATTTTGCTAAGCAGTTTTCCTTTACAAAATCTCCAGCTGCATATCTACAATTACAGAGAAGCGGAGCTTTTTGTCAATTACTTTCACGCGGTACGGTTTCATCTTACAGGAACATGGATTGGATTTTAGCTTACAGGAACATCTATTACTTGGTCTTGATCATAGATATCATATATATAACTAGATAGCGCATCTTGTGTTTTCAACCAATGTGAAATTGAATCGTATGTGACCCACTTGTCTATTATCGCATATTGGTAATGTGTTATCTGGGTTGGTTTTAGGCAGGAAAAACTAATTTAATCTAAACAAAAAGTTAATCTACGGCAGATTTTATTTTACTGTATTTATATAATTTTAAGCTTCTGCGTTTTCAAAAGCGACGTTTGACCCAACTTTTACCGACAATTTACGTGAGAAACTTTTAACTCCCAACATGGTTTAGCAAGCAAGGTGTTGCCATAATCCGGCAGTCTTCCAGTCAGTTATTTGAAATTTATGTAATACTTTTTATAAGTTGAAAACTCATTTAATTCAAACAAAAAGTTCACTTATCATTAAAAACGCCCTGAAAAGTTTAAATTATTTGTACACCCAATATTTATATTGCATTTTATATTAGAGGGGGACACTAGTAAAGAACAGGTACGTTGCACATTAGGCTGGTGGGGAAGTGTTAGAGGTTGGTAGTTATGGGTTAGTAGTTAGCAAATATAACGTAAGGATTCTTCGGTAGCAGCAGAAAAATATTTGCAATGTTCGTGTATTTTACTGGATTTCAAATAACAGGCATTGACGAAGGTTTTCAATTGATTGGTTTTATTTGAGATTATGTGAGATTTTTTATCAATTTAATATTTTAGATGTATCAGTCAATAGTTGTTTATTATGAATGGTGCTTTCGTGCAAATATAATATAGTGGTAGAGTACAGTATATGAGAAAATAAACTAAATTGTACATACAAGCTTATTTTCAGAGAAATTTTATGTCAAAACGGGAAACGCAATGTGCATTTGGATGCAGAAAATTGATAGTGAAGGTAATGCAAATAAAGATACGGCAATAAACAAAAACTCCATTCACAAACTTATCACTCTTTGAGTCAAGACGATCATACAGACAGTAAACGAATCGGGAAGGTGTATGCCGCGTAAGTGAAGGTAATGCAAATAAAGATACGGGCCGGGCATACGGCAATAAACAAAAACTCCATTCACAAACTTATCACTCTTTGAGTCAAGACGATCATACAGACAGTAAACGAATCGGGAAGGTGTATGCCGCGTAGGCAGAAACAATAAACAGTTAAGGGCGCGTTCATCAGCGCTAGTGACCGTATTTTATTGAAGCGGTCGTGTCGTGGGAACGTCGGACTTCTCCCTCAGCAAGGAATTTTCGGGTTCGATCAGACAAAGTTTGTGGATCGGTCGTCTCAACTCGGTGGCACGTGATGTCACGGTTACATTACGTACAAGGCCGTGCGCATCAGGAAACACGGCATTAATCCTCCCTCCTAATTGTCTGCATTTGATCATTGTTCAGTATTCGGTCACCTGCAAGAGAAAGCAAAAAGTGGGGACGGGCGACTTTGCCCTTCGTTGCGGGTTGGTTCGATTGGAGAGACGGGGTCATTTCTCTTCCAAATAGGCGGTTTGCTTCGACGCCCTTTTCACAAACAAAGGCAGATAAATCGGCAACCTCCGCTCAACTCCGAAGGACCGCTTTCTTCTCGTAACGTGAGTGGTAGCTCGGCTATATAACATTTAGCATGATCTCCATCGAACCTTTGCTTGATGACTGTTTCAGGTCTTTAAGCAAGGTGCAGCAACGGTCTATCAGTACGGACAGATTCTTTAGACCGACTGGGATCGTGCTCATTTACTCTCGGGGCGTTTTTTAGATGCTCTTCGCAGTAGCGGGCGATCTTATGCGGTTGTCCATATTCTTCGTACAGCAATAATCCATGCGCTACGGATATCCAACATCGGGCGGTTTCGAGGTGAGGTGAGTCAGTGTTGTAGTAGGTAGACGAGTTTGAAGTCGTTGCCTTCGTCTTTCTACTGATATGAGTTTCAAACTGTCCCACGAAGGTCCAGTTCATTCAAGGAAACGGGAACCCGGCCGGGTTGGCGGGTATCCTCGTGCGGGAGGGGACGTGGATAACGGTCACTGATTGGAGCGATATTTTTTGACATATTCTTCGGGGCAAATCTTTAAAAACTACAGCAGCTTATTACATTATATTCGACACTTTTTATGTTCATAGTGTGGAAACAAATCTTACCTCTCGTAAAAAGCCACACCAATCGATGACTGTATGGTTGGACAATTCCGTGTATCTGCATATTTTTTGTACCGAGTTGGTGTCACGTTATGCCAAAAAAATTTGGGGCGAAAGCACTCAACCAACGATAATACTCCTTGACAAAAAAGGAGTGCTACATGATTGAATATGTTGTTTTACATTTCTAATAAAACGTTGTTAATATAGTTTTGCGGAGTAAGTTGCATCGTTAGCATACGGTGAAAACTGATCTTACCTCCCGTAAAAAGCCACACCAATCGATGACCGTGTATGGTTGGACAATTCCGTGTATCTGCATATTTTTTTGCACCGAGTTGTCACGTTCTGCCAAAAAAATATAAGGCGAATGCACTCCTCAACTAAAGATAATACTCCATGACAAAAAAAGGGGTGCTTCCTGATTGAATATATTGTTTTACATATTGTTTTACATTTCTAAAAAAACGTTGACAATATAGTTCAGCGGGGTAAGTTGGATCGTTAGCATATAATATTTAATATTTCTGGATATAATTTTATAACAGCTTGACTTATAGCTCGTACGTGGTGGGTCACAGTGTTGCAGTAGGTAGACGAGTTTGAAGTCGTTGCCTTCGTCTTTCTAGATATGAGTTTCAAACTGTCCCACGAAGGTCCAGTAGTTCATCAAGGTTACGGGTTGGCGGGTATCCTCGTGCGGGAGGGGACGTGGATAGCGGTCACTGATTAGAGGGATATTTTTTAACAAATTCTTCGGGGCAGATCTTTAAAAACTATAGCAGCTTTTTACATTATATTCGACACTTATGTTCATATGGTGTGGAAACAAATCTTACCTCTCGTAAAAAGCCATACCAATCAATGACTGTGTATGGTTGGACAACTCCGTGTATCTGCATATTTTTTGTACCGAGTTGGTGTCACGTTCTGCCAAAAAATACTCCTTGACAAAAAAGGAGTGCTACCTGATTGAATATGTTGTTTTACATTTCTAATAAAACGTTGTTAATATAGTTTTGCGGAGTAAGTTGCATCGTTAGCATACGGTGAAAACTGATCTTACCTCCCGTAAAAAGCCACACCAATCGATGACTGTATGGTTGGACAATTCCGTGTATCTGCATATTTTTTGTACCGAGTTGGTGTCACGTTATGCCAAAAAAAATTGGGGCGAAAGCACTCAACCAACGATAATACTCCTTGACAAAAAAGGAGTGCTACATGATTGAATATGTTGTTTTACATTTCTAATAAAACGTTGTTAATATAGTTTTGCGGAGTAAGTTGCATCGTTAGCATACGGTGAAAACTGATCTTACCTCCCGTAAAAAGCCACACCAATCGATGACTGTATGGTTGGACAATTCCGTGTATCTGCATATTTTTTGTATCGAGTTTGTGTCACGTTATGCCAAAAAAATTTGGGGCGAAAGCACTCAACCAACGATAATACTCCTTGACAAAAAAGGAGTGCTACATGATTGAATATGTTGTTTTACATTTCTAATAAAACGTTGTTAATATAGTTTTGCGGAGTAAGTTGCATCGTTAGCATACGGTGAAAACTGATCTTACCTCCCGTAAAAAGCCACACCAATCGATGACCGTGTATGGTTGGACAATTCCGTGTATCTGCATATTTTTTTGTACCGAGTCGTCACGTTCTGCCAAAAAAATATAAGGCGAATGCACTCCTCAACCAAAGATAATACTCCATGACAAAAAAGGAGTGCTTTCTGATCGAATATATTGTTTTACATTTCTAAAAAAACGTTGACAATATAGTTCAGCGGGGTAAGTTGGATCGTTAGCATATAATATTTAATATTTCTGGATATAATTTTATAACAGCTTGACTTATAGCTCGTACGTGGGGGGTCACAGTGTTGCAGTAGGTAGACGAGTTTGAAGTCGTTGCCTTCGTCTTTCTAGATATGAGTTTCAAACTGTCCCACGAAGGTCCAGTAGTTCATCAAGGTTACGGGTTGGCGGGTATCCTCGTGCGGGAGGGGACGTGGATAGCGGTCACTGATTAGAGAGATATTTTTTAACAAATTCTTCGGGGCAGATCTTTAAAAACTATAGCAGCTTTTTACATTATATTCGACACTTATGTTCATATGGTGTGGAAACAAATCTTACCTCTCGTAAAAAGCCATACCAATCAATGACTGTGTATGGTTGGACAACTCCGTGTATCTGCATATTTTTTGTACTGAGTTGGTGTCACGTTCTGCCAAAAAAATACTCCTTGACAAAAAAGGAGTGCTACCTGATTGAATATGTTGTTTTACATTTCTAATAAAACGTTGACAATATAGTTTTGCCGAGTAAGTTGCATCGTTAGCATACGGTGGAAACTGATCTTACCTCTCGTAAAAAGCCACAGCTCGTACGTGGGGGTCACAGTGTTGCAGTAGGTAGACGAGTTTGAAGTCGTTGCCTTCGTCTTTCTAGATATGAGTTTCAAACTGTCCCACGAAGGTCCAGTAGTTCATCAAGGTTACGGGTTGGCGGGTATCCTCGTGCGGGAGGGGACGTGGATAGCGGTCACTGATTAGAGGGATATTTTTTAACAAATTCTTCGGGGCAGATCTTTAAAAACTATAGCAGCTTTTTACATTATATTCGACACTTATGTTCATATGGTGTGGAAACAAATCTTACCTCTCGTAAAAAGCCATACCAATCAATGACTGTGTATGGTTGGACAACTCCGTGTATCTGCATAATTTTTGTACCGAGTTGGTGTCACGTTCTGCCAAAAAATACTCCTTGACAAAAAAGGAGTGCTACCTGATTGAATATGTTGTTTTACATTTCTAATAAAACGTTGTTAATATAGTTTTGCGGAGTAAGTTGCATCGTTAGCATACGGTGAAAACTGATCTTACCTCCCGTAAAAAGCCACACCAATCGATGACCGTGTATGGTTGGACAATTCCGTGTATCTGCATATTTTTTTGTACCGAGTCGTCACGTTCTGCCAAAAAAATATAAGGCGAATGCACTCCTCCTCCACCAGCGGCAAAACAAAGATAAGATTTTCTTCTTGCAAAATTTGTGATACTAAGGTTGAAAAGTCCCGGGCATACAGGTACTGCATGCGCAGTACCACCAGGATGTGCATAGAAAGGACTCCCACACCAAAGAGAAGCAACCTGACACAAGCTCTCTAGAGTTAGAAGCGGAGGTACATTTGCAACACCAACCAAATTCCACAGAATCAAAAACTTGAAATTGCTAAAAAGCACCCAACTGCCAAACAAAGATTTTTCTTCCTGCAAAATTTGCTGATTCTAAGGTTGAAGCCGCGGGCATACAGCTACTGGATGCGCAGCACCACCAGGAAACAAAGAGGACGTTTATTTTTATATAGACAACACCTTAAATAGCTATGACAATTTAGGTTTCAGGATGCAATGCACACTCTGTGCAACAATCATTTAACACAAAATTTGAAAGACTGCTCGATGAATAAAGTTGATCTTGACTTAGCCAACAGTTTAATTAAACTGACTTTTTCCTCTCTTGGAGCAAAAGATGAAGTGAAATTTTATCACACAAGCAAGATGAAGCAATTCCAAGCTACTGGATGCGCAGTACCACCAGGAAACAAAGAGGACGTTTATTTTTATATAGACAACACCTTAAATAGCTATGACAATTTAGGTTTCAGGATGCAATGCACACTCTGTGCAACAATCATTTAACACAAAATTTGAAAGACTGCTCGATGAATAAAGTTGATCTTGACTTAGCCAACAGTTTAATTAAACTGACTTTTTCCTCTCTTGGAGCAAAAGATGAAGTGAAATTTTATCACACAAGCAAGATGAAGCAATTCCATTTTGTAGAGAGCACGCAACAGATGCTTTGTCATATTTACAAAACAGAATAATAATTATGGCCTTACAATAACAACAATTGCCAATCATTTTATGTTGAAAAAAATTGACATATATAGATGACCTAGTTTCAGCTGCTTATACGCACAGGAATGTGTCTACTGCCAGAATATGTTAATTTCAAATGGACATAACGAACTGGACAAATCTTACACGGATGAAGAAAAAATTCAAAAATTCCTTCTTAAAAGTAAAACGTTGTTCGCAACATCCTGCGATATTATTTCCAAAGTGCCTTTAAAGCAAGTCGGTAAAAAAAAAACAGGCCAAAAGAAGCAACGTGATTTTGTACAAGCAAACCTTTTACTAAGTGTACTTTTCCGTTTGTTTTTCCGAACTTCATTTTTTTCATTACAAAAATACTTCATAATCTGTAATGTTTTATAAGAAGCATGCACTCATAGCACTATCATCACTCTTTCCATTGGATTAATTCATTTTTAATGTCAGAACACGGAGTTGTATTTGCATTATCGCTTCATAATCTTGTTGGTTTAAATGATACTCTAATCCCATGTTTGATGAAGTTTGAAAAATGCGATCGAGTTTGGCCGTTTGGTCATATTTCACAAGAGCGAATTTGCCATGAAGTTTGGATCCGCTATGCGTTTGCACCGTCAGGCAAATACAGCAGATGGCCAATCCTGGAGATGCTAGAAAGAAGTATGTGCTCTAGTTGTAATAGCTGTTATAAAATTTTATCCAGAAATATTAAGTATCATATGCTAACGATTCAACTTACCCCGCTGAACTATATTGTCAACGTTTTTTTTAGAAATGTAAAACAACATATTCAATCAGGAAGCACTCCTTTTTTGTCAAGGAGTATTATCTTTGGTTGAGTGCATTCGCCTTATATCTTCTTGGCAGAACGTGACAACTCGGTACAAAAAAATATGCAGTTATACGAAATTGTCCAACCATACACGGTCATCGATTGGTGTGGCTTTTTACGAGAGGTAAGATCAGTTTCCACCGTATGCTAACGATGCAACTTACTCGGCAAAACTTTATTGTCCACGTTTTATTAGAAATGTAAAACAACATATTCAATCAGGTAGCACTCCTTTTTTGTCAAGGAGTATTTTTTTGGCAGAACGTGACACCAACTCGGTACAAAAAATATGCAGATATACGAAATTGTCCAACCATACACGGTCATCGATTGGTGTGGCTTTTTACGAGAGGTAAGATCAGTTTCCACCGTATGCTAACGATGCAACTTACTCGGCAAAACTATATTGTCCACGTTTTATTAGAAATGTAAAACAACATATTCAATCAGGTAGCACTCCTTTTTTGTCAAGGAGTATTTTTTTGGCAGAACGTGACACCAACTCGGTACAAAAAATATGCAGATACACGGAGTTGCCCAACCATACACAGTCATTGATTGGTATGGCTTTTTACGAGAGGTAAGATTTGTTTCCACACCATATGAACATAAGTGTCGAATATAATGTAAAAAGCTGCTATAGTTTTTAAAGATCTGCCCCGAAGAATTTGTTAAAAAATATCTCTCTAATCAGTGACCGCTATCCACGTCCCCTCCCGCACGAGGATACCCGCCAACCCGTAACCTTGATGAACTACTGGACCTTCGTGGGACAGTTTGAAACTCATATCTAGAAAGACGAAGGCAACGACTTCAAACTCGTCTACCTACTGCAACACTGTGACCCCCCACGTACGAGCTGTGGCTTTTTACGAGAGCTAAGATCAGTTTCCACCGTATGCTAACGATGCAACTTACTCGGCAAAACTATATTGTCAACGTTTTATTAGAAATGTAAAACAACATATTCAATCAGGTAGCACTCCTTTTTTGTCAAGGAGTATTTTTTTGGCAGAACGTGACACCAACTCGGTACAAAAAAATATGCAGATACACGGAGTTGTCCAACCATACACAGTCATTGATTGGTATGGCTTTTTACGAGAGGTAAGATTTGTTTCCACACCATATGAACATAAGTGTCGAATATAATGTAAAAAGCTGCTATAGTTTTTAAAGATCTGCCCCGAAGAATTTGTTAAAAAATAACTCTCTAATCAGTGACCGCTATCCACGTCCCCTCCCGCACGAGGATACCCGCCAACCCGTAACCTTGATGAACTACTGGACCTTCGTGGGACAGTTTGAAACTCATATCTAGAAAGACGAAGGCAACGACTTCAAACTCGTCTACCTACTGCAACACTGTGACCCCCCACGTACGAGCTATAAGTCAAGCTGTTATAAAATTATATCCAGAAATATTAAATATTATGTGCTAACGATCCAACTTACCCCGCTGAACTATATTGTCAACGTTTTTTTAGAAATGTAAAACAATATATTCGATCAGAAAGCACTCCTTTTTTGTCATGGAGTATTATTGGTTGAGGAGTGCATTCGCCTTATATTTTTTTGGCAGAACGTGACGACTCGGTACAAAAAAATATGCAGATACACGGAATTGTCCAACCATACACGGTCATCGATTGGTGTGGCTTTTTACGGGAGGTAAGATCAGTTTTCACCGTATGCTAACGATGCAACTTACTCCGCAAAACTATATTAACAACGTTTTATTAGAAATGTAAAACAACATATTCAATCAGGTAGCACTCCTTTTTTGTCAAGGAGTATTTTTTGGCAGAACGTGACACCAACTCGGTACAAAAATTATGCAGATACACGGAGTTGTCCAACCATACACAGTCATTGATTGGTATGGCTTTTTACGAGAGGTAAGATTTGTTTCCACACCATATGAACATAAGTGTCGAATATAATGTAAAAAGCTGCTATAGTTTTTAAAGATCTGCCCCGAAGAATTTGTTAAAAAATATCCCTCTAATCAGTGACCGCTATCCACGTCCCCTCCCGCACGAGGATACCAGCCAACCCGTAACCTTGATGAACTACTGGACCTTCGTGGGACAGTTTGAAACTCATATCTAGAAAGACGAAGGCAACGACTTCAAACTCGTCTACCTACTGCAACACTGTGACCCCCCACGTACGAGCTGTGGCTTTTTACGAGAGGTAAGATCAGTTTCCACCGTATGCTAACGATGCAACTTACTCGGCAAAACTATATTGTCAACGTTTTATTAGAAATGTAAAACAACATATTCAATCAGGTAGCACTCCTTTTTTGTCAAGGAGTATTTTTTTGGCAGAACGTGACACCAACTCGGTACAAAAAATATGCAGATACACGGAGTTGTCCAACCATACACAGTCATTGATTGGTATGGCTTTTTACGAGAGGTAAGATTTGTTTCCACACCATATGAACATAAGTGTCGAATATAATGTAAAAAGCTGCTATAGTTTTTAAAGATCTGCCCCGAAGAATTTGTTAAAAAATATCTCTCTAATCAGTGACCGCTATCCACGTCCCCTCCCGCACGAGGATACCCGCCAACCCGTAACCTTGATGAACTACTGGACCTTCGTGGGACAGTTTGAAACTCATATCTAGAAAGACGAAGGCAACGACTTCAAACTCGTCTACCTACTGCAACACTGTGACCCCCCACGTACGAGCTATAAGTCAAGCTGTTATAAAATTATATCCAGAAATATTAAATATTATGTGCTAACGATCCAACTTACCCCGCTGAACTATATTGTCAACGTTTTTTTAGAAATGTAAAACAATATATTCGATCAGAAAGCACTCCTTTTTTGTCATGGAGTATTATTGGTTGAGGAGTGCATTCGCCTTATATTTTTTTGGCAGAACGTGACGACTCGGTACAAAAAAATATGCAGATACACGGAATTGTCCAACCATACACGGTCATCGATTGGTGTGGCTTTTTACGGGAGGTAAGATCAGTTTTCACCGTATGCTAACGATGCAACTTACTCCGCAAAACTATATTAACAACGTTTTATTAGAAATGTAAAACAACATATTCAATCAGGTAGCACTCCTTTTTTGTCAAGGAGTATTTTTTGGCAGAACGTGACACCAACTCGGTACAAAAATTATGCAGATACACGGAGTTGTCCAACCATACACAGTCATTGATTGGTATGGCTTTTTACGAGAGGTAAGATTTGTTTCCACACCATATGAACATAAGTGTCGAATATAATGTAAAAAGCTGCTATAGTTTTTAAAGATCTGCCCCGAAGAATTTGTTAAAAAATATCCCTCTAATCAGTGACCGCTATCCACGTCCCCTCCCGCACGAGGATACCCGCCAACCCGTAACCTTGATGAACTACTGGACCTTCGTGGGACAGTTTGAAACTCATATCTAGAAAGACGAAGGCAACGACTTCAAACTCGTCTACCTACTGCAACACTGTGACCCCCCACGTACGAGCTGTGGCTTTTTACGAGAGGTAAGATCAGTTTCCACCGTATGCTAACGATGCAACTTACTCGGCAAAACTATATTGTCAACGTTTTATTAGAAATGTAAAACAACATATTCAATCAGGTAGCACTCCTTTTTTGTCAAGGAGTATTTTTTTGGCAGAACGTGACACCAACTCGGTACAAAAAATATGCAGATACACGGAGTTGTCCAACCATACACAGTCATTGATTGGTATGGCTTTTTACGAGAGGTAAGATTTGTTTCCACACCATATGAACATAAGTGTCGAATATAATGTAAAAAGCTGCTATAGTTTTTAAAGATCTGCCCCGAAGAATTTGTTAAAAAATATCTCTCTAATCAGTGACCGCTATCCACGTCCCCTCCCGCACGAGGATACCCGCCAACCCGTAACCTTGATGAACTACTGGACCTTCGTGGGACAGTTTGAAACTCATATCTAGAAAGACGAAGGCAACGACTTCAAACTCGTCTACCTACTGCAACACTGTGACCCCCCACGTACGAGCTATAAGTCAAGCTGTTATAAAATTATATCCAGAAATATTAAATATTATATGCTAACGATCCAACTTACCCCGCTGAACTATATTGTCAACGTTTTTTTAGAAATGTAAAACAATATATTCGATCAGAAAGCACTCCTTTTTTGTCATGGAGTATTATCTTTGGTTGAGGAGTGCATTCGCCTTATATTTTTTTGGCAGAACGTGACGACTCGGTACAAAAAAATATGCAGATACACGGAATTGTCCAACCATACACGGTCATCGATTGGTGTGGCTTTTTACGGGAGGTAAGATCAGTTTTCACCGTATGCTAACGATGCAACTTACTCCGCAAAACTATATTAACAACGTTTTATTAGAAATGTAAAACAACATATTCAATCATGTAGCACTCCTTTTTTGTCAAGGAGTATTATCGTTGGTTGAGTGCTTTCGCCCCAAATTTTTTTGGCATAACGTGACACAAACTCGATACAAAAAATATGCAGATACACGGAATTGTCCAACCATACAGTCATCGATTGGTGTGGCTTTTTACGGGAGGTAAGATCAGTTTTCACCGTATGCTAACGATGCAACTTACTCCGCAAAACTATATTAACAACGTTTTATTAGAAATGTAAAACAACATATTCAATCATGTAGCACTCCTTTTTTGTCAAGGAGTATTATCGTTGGTTGAGTGCTTTCGCCCCAAATTTTTTTGGCATAACGTGACACCAACTCGGTACAAAAAATATGCAGATACACGGAATTGTCCAACCATACAGTCATCGATTGGTGTGGCTTTTTACGGGAGGTAAGATCAGTTTTCACCGTATGCTAACGATGCAACTTACTCCGCAAAACTATATTAACAACGTTTTATTAGAAATGTAAAACAACATATTCAATCAGGTAGCACTCCTTTTTTGTCAAGGAGTATTTTTTGGCAGAACGTGACACCAACTCGGTACAAAAAATATGCAGATACACGGAGTTGTCCAACCATACACAGTCATTGATTGGTATGGCTTTTTACGAGAGGTAAGATTTGTTTCCACACCATATGAACATAAGTGTCGAATATAATGTAAAAAGCTGCTATAGTTTTTAAAGATCTGCCCCGAAGAATTTGTTAAAAAATATCCCTCTAATCAGTGACCGCTATCCACGTCCCCTCCCGCACGAGGATACCCGCCAACCCGTAACCTTGATGAACTACTGGACCTTCGTGGGACAGTTTGAAACTCATATCTAGAAAGACGAAGGCAACGACTTCAAACTCGTCTACCTACTGCAACACTGTGACCCACCACGTACGAGCTATAAGTCAAGCTGTTATAAAATTATATCCAGAAATATTAAATATTATATGCTAACGATCCAACTTACCCCGCTGAACTATATTGTCAACGTTTTTTTAGAAATGTAAAACAATATGTAAAACAATATATTCAATCAGGAAGCACCCCTTTTTTTGTCATGGAGTATTATCTTTGGTTGAGGAGTGCATTCGCCTTATATTTTTTTGGCAGAACGTGACAACTCGGTGCAAAAAAATATGCAGATACACGGAATTGTCCAACCATACACGGTCATCGATTGGTGTGGCTTTTTACGGGAGGTAAGATCAGTTTTCACCGTATGCTAACGATGCAACTTACTCCGCAAAACTATATTAACAACGTTTTATTAGAAATGTAAAACAACATATTCAATCATGTAGCACTCCTTTTTTGTCAAGGAGTATTATCGTTGGTTGAGTGCTTTCGCCCCAAATTTTTTTGGCATAACGTGACACCAACTCGGTACAAAAAATATGCAGATACACGGAATTGTCCAACCATACAGTCATCGATTGGTGTGGCTTTTTACGAGAGGTAAGATTTGTTTCCACACTATGAACATAAAAAGTGTCGAATATAATGTAATAAGCTGCTGTAGTTTTTAAAGATTTGCCCCGAAGAATATGTCAAAAAATATCGCTCCAATCAGTGACCGTTATCCACGTCCCCTCCCGCACGAGGATACCCGCCAACCCGGCGGGGTTCCCGTTTCCTTGAATGAACTGGACCTTCGTGGGACAGTTTGAAACTCATATCAGTAGAAAGACGAAGGCAACGACTTCAAACTCGTCTACCTACTACAACACTGACTCACCTCACCTCGAAACCGCCCGATGTTGGATATCCGTAGCGCATGGATTATTGCTGTACGAAGAATATGGACAACCGCATAAGATCGCCCGCTACTGCGAAGAGCATCTAAAAAACGCCCCGAGAGTAAATGAGCACGATCCCAGTCGGTCTAAAGAATCTGTCCGTACTGATAGACCGTTGCTGCACCTTGCTTAAAGACCTGAAACAGTCATCAAGCAAAGGTTCGATGGAGATCATGCTAAATGTTATATAGCCGAGCTACCACTCACGTTACGAGAAGAAAGCGGTCCTTCGGAGTTGAGCGGAGGTTGCCGATTTATCTGCCTTTGTTTGTGAAAAGGGCGTCGAAGCAAACCGCCTATTTGGAAGAGAAATGACCCCGTCTCTCCAATCGAACCAACCCGCAACGAAGGGCAAAGTCGCCCGTCCCCACTTTTTGCTTTCTCTTGCAGGTGACCGAATACTGAACAATGATCAAATGCAGACAATTAGGAGGGAGGATTAATGCCGTGTTTCCTGATGCGCACGGCCTTGTACGTAATGTAACCGTGACATCACGTGCCACCGAGTTGAGACGACCGATCCACAAACTTTGTCTGATCGAACCCGAAAATTCCTTGCTGAGGGAGAAGTCCGACGTTCCCACGACACGACCGCTTCAATAAAATACGGTCACTAGCGCTGATGAACGCGCCCTTAACTGTTTATTGTTTCTGCCTACGCGGCATACACCTTCCCGATTCGTTTACTGTCTGTATGATCGTCTTGACTCAAAGAGTGATAAGTTTGTGAATGGAGTTTTTGTTTATTGCCGTATGCCCGGCCGTATCTTTATTTGCATTACCTTCACTTACGCGGCATACACCTTCCCGATTCGTTTACTGTCTGTATGATCGTCTTGACTCAAAGAGTGATAAGTTTGTGAATGGAGTTTTTGTTTATTGCCGTATCTTTATTTGCATTACCTTCACTATCAATTTTCCTCAAGATTTTCTCCCTTTACTGCATCCAAATGCACATTGCGTTTCCCGTTTTGACATAAAATTTCTCTGAAAATAAGCTTGTATGTACAATTTAGTTTATTTTCTCATATACTGTACTCTACCACTATATTATATTTGCACGAAAGCACCATTCATAATAAACAACTATTGACTGATACATCTAAAATATTAAATTGATAAAAAATCTCACATAATCTCAAATAAAACCAATCAATTGAAAACCTTCGTCAATGCCTGTTATTTGAAATCCAGTAAAATACACGAACATTGCAAATATTTTTCTGCTGCTACCGAAGAATCCTTACGTTATATTTGCTAACTACTAACCCATAACTACCAACCTCTAACACTTCCCCACCAGCCTAATGTGCAACGTACCTGTTCTTTACTAGTGTCCCCCTCTAATATAAAATGCAATATAAATATTGGGTGTACAAATAATTTAAACTTTTCAGGGCGTTTTTAATGATAAGTGAACTTTTTGTTTGAATTAAATGAGTTTTCAACTTATAAAAAGTATTACATAAATTTCAAATAACTGACTGGAAGACTGCCGGATTATGGCAACACCTTGCTTGCTAAACCATGTTGGGAGTTAAAAGTTTCTCACGTAAATTGTCGGTAAAAGTTGGGTCAAACGTCGCTTTTGAAAACGCAGAAGCTTAAAATTATATAAATACAGTAAAATAAAATCTGCCGTAGATTAACTTTTGTTTAGATTAAATTAGTTTTTCCTGCCTAAAACCAACCCAGATAACACATTACCAATATGCGATAATAGACAAGTGGGTCACATACGATTCAATTTCACATTGGTTGAAAACACAAGATGCGCTATCTAGTTATATATATGATATCTATGATCAAGACCAATAGTAGATAATACCAACAGTAATAGATGTTCCTGTAAGCTAAAATCCAATCCATGTTCCTGTAAGATGAAACCGTACCGCGTGAAAGTAATTGACAAAAAGCTCCGCTTCTCTGTAATTGTAGATATGCAGCTGGAGATTTTGTAAAGGAAAACTGCTTAGCAAAATAGTATCACATTGCATAATATATAAAAAAAAACTTACCGATGGCATGTTGGTGTGTAACTGCTGCAGGTAAAGAGCTTCAGCTCTTAATTTTTTAACTTTCTGGGTTTGTCTATGCACTTTCATCAAAATGAGCCTCGCTGCCCTTTGAATAAAAACATATTATATTACCTGGAGAAAGCTTAGTCTTTTCTAACTACGGTCAAGCCATTAGTATACTCAAGTGATTGTACGCTAACGAGACCACGTGACCACTTTTCACGCATGAACCGACAGTTACACTTCGCCCGACAGTTCAGTCAGACAAGGCAAATATAAAGTGCCGGAGTCCGTCTTTAAGCGTCTTTACAGGTTTATATACGAAAAAGGATGACGAAAATTATTGTAGTGTACAGTGACACATTTTGATTAGTTAAGCGAATTTGACTGATTGTTTGCGTAAATAAATTACATTATTAGCCGGATTAGAAATATTCATCATAGAGTAGCATATATACGATGGTCTCTGCTCAAACGAAAGTTTTCTGGCCGACCTATTTGCTGGTTCACTGACAGGCAGCACCAGATATAAGGTCCTCAGAAGTAAAATTCTTAGAATTTAGCATTGAGTTCTGACCTGGCAGATATTCAACCCATTGTAAATAAAGATCTTGTGATTTTTAGAATAAATGTTAAGGATTGCAAATATTAAAAGAAAAAAAAAGAGTCCGGGGATACTTCGGACCATGTACATGACGTCACAATAGATTAACAAAGCTTAATTGTTTCCATTACAAAGCAGCATAATGTTGTTTGGGGGCATGCGCAGTTTAACCGATTAGTTAAAATAAAAAAACAGAAATATCTACTTTTTAAGTTTTTGGTTGTAAGGGTATTGTTCTGTTGCTGATAGCCGAAAGTAATTCTTTTGCGGTGGATGTGGTAGTTTAGAAGCAACACTTCAATAAGCAAACGTAGATTTTGAGCAGGAGGTAAACAGGCGGCTATGTTTTTGCTTTATTATGTCACCACGTGTCTGGGGATACGTCGGACAACATGGCCGGGTTGGTAAGGTGTATTATATTGTATGCTCACAATAGTTTTAGATCATAAAAAATAGTAAGAACGTTTAAAAGAAAGACGACAGCAGGAGAGAGTATGAAGCAACTGAATGAAAAAAAGCTATTTTTGCAGTTATTGAAGATGATACTCGTACAGACAGGGGTAAGGATTATGATTTCTCATCAACCTTTCCTGTTTTAATATGCGCTAAAGTACCAGCCAGCCTATTCGATTTATATATTAGATGATTCGTTATTATTTCGTTTGTCGTTTTTACAAACGGTGTCAAATAAAACAAAAATCCTATCCCGGTACCGGGGCAACATCGGACACTTGAGAGCCTTAGGACTTTGACCTTTTACATGCATTTCTAGTTTGCTTTGGCAAGCGACTCTCCTACCCTTTTTCGGCAAAGGATCTCTCACCCTTTACAACAAAAACATCGGACACTTAAAAGCCTTAGGATTTTGACCTTTTACATGCATTTCTAGTTTGCTTTGGCAAGCGACTCTCCTACCCTTTTTCGGCAAAGGATCACCCTTTACAACAAACTAACATTTAAATTCATGTGACGCATATAAAAAAAAATTATTAGCAGTTTTCAAAAAAAACGTCCGAACCATCCCCGGTCTCCCCTACAACAAAACTTTGTATGTTCATTCAGGTAAAAGTTCAGCGACAGAAATGTTCATTCAGGTAAAAGTTCAGCGACAGGAACATAAGAAAAGATTACTAGCCACACCGGAACAGATAACAGAATTCCTATTTGATCCAAAGTTAAGCATTAAACATGACCATAACTTGACTGGTTTTCAGCGCGTACAGTGTGGTTTAACAGGTTACTTTACGTTGGCGTTTAATACTCGCAGCAATCAGCTTAGTTACATTCTGCTTACGTACATATCTACAGAACCATACCACATTGAATTTCAACATGAGTGAATGCAGCTCTGAACTGCTTAAGTACTAGCAGATAAGGTGTTCGCGGTTTCCGTTTTCATAAACGTAGAAAGCATGGTTTATTATTATTAATTCTAGAAGACCAAAAATAGTAAATCAGTATTGTTATCCTTAACTTCATTTTGATATTAGGAAAATTTTACATTCTGCTTACCTACATATCTACAGAACCATACCACATTTAAATCCAATGAGTGAATGCAGCAATAGGAAAATTTTACATTCTGCTTACCTACATATCTACAGAACCATACCACATTTAAATCCAATATGAGTGAATGCAGCTCTGAACTGCTTAAGTACTAGCAGATATGGTGTTCGCGGTTTCCGATTTCTAAAATGTAGAAAGGATGGTTTATTAATATTATTAATGCAACAAGACCAAAAATAATTTTGATATTAGGAAAATTTAAAGATACCGTAAGTTTCGTTGCCGGGTATAGGTGTTAAGTTTGTGAGCCAAAAAGAAAAAAAATCCCGCAATTTACATGCAAAACTGCCGTATATGTTTATTGTTAAAGAGTCCTCCGGCCCACGGTTCTCATGGTTGCGCATTTTTTTGCATAAGAATAAAGTTTTATGTCCACTGATGCTAAATTAACAGCCAGTTTGTGAAAATTCGCTTTAATTTAAAAGTTATGAACGTTTAAAAAATCAAATTTCAAAGTTGTATTAAACGTCACTCGCGGGCACTGTGACGTCACAATGCAATATTTCGTTTATGGGGAAAACCCGGCCTATCGGCGGTTTATCGTTTATTATATAAGTTGGTTATTTATGTAGTTATTGTAATACGAGATATATAACGTTAGTTGGAAGCCATATTTTTATGTGCTGTGCTCTTAAAAATACGCAATATTTAGAAGAAAAAAAGTACTCAGCAATGATAAAATGCTATGCCGTGGGCACCATAATGGCTGGGAAGACTATGACGTCACAGACGGGCGAAAATGGAAAAATTGTTTTACAATCCGTTTCCTAACTTGGTCTATATACTAACTTTGATAGTTGCCAACTCTGAAAAGATGTTGATGTCAGCTTCCAAATTTAACATAATCTGAAAGCTGCGCCAGCACATTGATATGAAAAAAAGTCCTTTTCAGATAAAATTTCATCGTTTAAATTGTTCTAAAAATACAACAGATCCCGACTGTTGATCGAGTCAACGTTTGTGATATATAAGATACGCACCATTTAGTAGAAAAGGCAAGAATGAATTACACGTGGTGTTAGCCAACCAGCTTCCAAATTCAACATGATCTCTTGCATCAGGACATTCATTAAAAGGAAGTTTTATTCAAATAAAGTTAAAGCCCTTTCCATCGTTTAAATTGTTTCTTAAATCCAAATGGGGGAATTACTTGAGGTGCTCATCTTTACTTGATGCAATGATAGGAATATAGATACTATCGAACTTACCACGCCTGGGAATTGTACGATAGAATGAAAATTCTGTTTGATTATAATTAAAAAATCTCTGTCAGGGCACTCGTGTTTAAAATCAAACTATCCATGAAACGACGAAGTAGTACACTGACAGTTTGGCTGGCGAACATTAATGTTGTCTTTGGCTGAATTTTGAAAACTTCCAGTGATATTAAAATTTGCTGTTCAACTGAAAGGCATCTTACTGCTGCTTTACGATTTCAAATCTTCGTGGAAAAGAAAGCCAGAACTTAGTTCTGTGTGTAATACTTTTGCGTCAAATACAAGAAATCGCTATGAACGCCGAGTGGTGTGAGTTCCACGTTATTTAGCGCGCGTTTTAGCGAGAGGGTGCTTTGTATTACCAAAAGTGGGTTTAACGAGAAAGTACGTCACTACCGAGCACGGTAAACCTAGCGAGATGTGTTCATGAACAACAGTATTAAAATAAACAAAATGCTAAAGAATCTGAACATTACCTTGATTGTTCTCCATGTAGTATACGTGTCACGCTTGTCAGAGGGCTTTGGGTTTATTAAATAAAATAAAGGTCTTATTGACAAAGTATTGCAGGAAAACAATCGAAATAACTTAAAATACTACTAAACTATACAAATAATTGATATAGAACGCTTCAGACTTAATATCGCCAGTATTTTGAAATAAAACTTCAATTACCTTCCTAACACTATATAAATTGCAATACGGTGCTGGGGTCCCAACATGGCGTTGAGCACGTGACCCAATCCTACAAACGACCTATTATTGTGTACCAATGCCAACAGGCAGATGTTTTTAACCCATTATTGTAAATAATGTAAATGTTGAATCAGTTCTAATGCAAATATTGACATCACACGGGTTTAACACCTCGTGCCAGCTTACGAGTTACCATGTATGTTACTTTGTGAGTGTTTATTTTTTGAGGATTTTTTCATTTTTTTTATGTATGGCTGATAATTTGGACAACCCATTAGTGACCACTCTGGGTTGGAGCAATTGTCGTTAAGCCCAAGGACACATACGCCCACAATGGCGAGCGACGAGCCTTGAACCCATTATTACCTAATGGTTACAGGCGGGCGCGCTAACCACTACGCCACGGCGCCGGACAGAGTTTGCATTGGCCGGGAATCCCCAGGCACCCCGCGTGGCAGGCGAGGATTCTACCACTAAACCACCAATGCAAATGCTTCAGCAAATCTATGTTCTTGCTGTTCGCCATTCATTAGCCGTTGATCCCCACTACGCCACGGCGCCGGACAGAGTTTGCATTGGCCGGGAATCCCCAGGCACCCCGCGTGGCAGGCGAGGATTCTACCACTGAACCACCAATGCAAATGCTTCAGCAAATCTATGTTCTTGCTGTTCGCCATACATTAGTCGTTGATCCATGTGTTATTTTTTTATTATAGCGTTTCTTAGTTTGGCTGTTATTAAATTAACTGCGTCAGTGCATAGTCGTCATGTTTCAATATCTTGTATCTCATCATAAACAACCTACGGAAATTGTAATTTCAATTAAGTGTTGCTACGGTGGCATTGGATGGTTCGGTTTCAGTGCAACTTTCTATAACCCGGACGGGTGTCGGTGTAGGGTCCGAGTGTTTCAAACACAGAAACCGTCAAACCCACGCGTGTGCTGCGATATAAATTTGGAGCTGTGTATAATAATTTATAGACTAGGCGCAAAGCGGAGAAAGTTTCCATTTCGATACATTTTAATTGTTGCATAATAACCTATTGTCGATGAATGTGGTTCTTTATCTTGGACTTTGATAAATTTGTTTGTAGCTTTCGTTTCTTTGCATGATTTATAATATTAAATTTCTAGACTTCAACTTGAATATCTAAACCGCAAATCACAGGTGTGTAATTTATAACAGATTTTTTTAAAAAGCTTGATAAATTTGTTTGTAGCTTTCGTTCCTTTGCATGATTTATAATATTAGATTTCTAGAGTTCAACTCGAATATCTAAACCGCAAATCACAGGTGTGTAATTTATAGACTAGACGCAAGGCGGGAAAGTTACGATTACTTTGTTTCCTGATTGCTGCACACTCTTTTATAAATTACATTTGCTGCACACCGTCTGTACCACATCCTATTGTTACGCTATAATCTATTATCCACACTGACTAGTTTTCACTGTTACGAACAAACTAGACGATTTTACAATGTGCTAAGCTAATCGATGCGTGTTTATTTTACGACACGTATGTTTTGTGTTGATTCATTTTGGCATATTAATCAGGTACCCCGGACCCGGATTTTACCATGCATGTTTGGCGTCAAAGCATGTAGGCATACATTTCTTGCTGATACACCAAAGATACAAATGTCAAAAAACCTTCTTTGCCTTTTTTTGAAGTTACATTCTTTAGTTAAAGACGATTAAACATAATAATTGGACCTCACCACCTTTCACATACTAAAACCTCCATGACGATCCAAGACGTGTTATTCAAGTTGGACTTGAGAATATTTAGATTGTATTACCCAGAGTTAACCACGTGCATACAGAGGTAATCAATGCCTTCCAACTTTTTCACTAGCTAACAAAGCGGGTCATCTCATGCGTTTTATACTTTTCGGAATGACCCATTGTTTAATCCGTAATTGAATATGGTTTAAGTGTAGTTGCAAACAACGCCTGTACTCCGCCACTTCCACTTCGATTTTCTGTTAATGGTTCTACAATATCCTCTTCAATTGAGTTACACAGGATGCAAATAGCGTCTTGCGTTTTGTAGTTTGCTTGACTCTATGTAACACTGCGAAATCTGTTGTAAAGCGCAACTCAAATGGAACGTCGATATTAAAAATAGTCCTCAACAACTTGAACATATTAGAGGGGAATTTGTAAACACCACCGGGGTATGAAACGGGGCCACATGTAAAAGAAGTACCTTTACACACTTAAGGTTCTTTACTGCTAGACTTGGTCTCGCAACACAGTGTTCTGTCGAATGACATTGTGTAGGCAAATATTGCAATGTTAAACTTTTTTCGACTTTTGCGAGGTCACTCATATCCATAAACACCAAGAAAGGTTTTGGGGTTCACACCGCATTTGCGTGCCAATCTTCATAGATTTTTCCTTTAGCGCGCCGATACCAAACTTAGCAGAGTTAAAAGTTTCTAAGGAAAGCCGCCGGAGTAATCAATTAAAAAAATCTGTCCTCGTGATGATGATAAACAACACATTTGTAATCGCAAGTGTTCGCCATTTCGTGTCAGGTCGTTCAACACGTGGGTTCGGCGTACCCTTTAAAAGTCCCAAACCGTAATGCGCGCCGATACCAAACTTAGCAGAGTTAAAAGTTTCTAAGGAAAGCCGCCGGAGTAGTTTCTAAGGAGCGCCGCCGGAGTAATCAATTAAAAAAATCTGTCCTCGTGATGATGATAAACAACACATTTGTAATCACAATTGTTCGCCATTTCGTGTCAGGTCGTTCAACACGTGGGTTCGGCGTACCCTTTAAAAGTCCCAAACCGTAATAACTCGAGAAACCGATATAAATCTTCTACTGAACGAATGGTAGCAACTTCTAGTGAAGTTGACGTAATTCCAAGAATCCGTAAAATATCTAAGTTCAAGTCTATCCCATCATGCTCCCAAAGTATACGCCTCATACAAATTGATTCTAAACACATAACCCTCGGTCAGAATTTGAAAGAGACGAATGTACAACGCATCGCGGTTTATTGGCATTTGTGGTAGCTAAGAAACGTCTGACTTCGGTTACCGAATGGCTCGCGTAAATCGCATTATAATTCCGTTCCAAATATTCGTTAAAACGACCATCATTATTTTCTAAAATATAACCTTCGTCTGCTTTGTTTTCACCAGCTCAAATTTCTTCCAACTGATGCAACGGTCCGTTATTACCAACTCGACGACCGACGTGGGGTGACAACAATCTTTGTTGTGGTGGTAGTTTACGAAAGGTACACAATTTGTCTTCTCTTTCTGATAAACCAAGTACGCGTAGGTGAAACATCGCTTCTGATTCAGACAGTTGGAATGCGTGAAAGCAAAAGGGGTCTTGCATAATATCATCATTTACTTGTTGGGTTGCATTATATTGATGGGGCGCAGGGGATGATAGTTTACGAAAAGTACGCATTTTGTTATTGGGGGCGGCGTTAAACGTGAGTGGTTGGTTTGGTTGAAGTTGACTTCGTACGTTGTTGATTCTCTCTGGTTGCTTGTTGACGCCTGGTGCTATCTTTTTTGCTGTTCTGACGAAGATTGTATAGTAAATGACAAGCCACCCGCTCAACGGTTTTGACTCCTTTATTAACACGAACAACGATGACAGAAAACAGCTCACGAGAATGCGTAGTGTAAAAATGCGTATAGTAAATGACAAGCCACCCGCTCAACGGTTTTGGCTCCTTTATTAACACGAACAACGACAACAGAAAACAGCTCACGAGAATGCGTAGTGTCCAATATTTGGGCACTCATTTTATAATGAAAACACACACAATAAAAGAATAGTAAAACGCACAGTTAGTTTGACCCTGGGGCATGCAACGTCAGTAAACATTAGAAAACAGACATGAAAAAAATCAGGAGTGTTTTATCTACGCTTTGATGATACTGTAATTGTCTCCCTTTGAGCCTACACAAAGAAGACGTATAAATTTATACGATTGTGGAATGTTGGACACAAAAAACCGGTCATTAGAATGACGTGAGTGCACACACACTCGGTCTTGGGACTTCAGTATATTTGTAGTGGAATAAAAATACATTTATAAATTTACTACTTTCCCACATCAACCGCTACAAATAGGCTCACACCCACACAAGATGGTTTTATGTGCTGATGATCCACGCGAACGGAGCAGTATATTTGTAGTGGAATAAAAATACATTAATAAATCTACTACTTTCCCACATCAACCGCTACAAATAGGCTCACACCCACACAAGATGGTTTTATGTGCTGATGATCCACGCGAACGGCTCCTCATGATTTCAGTTTTTAAATGGTTGAAGGGTATGGGAGTTTCTTGGTTCCATTATTGATCCCCCTCTTTTGTTTTCTGGAAAACCCTTGGAGATTTCCATTTCTTTTGTTTGATTTTCTTCGATGCCTGCTCGACTTTGTTGTGGCCGTAACTTTCCATCGACATATTTACAGTGATATTATTCACTTGAGGATTTGTTTGGTGGAGAATTAGATCGATACATTCGCGTAGATGTGTCAACTGCATGGTGGGGTGATCAATTGTAGGGCCTCCGTGTTCTAGCAGCGATTGTCTAAAAAAAAAAATTTTTGGTGAGGTATCTTGAAGTCCCAGACCGAATGTATGCAAAATACGTGTAGGCTAGATATACTGTAGATATACATTGTTATTGAAAAAAATGGTTTACACTGAGTAAGTTACAAAAATAATGATAACGCCAACATGGTTACTTAAACATACAAAAAAAATATTAGGTAAAAAACTACATTACTATTACAAAAATTAATATGACATAAAATTATACACATGATTACAACAAAGGCATGGGTTTTTAGCAAAATGATAGAAACAAAGATAGTGAGGCGAAAGAAAACTATGCGTTTGCGTGGGTATTTTGGGTTTGACGTTCCGTAATAAAATTGTCGCTCTCATTAATTTATTATTCAGGGGGTTATTGAGGTAACGAACGTCACGAATTCTACCCCGGATAAAAGTAAAAATGGACGCACCGTACACCTTAAAAACTCAGAAGGTAAAGAATACTCCCCAGAAACATGTCATAGAAAGGGCAGCCATGACTATACAAGTTCAAAATGGTGAAGTTATTGAACTTAATACATTTAGAAAAATGTTATAAGCAGAAGCGTCCAACGTTTTGGAAACATATTCCATATCGGCACTGGAGGGGTTGGAGTTGGACTCTAAATAGTGATAAAATTTATCATGTGTAAGTTTGGTTTGGCTTAGGTCGCTAACATGGGTGGTAAGATCTTCAAAACTACTAGCGGTCTTGGGGAACTCGTTCTTAAATGATTCATAGTCGGGAGTGGTGTGGTGAAAATTGACCGGGAAAGAATGGGGTAACATAATTGACCTTTTAGTCCGTGTGTGACAAAGTATAATTGTCAAAAACATAGAAGTTGACATCACCCGCCCAGGCGTATAACTCTCGACAAGTTTGACGCCGGCGTAAACAAAACCGTTACGGTACAACTGCCCAATGCGAAACTTGCCAGCGTTGTCCCGATAACGTATGAGTGGTCTGGTAGCAAAAAACTTCCTGTGCTCAAGTGAATGCAAAATGGACCCATTATTGTTTTCACACGTTAACTCAGTCATGAGGTCTTCTACCGTAATAATGGCGGCACGCTGTCCACCCAGAATTTACTAAGTATCTCTCCCGGATGCTGCCGGGAGACCAGCGAATATAAAGTAGACAATAGTGACTGAATCCGTTCTAAGTAATGTATATCGGCAGTCATGTTGCGCATGCTCTCAGTCAAGGTGTCCGAGACTTCGTCAATCATACCAGAAGTCGGATCATACGAGTCGAACGCATTATTGCTATGAACTCGCTGAGGCCGCAGTAAAGAGCGGTAGAACAATTAAGAGGGATAATAATTAGACCAGACGGATCACACAAAGTCTCTTTAGAACAGCAGGCGATAGTATTAGTCGGACAAGTAGCCAGAGAATGAACGAATGCTAAGTCCCAAATCACGTACCTCTAAATGATAAGACAACTTTGTGACTCACTATGTAGGGTCAGGTTATGGGTTCCCACAGGCTTAGTCGGGGAACAATCTATAAGTTAGGGCACTTTCCAAACATAATACTTGTACCTACGCTACAGAATCCGCGATGAACATCGCATTTACTCAAAATACCAATAGGACTCTTCATTCGTCTACGAATGTGATCATAGTAGACGACATGCATAATAAAATGTCCAACTCGATTTACCTGTTCGGGACCTAGAGCTGAAATAGTATGCGTGAAACGTACATGCCCGCTATGAATGTTGTTGCAGTCAAAAATAGTCTCAACAGTACTTAACCATAAGCGGACAGACGGAAGGCCGAAAAGGGGGCAATCTAGGTTTAAGGTCGATAAGCGAATTGTTTCCAGCATCAGCCAGTACGCCCCTGCTTATACTAGTCATTTTCGTGCTTTGGCTCGCAAGATCGGGGGAGTTAACTTTTACCCGCGAAGGTTGTTCAGGCGCGTAGCTACCCACCGTTTTAGTCTTATCGCCAGGCGCGTTCCCAAATGACCCACTGTTCGCGAAAACGTCATCACGAAATGGTTAGTAGTGCTAGGACCGTTAGTTGTAAAACGCTCAGGAACATAAGGCGTAAATTGTTTAAAAGATCTTCCCTTAGGTCGTTTTAAAAATGATAACATTTGGGCCATATTAAATAAAAATAAGAAAAACTAACTAAAAAGAATAAATAAAAATAGGGAACGTCACCGTTGTTCTGTTGTCGGAAGGTCGTGCTCCGAGGTCACCAATTGTTGGGGGCGACGTTGAACGTGAGTGATTGGCTCGGTTGAAGTTGACTCCGTACGTTGTTGATTCTCTCTTAGTTGCTTGTTGACGCCTGGTACTATCTTCTTGGCTGTTCTGACGCAGATTGTATAGTAAATGACAAGCCACCCCCGTTTTGACTCCTTTATTATTAAGTGCGGTATTTCATGTAACCCCAGGGAAATATATAACAGTTATACTGTGTACGTTATCCATCTGTCTCTATAGTACTGTATAGGAGATATTATTTGGAAACGGCATCCCATTTTACCCCACAGGACTATATAACAGATATTACGCGCGGTAATCCATCTTACCCCACAGAACTGGTATAACAGATACATTGTGGTAACGATATTCAATCTTACCATACAGAACTATGTTAAAATATTGTGACCAGTAACCATCTTACCCCACAGTACTGATATAACAGATATTGTGTGCGGTAAAATTTTTATACCAAAAGTATGATATAAAAGAGATCATGTGGTAAAGGTATCCCCATTTTACTTCACAGCACTGTACGGTATCCTTCTTACCCCTCAGGTTCATATAACAAATGTAGTGTGCAAACAGTATCCATTTTACCCTAGGGTACTAAGGGAATATATAGATATTATGTGCTAACGGTATCCTTCTTAACCCTAACGTTCATATAACAAATATATTGTGCTAACAGTATACATTTGACCCCACGGTACTATACAAAGTATATTATGCGCGGTATACCATGTTCCCCTAGAAAAAATAGGTAACAGATATTATGTGCTAGATAACGGGATCCATCTTTTACCCTACAGTATAATATAAAAGATATTATGTTCTAAAGGTAAACATCTTACCCCACCGTACTATATAACAAACGTTGTGTGCAGTAAAAATCGTATTCAAAGTATTACTATTATATGTGTAACGATCACCATCTTACCCCAAGGTACTATATAAAAAATATTGTTTACTAACGGTACCCATCTTACTCCACAGAACTAACTATATTATATATACTATATGCTAACAGTGTGTTCATCTTACTCTACAAAACTATATAACATTTATTATGCTCTAACAGTATCCATCATACACCACAGTACTTTTTATAATAGACATGGTGTGCCAACGGTGTTCCATCTTATCCCACTGAACCATTACGTGCTACCCAATTTCATTCTTATGCCTAAAAACAACATAACATATATTATGTGCAAACAGTAACAGTACTAGAGAGACAGATGGATAACGTACACAGTATAACTGTTATATATTTCTTTGGGGTTACATTAAATACCGCACTTAATATATTTTATATTTCCAGTGAGGTAACCTTACTGTTGGCACAAAATATATGTTATATTGTTCATAGGCATAAGAATGATATGGGTTAGCACGTAATGTTCCGGTGGGGTAAGCTGGGACACGGTTGGCACACCATGTCTATTATAAAAAGTACTGTGGGATATGATGGCTACTGTTAAGGCATAATATATGCTATAGTTCTGCAGACTAAAGTGAATACTGTTAGAATATGGTATATATTATGTAGTTCTGTGGAGTAAGATGGGTATCGTTAGTAAATAATATTTTTTTATATAGTACCGTGGGGTATGATGGTGATCGTTCGCACATAATATCTGTTATAAAACACTCTAAGGTAAGATGTTTACTGCACGCAATATCTGTTGCATAGTTATGTGGGGTAAGATGGGTTACTGTTACCACATATTATCTGTTATATTGTCCTGTGAATTAAGAAGGATAACGTTAGCATATGATATCTGTTATAAAATACTATGGGTACGATTTTTACCGCACACAACATCTGTCATGTACTACTGTGGGGTAAGATTATATATTCCCTTTGGTTAAGACGATCACAGTTAACACGTAATGTTTAGTACGGTGGAGGAAGAAGGTTACCGTTAGCACATAATTTCTGTTACATACTTTTTTGGAATAAGAAAGTAATCGGTTAGCAAATAATGTCTGTTATATATTTTTTCTGGGGTAACATGGCCACCCCTACAATATATTGTATAGTACTGTGGGGTAAATGGATACTGTTTGCACACAATATTTTTTATATGAACCTGAGAGGTAAGGAGGATACCATTAGGACATATAGCATCTTATATATTTTTTCGTTGAGTAGAACGGTTATTGTTAGCACGTAATATCTCATATAGTGCTGTGAAGTAAGATAAATACCTTTACCACATGATGTCCGTTATATAATACTGTTGGTAAGATGTTTACCGGACACAATATTTGTTATACAGTTCTGTGGGGTAAGATGGATTACCGCGCGTAATATATGAGTCCTGTGGGGTAAGATGGGATGCCTATTCCGCATAATATCTGCTATACAGTGCTATGGAGAAACACTCTTATGTATTTTCTGAGGTGACATGAAATACCACACTTAATATATTTTATATTGTCCCGTGGGGTAACATGGTTACTTTTAACACATATATCTGTTATATTGTACTTAGGCATAAGAATAAAATTGGCTAGCACATAAAGTGTTCCATGGGGTAAGATGGGATACCGTTGGCACACCATGTCGATTATTAAAAGTACTGTGCGGTAGGATGGATAGTGTTAGCACATAAAATATCTGCTTTAGGTATTATAGGGTAGAATGCATTCCGTTAGCTAGCGCACAAATTATCTCTATTATATTGTCCGTTGTGGTAGGATGAGATTCGGTTAGTACATATTTATATGGTTCTGTGGGGTAGGGTGGTACACCGTCAGCACTTAATATCTCTTATATATGTAGTTTTGTAATAAATACTGTTAGGGCATAATATATATTAAATAGTGCTGCGTGGTAAGGAAACACCGCACATCACTATCTGTTACATAGTTCTGTGGGAAAACCGTTACTGCACTATATATATGTTACATATTTCTGTGTGGTAAGATGGTCACTGTTAGCGTATAATTATGTTATGTATTTCTGTGTGGTAAGATGGACACTGTTAGCGTATAATTATGTTATATAGTTCTGTGTGGTAGGATGACTCCTGTTAGTACATATTTATGTTATATAGAGCTGTGGGGTAAGATGGATACCGTTAGGATATAGTGTCTTTCATAAAACACTGGGGGTAAGATGTTTGCCGCACACAATATCTGTTACATAGTTCTGTGGGGTAAGATAAGATACTGTTACTAGATAAAATAGTTTTGTCTGGTAGGATGTGAACCGTTAGCTCATGATGTCTGTTATATAATACTGTGGGTGATTTTTACCGCACACAACACATGTGACATCGTACTGTAGCATAAGATGTGTACCATTAGCTCATAATATCTGTTATGTAATACTGTAGGGTAAGATGAATCCAGTTAGCTAGCACATAATCTGATATTGCGTTAAGGTAAGGTGGGTTTCGGTTAGCACATTATATATGTTATTAGCCCTGTGTAATAAGATGGGATACTAACGTTGGCATATAATATCTCTTATATAGTTTTAAGGAATAACATGGGATACCATACATGATATATTTTATTTAGTACTGTTGGGTAAGATGGATACTGTTAGCACATTATATATGTTAAATAGTTCTGTGAGGTAAGATGGCTACCGTTACTACAACATATATGTTATATATTACAGTGGGCTAAGATGGTTATCGTGAAGATATGATATCGGGTTTAGTGTTCCTTGGATAAGAAAGGAATCGGTTAGCACATAATATCCGTTTTAAAACACTATGGGTAAGATGTTTACCCCACACAATATCGAGTTCTGTGGGGTAAGATGGGATACTGTTACCACATATTATCCGTTATATAATTCTGTGGGGTACGATAGTTACCGTTAGCACATAATATCTGTTGTACAGTGCTGTAGGGCAAGATGGATACCATTAGCACATTGTTTCTGCTAAATAATATATTAGGTACGATTTTTAACGCACACAACAATTGTTATATAGTAATGTGGGGTAATATGGCTACAGTTAGCACATAATATCTTTTATATATTCCCGCGGCATAAACACGTAACGTTTAGTACTGTGGAGTAAGACGGTTAACGACTACCGTTGGCACATAATATCTGTTATATTTTTCTTTGGAATAAATATGGAATAGGTTAGCAAATAATGTCTGTTATATATTTTTTTGGGGGTAACATGGGATACAACACATAATATATTTTGTATAGTACCATGGGGTAAAATGGATACTGTTTGCACACTATATTTGTTATTTGAACCTGAGAGGTAAGAAGGATACCGTTAGCACATATAATGCTTTTTATATGTTTCCGTGGGTTTAAGACGGGAATTGTTAGCACGTAACATGTCAAATAGTGCTGTGAAGTAAGATGGGGATACCTTTACCACATGATCTCTGTTACGTAATACTGTTGGTAAAGTTTTTACCGCACACAATATCTGTTCAGTACTGTGGGGTAGGATGGATTATCGCTCGTAATGCCCGGTATATAGTCCTGTGGGGTAAGATGGGATGCCGTTTTCACAAAATATCTGCTATACAGTACTATGGGGAAAGATAGATAAAGTACACAATATAACTATTATATATTTCTTTGGGGTAACATGGAATACCGCACTTAATATATTTATTATTTCCAGTGTGGTAACACTGTTTCTGTTGGCACATAATAAATGTTATAGTTTTTAGGCATAAGAATGAAATTGGTTAGCACGTAATGGTTCAGTTGGATAAGATGGGACACCGTTGGCACACCATTTCTATTATAAAAAGTACTGTACGGTATGATAGATACTGTTAGAGCTATAATAAATATTGTATAGTTCTGTAGAGTAAGATGAACAAAATGTTAGCATATTGTATATATTATATAGTTCTGTGGAGTAAGATGGGTACCGTTAGTAAATAATATTTTTATATACTGGGGCAAGATGGTGATCGTTACACATAATATCTGTTATAAAGCACTCTAATGTTTTCTGCACACAATATTTGTTACATATTTCTGTGGGGTAAGATGGGATACTGTTACCACATATTCTCTGTTATATAGTTTTGTGGGGTACGATGAGATGGTTACCGTTAGAACATAATATCTTTTATATTATACTGCAGGGTAAGAGGGATGCCGTTATCTAGCACATAATATCTGTTATGTTGTCTTTTGAAGTAAGATAGGATTAGGTTGGTACGTAATATATGTTATATGGTCCTGTGGAGCAAGATAAGGATATGAAAGCGCTAGCATCATATCTGTTACGTATTTTTCTGGGAGAACATGGGATATTACACATAATATATTTTGTATAGTACCGTGGGGTCGAATGTATACTGTTGGCACACTTTATTTGTTATATGAAACTTAGGGGTAAGAAGGAAACCGTTAGCACATAATATCTTTTATATATTCCCTTCGGGTAAGACGGTTACTGTTACCACGTAATGTTTAGGACTGTGGGGTAAGATGGTAGCAAATAATGTCCGTTTGGTAGGACCGTTATTGTTAGCACGTAATATGTCACATAGTGCACTGTAAATTGCAATATAGCCCTAGGGGTGGAATTTAGTGAGTGTAAGGGTGGTCCCATCGACGATAGAATATCCCATCATAGGATGTAAAAAAACAATCATTACGATGGAAAACCTCATGGTAATCTTCCATGGTATTTCCCATCTTAAAAGCTTTTCAAGTTTGCACATGGTCTTTTCCATCATGTGGTGGAATAAAACAACCGTTTTATTTCAAATGTTTATGCACATATAGAGTTGGTATTAACAAAGCACGAAAGGAAATGAATTGTTTCACACATATACTATCAAAAGAAACAAACGAAAGCAATGAACGAATCATTAATTACAAAATTGATGTGGGTGATAAAGCAGTTTCAATTAGGGATGGGCTGAGATCAAAACTATTCGGATTCGGCGAATCCGAATATTCGATGACGTCATTCAACTAATTTACTGTGGTGAAACAAATGAAATTATATAACCGGTGCATATCCAGCGTCGTTTCTATTGGTAACGTTCTATTGTAGCGTTATCTGCGAGCCGGGGAATTAATTAAAAACCTGTCAATCAACGCCGGCCGAGTGCATATAAAAGGCGGCGCACCGGCAATTGGCCACATGCCATCAAAGTTTTACTCGATTTTTACACCATTATAGGATCCAGAAGTACAAGGTTAAAACGTTGTATTGACGAGTAGATTTTTCGTTATGAATACGGTCGAATTTAATTCATATTTGGTTTTATCGTATTTTACCTGTAGCCAGGCATGTAAAATTTATAAATTGTAATGGTTTCGTTAATTTTTAAACATCTGGAATCGGACATTGTATAAAGCTAAGCTTCTGGGAGTACCCCATAAAGAATAGGCGGAGTCCGAAAGCTAATGACGTCATTAAGGAAAAAAGGCGCACGCGAACACGTTCAGTTTTAGTCTGAAGGCGCGTTAATAAATAATCCACAAAACACGTGGTTTCCGATCAAACGAACACGTGGTTCACGATCAAAGAGACCGCCCAAGATTACGAGTTTTGTGAATTGCAGTGTTACGAGATGTATAATTAACTACTGCTACTGGTTAATTCAAGTTAACAAAATTTAAACAACATTTATTTATAACTGCTATAGAAGATTTCGCAATATTAAAATAAAAATAGTTTTACGATTTTTCGCTTTTAATTACCAAATCAAACGCGGAAACATAGGCCACTCAGTACTTCGTAGGCGCTGCGATTCCTTATTTTCCTAGAGTAAATTCGAACGCAATTTGTGTTAACTGATTTACGTTATAAATTCTAATGTGAAACCCGCGTAATTGTTGGTTGTAAAATCAAGATTTTTTTATATTCAGACGATCACGAAATTACTGTTTTGGCAAATTTAGTAGTGTTTGTGTGGTATTTCGTGGGCAATTCGGATTCGGCCCATTCCTAGTTTCAATCTAACAGTGAGTTAATAACTTTTTGAACAGTCATATTCGAAATTGTTTGAGAAATGCGCAGCATGTAACACAACAACTGCAATGTACAAGTCAATGCCTTCGGGAACTGAATATCGAAAATCCAGTATGATGTCACCAATATAAGAACAGCATCCTCTAGTGTTGAACAATTGCAAAACCAACTCTTTTCAACATATACTGATGTCCCATGTTCAGTTGCCAGTATGCATGGATATGGTGTGGATAGAATTTGACTCTGCAAAACAAAGACATAAAAGTTTTAACTATTTGGTAACAGCAAGACTGTAGTTTTCTTCTGATGTAATTTTAGTGGAGTAACTTATAGCAAAAAAGTATTAACCTACCTCATTATCACATTCAATGTACATGCTTAACTTATTGTTGAACAGAAGAGGAAGGAGGCACAACACTTCAGCTATTTCTACAAAAAAGTTAAAAATTTGCATTATTACGCATCATCAATGCGCTCTATGACTTAACCTACATACCATTTCTTTTCAAAAGTTCAAGCAGTGCAGCTGGCACTATTGGTAATTTTACTTTTAATTTGAGTTTTAAGTTTGGCCAACAAACTTGGATCTACACTTTTTAATTGATGCTGTAAGTCCAACTTAAATATTCGATAAGCCTCATCAAATATCTGTAACATAGAAATTTTATTGATACTAGTGGATAAAAACCAATCAGGAAACAAAGTAATCGTAACTTTCCCGCCTTGCGTCTAGTCTATAAATTACACACCTGTGATTTGCGGTTTAGATATTCGAGTTGAACTCTAGAAATCTAATATTATAAATCATGCAAAGGAACGAAAGCTACAAACAAATTTATCAAGCTTTTTAAAAAAATCTGTTATAAATTACACATCTGTGATTTGCGGTTTAGATATTCAAGTTGAAGTCTAGAAATTTAATATTATAAATCATGCAAAGAAACGAAAGCTACAAACAAATTTATCAAAGTCCAAGATAAAGAACCACATTCATCGACAATAGGTTATTATGCAACAATTAAAATGTATCGAAATCGAAACTTTCTCCGCTTTGCGCCTAGTCTATAAATTATACACAGCTCCAAATTTATATCGCAGCACACGCGTGGGTTTGACGGTTTCTGTGTTTGAAACACTCGGACCCTACACCGACACCCGTCCGGGTTATAGAAAGTTGCACTGAAACCGAACCATCCAATGCCACCGTAGCAACACTTAATTGAAATTACAATTTCCGTAGGTTGTTTATGATGAGATACAAGATATTGAAACATGACGACTATGCACTGACGCAGTTAATTTAATAACAGCCAAACTAAGAAACGCTATAATAAAAAAATAACACATGGATCAACGACTAATGTATGGCGAACAGCAAGAACATAGATTTGCTGAAGCATTTGCATTGGTGGTTCAGTGGTAGAATCCTCGCCTGCCACGCGGGGTGCCTGGGGATTCCCGGCCAATGCAAACTCTGTCCGGCGCCGTGGCGTAGTGGGGATCAACGGCTAATGTATGACGAACAGCAAGAACATAGATTTGCTGAAGCATTTGCATTGGTGGTTTAGTGGTAGAATCCTCGCCTGCCACGCGGGGTGCCTGGGGATTCCCGGCCAATGCAAACTCTGTCCGGCGCCGTGGCGTAGTGGTTAGCGCGCCTGCCTGTAACCATTAGGTAATAATGGGTTCAAGGCTCGTCGCTCGCCATTGTGGGCGTATGTGTCCTTGGGAAGACACTTAACGACAATTGCTCCAACCCAGAATGGTCACTAATGGGTTGTCCAAATTATCAGCCATACATAAAAAAAATGAAAAAATCCTCAAAAAATAAACACTCACAAAGTAACATACATGGTAACTCGTAAGCTGGCACGAGGTGTTAAACCCGTGTGATGTCAATATTTGCATTAGAACTGATTCAACATTTACATTATTTACAATAATGGGTTAAAAACATCTGCCTGTTGGCATTGGTACACAATAATAGGCCGTTTGTAGGATTGGGTCACGTGCTTGGATACCGCATAGCAACGCCATGTTGGGACCCCAGCACCGTATTGCAATTTATATAGTGTTAGGAAGGTAATTGAAGTTTTAATTCAAAATACTGGCGATATTAAGTCTGAAGCGTTCTATATCAATTATTTGTATAGTTTAGTAGTATTTTAAGTTATTTCGATTGTTTTCCTGCAATACTTTGTCAATAAGACCTTTATTTTATTTAATAAGACCTTTATTTTATTTAATAAACCCAAAGCCCTCTGACAAGCGTGACACGTATACTACATGGAGAACAATCAAGGTAATGTTCAGATTCTTTAGCATTTTGTTTATTTTAATACTGTTGTTCATGAACACATCTCGCTAGGTTTACCGTGCTCGGTAGTGACGTACTTTCTCGTTAAACCCACTTTTGGTAATACAAAGCACCCTCTCGCTAAAACGCGCGCTAAATAACGTGGAACTCACACCACTCGGCGTTCATAGCCATTTCTTGTATTTGACGCAAAAGTATTACACACAGAACTAAGTTCTGGCTTTCTTTTCCACGAAGATTTGAAATCGTAAAGCAGCAGTAAGATGCCTTTCAGTTGAACAGCAAATTTTAATATCACTGGAAGTTTTCAAAATTCAGCCAAAGACAACATTAATGTTCGCCAGCCAAACTGTCAGTGTACTATTCGTCGTTTCATGGGTAGTTTGATTTTAAACACGAGTGCCCTGACAGAGATTTTTTAATTATGATCAAACAGAATTTTCATTCTATCGTACAATTCCCAGGCGTGGTAAGTTCGATAGTATCTATATTCCTATCATTGCATCAAGTAAAGATGAGCACCTCAAGTAATTCCCCCATTTGGATTTAAGAAACAATTTAAACGATGGAAAGGGCTTTAACTTTATTTGAATAAAACTTCCTTTTAATGAATGTCCTGATGCAAGAGATCATGTTGAATTTGGAAGCTGGTTGGCTAACACCACGTGTAATTCATTCTTGCCTTTTCTACTAAATGGTGCGTATCTTATATATCACAAACGTTGACTCGATCAACAGTCGGGATCTGTTGTATTTTTAGAACAATTTAAACGATGAAATTTTATCTGAAAAGGACTTTTTTTCATATCAATGTGCTGGCGCAGCTTTCAGATTATGTTAAATTTGGAAGCTGACATCAACATCTTTTCAGAGTTGGCAACTATCAAAGTTAGTATATAGACCAAGTTAGGAAACGGATTGTAAAACAATTTTTCCATTTTCGCCCGTCTGTGACGTCATAGTCTTCCCAGCCATTATGGAGCCCACGGCATCGCATTTTATCATTGCTGAGTACTTTTTTTCTTCTAAATATTGCGTATTTTTAAGAGCAAAGCACATAAAAATATGGCTTTCAACTAACGTTATATATCTCGTATTACAATAACTACATAAATAACCAACTTTTATTAAATAACCATTTTTTATAACACTCAGTCAATTAAAGAATAAAAGAAAACAGAAAATATCAAGCATACCAACCAAAAACGTAAAAGAACAGGTTTAAAATATAGAAATACAAACAAAAACGCTTAACAATAAACATATACGGCAGTTTTGCATGTAAATTGCCGTGATTTTTTTCTTTTTGGCTCACAAACTTAACACCTATACCCGGCAACGAAACTTACGGTATCTTTAAATTTTCCTAATATCAAAATTATTTTTGGTCTTGTTGCATTAATAATATTAATAAACCATCCTTTCTACGTTTTAGAAATCGGAAACCGCGAACACCATATCTGCTAGTACTTAAGCAGTTCAGAGCTGCATTCACTCATATTGGATTTAAATGTGGTATGGTTCTGTAGATATGTAGGTAAGCAGAATGTAAAATTTTCCTATTGCTGCATTCACTCATTGGATTTAAATGTGGTATGGTTCTGTAGATATGTAGGTAAGCAGAATGTAAAATTTTCCTAATATCAAAATGAAGTTATGTAGGTAAGCAGAATGTAAAATTTTCCTATTGCTGCATTCACTCATTGGATTTAAATGTGGTATGGTTCTGTAGATATGTAGGTAAGCAGAATGTAAAATTTTCCTAATATCAAAATGAAGTTAAGGATAACAATACTAATTTACTATTTTTGGTCTTCTAGAATTAATAATAATAAACCATGCTTTCTACGTTTATGAAAACGGAAACCGCGAACACCTTATCTGCTAGTACCTACGTTTATGAAAACGGAAACCGCGAACACCTTATCTGCTAGTACTTAAGCAGTTCAGAGCTGCATTCACTCATGTTGAAATTAAATGTGGTATGGTTCTGTAGATATGTACGTAAGCAGAATGTAACTAAGCTGATTGCTGCGAGTATTAAACGCCAACGTAAAGTAACCTGTTAAACCACACTGTACGCGCTGAAAACCAGTCAAGTTATGGTCATGTTTAATGCTTAACTTTGGATCAAATAGGAATTCTGTTATCTGTTCCGGTGTGGCTAGTAATCTTTTCTTATGTTCCTGTCGCTGAACTTTTACCTGAATGAACATTTCTGTCGCTAAACTTTTACCTGAATGAACATACAAAGTTTTGTTGTGGGGGAGACCGGGGATGGTTCGGACGTTTTTTTTGAAAACTGCTAATAATTTTTTTTATATGCGTCACATGAATTTAAATGTTAGTTTGTTGTAAAGGGTGATCCTTTGCCGAAAAAGGGTAGGAGAGTCGCTTGCCAAAGCAAACTAGAAATGCATGTAAAAGGTCAAACTAGAAATGCATGTAAAAGGTCAAAATCCTAAGGCTTTTAAGTGTCCGATGTTTTGTTGTAAAGGGTGAGAGATCCTGTGCCGAAAAAGGGTAGGAGAGTCGCTTGCCAAAGCAAACTAGAAATGCATGTAAAAGAAGATATAAGGCGAATGCACTCAACCCAAAGATAATACTCCTTGACAAAAAAGGAGTGCTACCTGATTGAATATGTTGTTTTACATTTCTAATAAAACGTTGACAATATAGTTCAGCGGGGTAAGTTGGATCGTTAGCATATGATACTTAATATTTCTGGATAAAATTTTATAACAGCTATTACAACTAGAGCACATACTTCTTTCTAGCATCTCCAGGATTGGCCATCTGCTGTATTTGCCTGACGGTGCAAACGCATAGCGGATCCAAACTTCATGGCAAATTCGCTCTTGTGAAATATGACCAAACGGCCAAACTCGATCGCATTTTTCAAACTTCATCAAACATGGGATTAGAGTATCATTTAAACCAACAAGATTATGAAGCGATAATGCAAATACAACTCCGTGTTCTGACATTAAAAATGAATTAATCCAATGGAAAGAGTGATGATAGTGCTATGAGTGCATGCTTCTTATAAAACATTACAGATTATGAAGTATTTTTGTAATGAAAAAAATGAAGTTCGGAAAAACAAACGGAAAAGTACACTTAGTAAAAGGTTTGCTTGTACAAAATCACGTTGCTTCTTTTGGCCTGTTTTTTTTTTACCGACTTGCTTTAAAGGCACTTTGGAAATAATATCGCAGGATGTTGCGAACAACGTTTTACTTTTAAGAAGGAATTTTTGAATTTTTTCTTCATCCGTGTAAGATTTGTCCAGTTCGTTATGTCCATTTGAAATTAACATATTCTGGCAGTAGACACATTCCTGTGCGTATAAGCAGCTGAAACTAGGTCATCTATATATGTCAATTTTTTTCAACATAAAATTGGCTGATTGGCAATTGTTGTTATTTTGTAAGGCCATACATATTATTCTGTTTTGTAAATATGACAAAGCATCTGTTGCGTGCTCTCTACAAAATGGAATTGCTTCATCTTGCTTGTGTGATAAAATTTCACTTCATCTTTTGCTCCAAGAGAGGAAAAAGTCAGTTTAATTACTGTTGGCTAAGTCAAGATCAACTTTATTCATCGAGCAGTCTTTCAAATTTTGTGTTAAATGATTGTTGCACAGAGTGTGCATTGCATCCTGAAACCTAAATTGTCATAGCTATTTAAGGTGTTGTCTATATAAAAATAAACGTCCTCTTTTTTTCCTAGTGGTACTGCGCATCCAGTAGCTGTATGCCCGCGGCTTCAACCTTAGAATCAGCAAATTTTGCAGGAAGAATGAATGAATGAATGAAACTTACTTTATCCTCGCGTGGCCGGAAAACGACAGTCGTTATCACACGGGTTTAACACCTCGTGCCAGCTTACGAGTTACCATGTATGTTACTTTGTGGGTAATTTTTTTTTGTGTTTTTTTTTCTTTTTTTTTTATGTACGGCTGATAATTTAGACAACCCATTAGTGGCCACTGGGTTGGAGCAATTGCCGTTAAGTGTCTTGCCCAAGGACACATACGCCCACAATGGTAGCAGCGTCGAGCCTTGTACCCATTACCTCTGGGTTACAGGCAGGCGCGCTAACCACTACACCACGGCGCCGGTCATAACCACTACACCACGGCGCCGGTCAAGAAAAATCTTTGTTTGGCAGTTGGGTGCTTTTTAGCAATTTCAAGTTTTTGATTCTGTGGAATTTGGTTGGTGTTGCAAATGTACCTCCGCTTCTAACTCTAGAGAGCTTGTGTCAGGTTGCTTCTCTTTGGTGTGGGAGTCCTTTCTATGCACATCCTGGTGGTACTGCGCATCCAGTACCTGTATGCCCGGGACTTTTCAACCTTAGTATCACAAATTTTGCAAGAAGAAAATCTTATCTTTGTTTTGCCGCTGGTGTGCTTCTTTAGCAATTCCAAGTTTGTGATGAAATTCTCCACTTCATCTTTTGCTCCAAGAGTGGACAAAAGTCGGTTTAATTAAACTTTGTGTTGGGGGCGGCGTTAAACGTGAATGATTGAATGACTCGGTTGAAGTTGACTCCGTGCGTAGTTGATTCTTCTTTAGTTGCTAGTTGACGCCGTGAACTTTCTTCTCGGTTGCTTATACGCAGCAGTAAAGACAAACCACCCGTTTAACGGCTTTTGACTCGTTTATTGACGAACAACCATGACGGAAAACAGGCCACGAGAATACGTTCACCAAAAGTTTAGTCCAAATGCCCAGTGTCCAATACTTGGGCAACTACTTTATAATAAAAACACACAGTAAAAAGATAGTAAAACGGCTTTGACCCTGGGGCATGCAACGTCAGTAAACATTAGAAAACAGACATAAAAAGAATCGGGAGTGTTTTATCTACGCTTTGATGATACTGTTATTGTCTCCCTTTGAGCCACCCAAAGAAGACGTAAAATTTATACGATTGCCAAAATGTTAGACACGAAAAACCGGTTATTAGAAGGACGTTAGTTGCACACACTCGATCTTGAGACTTCAGTATATTTTGTAATGGCATTAAATTAAAGATTAATTAATCTATACTGCTTTCCCACATCAACCGCTACAAATAGGCTTTAGAAGGACGTTAGTTGCACACACTCGATCTTGAGACTTGAGTATATTTTGTAATGGCATTAAATTAAAGATTAATTAAAATCTTTACTGCTTTCCCACATCAACCGCTACAAATAGGCTCACACCCACACAAGATGGTTTCATGTGCTGACGATCCACGCGAACTGTTCCTCATGATTTCAGTTTTTAAATTGTTGGAAGCTTTTGGAGTTTTTGGTACCAATGATGATCCTCCTATTTTGTTTTCTGGATGACTCTTGGAGTTTCATTTCCTTTGTTTGATTTTCTTCCCATGTTTGCGTCACTGATGTAGCCGTCACCTTTCATCGAATTATTTTCAGTGATATTCACTTGAGGATTTGGTCGACATGTTCGCGCAGATGTGTTCACTGGTGGGGTGATCTACTGTAGGGCCTCAGTGTTCTAGCAGCGATTGTCTAAAAAAAGGAATTTGGTGAGTCATGTGCTGACGATCCACGCGAACTGTTCCTCATGATTTCAGTTTTTAAATTGTTGGAAGCTTTTGGAGTTTTTGGTACCAATGATGATCCTCCTATTTTGTTTTCTGGATGACTCTTGGAGTTTCATTTCCTTTGTTTGATTTTCTTCCCATGTTTGCGTCACTGATGTAGCCGTCACCTTTCATCGAATTATTTTCAGTGATATTCACTTGAGGATTTGGTCGACATGTTCGCGCAGATGTGTTCACTGGTGGGGTGATCTACTGTAGGGCCTCAGTGTTCTAGCAGCGATTGTCTAAAAAAAGGAATTTGGTGAGGTATAAGTCTTGAAAGGAATGTATGCAAAATACGTTTAGGCTAGATACTGTGTGGTGGTTACATTACTATTAAAAATGTTAACTGAATAAGCTACAAAAAAAATTTATAACACCAACATACCAAATTTCTAAAAAAATTGATATGTTTAGGCTAGATACTGTGTGGTGGTTACATTACTATTAAAAATGTTTACTGAATAAGCTACAAAAAAAATTATAACACCAACATGAAATACATAAACATACCAAATTTCTAAAAAATTGATATATATAAGGTAAAATTACATTACTTACCAAATTTCTAAAAAATTGATATATATAAGGTAAAATTACATTACTAACACAAAAATTATTTTACACAGAAGACACCACAAAAATTGATAAGTGACATAAATGTAATAATTTTTACGAAATCGTACATGATTACCCAAAGTTAAAAGTTTAAGCGAAATAAATGTTTAGCACAAGAGGGATGCGAAAGTAAACGAAATAAATGTTTTAGCAAAAAAAATGAAAGAATGTGATTTAACCAAGAGGGATGCGAAAGTAAACTATGCAGTGGCGTGGGTATTTTGGGAAGGACGTTACGAAATGTAGTTGTCGCGTTCATTAATATCATTATTTTGGGGGTTATTGGTGTAACGAACGCCTCGACCTACCCCGGATGAAGATAAAAATGGACGCACCCACCGTACACCTTAAAAACCCAGAAGGTAAAAAAAACTCTCCAAAAACTTGCCATAGAAAGCGCAGGCAGCCATAACTATACAGAACCAAAATGGTGAAGTAATTGAACTTCAGCCAGAAAAATCTTATGAGCGGAGGCGTCTAACGTTTTGGAAACATATTCCATATCGGCACTGATAGAGGGTTTGGAGTTGGATTCAAGATAGTGGTAAAATTTATCGTAAGTTTGGCTTAATAGTGGTAAGATCTTAACACCACTAGCGGTCTTGGGGAACTCGTTCATGAATGACTCATAGTCGGGAGTGGTGTGATGAAAATTGACGGGGTAACATAATTGACCTTTTGATCCGTATGTGACAAGGAGTAATTATCAAAAACATAAAAATCACCCGCCCAGGGGTATAACTCTCGACAAATTTAACGCCAGCGTAAACGAAACCGTCACGGTACAACTGCCCAATGAGAAACTGCCAGCGTTGTCCCGGTAACGTATGAGTGGCCTGGTAGCAAAAAGCTTCCCGTGCTCAAGTGAATGCAAAATGGTCCCATTAATGTTCTCACACGTTAACTCAGTCATGAGGTCTCCTACCGTAATGGCGGCACGCTGTCCACCCAGAATTTTACTGAGTATCTCTCACGGATACTGCCGGAAGACCAGCGAATATAAAGTAGACACTAGTGACTGAATAGTACATTCTAAGTAATGTATATCGACAGTCATGTTGCGCATGCTCTCAGCCAAGGTGTCCGAGACTTCGTTAATCATACCAGAAGTCGGATCATACGAGCCGAGCGCATTATTGCTATGAACTCGCTGAGGCCGCAACAAAGAGGCGGTAGAACAATTGAAAGGGATAATAATCAGACCAGACGGATAACACAAAATGTCTTTAGAATAACAGGCGTTAGTATTAGTCGGACAAGTAGCCAGGGAATGAATGCTAAGTCCCAAATCACGTACCTCTAAACGATAAGGACGTTGTGACTCACTAAAATGTAGGGTCAGGTTATGGGTTCCCACAGGGTTAGTCGGGGGTCAATCTATAAGTTTGGGCACTTTTCTAACAAAGGTACTTGTACCAACGGTACAGAATCCGCGATGCACATCGCATTTACTTAAAATACCCATAGGACTCTTCATTCGTTTGCGAATGTGGTAAAATACCCATAGGACTCTTTATTCGTTTGCGAATGTGGTCATAGTAGACGACAGATTGCGTCATTCGGGCATTGTTAATAGACTTAGTCACACTAGTAGGCCATTGGCAGGACAGTTCCACCTCGTTGGAGGTGGAAAACTGAGTTTCAGACATTTTAGTTAATGGACCATAACTAGGAGCATTCTTAGTTTGCACCCACTCTTCGCACGCACCGGACGCAGGCGCTGGACCAGGAATGGTCTCTATGAAATAGGTTTTACTCCCAAAAAAGAAATACGTCGTATGGAACGTGGTGACAAAAGTTTGGCACGTGTGCATTGTTATTGGCAGGGGCTCGGAATTTGCTTAACGCAAGGCGGGGACTCTGGAATAAAATATTCTCCTTTAAACAGAGAACCGTGACATAATTTAAGCGGAGTACTCATAGTAAAAAGCAAACAGAGACTTTGCGACGAAGTGGAGAAGGTATAATAGGCCGAAAAGAACCAGTAAACACGTCACCGAGAATCAAATTGTCCGAATCGGGAATGACACGATTAACAAGGTTAAAGCTGCTATATAATTCAATTTCATTAACAAAGGCAGGGTTGCTTTGATGTCTGGACATTTCATGAAGCGTGATAGCTTCATATGGTAACGAGAGCGAATTTACTTCGACGCGCGAAAAGCAGTCGGCAACCGAATTTGAAGAATTTTGATATATTCGATAGACTTAGTGTACTCAGCAATCAACGAAAATTGTCGCGTCTGTCTCTGGGAGAAAATCTATCACGCTTGAAGGCGCGAACAATGTGGGCTTTATGATCAGTGACGATATTAAATTTACGCCCTTATCACGCTTGGAATGGAAGGCGCGAACAATGATAGGCTTTATGATCAGTGACGATATTAAATTTACGCCCTTCAGCAAATACTTAAAATGCTTGACAGCATCATATGGCCAAAAGCTCCTGATTAAAAACACTATACATATTCAAAGCAAACTGGGTTTTCTTTACTATACCTTTGGGAAATACATAAATACATTGATGTCCTGTTTTAGTTGTAATTAGATCTACTGGTTTTCCGAACATTGTAATTTCGTTAGTTCCCGCACACTGTTTTAGTACAGGCTGTATCTAAAATTGCAATAGAGGAAAATTTTTCACTTACCAAGGCATTAGCTTCAGAAAGCAGAACATAGTTAATCTCTTCATCTTCACTTGAATTTAAAGAACTTATTTCTTCTGCCACTTGAACATTTGAATCTCTGTGTGGACATTTTGCAGCCCAATGCAACTTAGAATCACAGATGACACATCTGGACACACGACCAAGCTTCTAAAGGGTTTTGTTTTACCGCATTCATTTTGTTCTTTTTAAATTGTTTTTGTCGCATTATAAAGGCTTCTTCTTTTATTGTAGTTGATGATTCTCCTTCACAATTTTTGGAAACAATTCGTTTTAGTGCTTAACGCCGGGAAAAGAAAGCGAGGGGTTTCCATTCACCTTCAACCAGCTGATTGAGCACAGCGGCCATAGCGGTCCTACTACAATCAGTTACCAAAGAAAATCTATCATTTAACTTAGGGTAACACAGAAGGGTTTCTTCACTAAGCATAGTCTTAATCTTTTGGAAGGCAGACATGGATGCAGTGGACCAAACAAGCGGGCGACGGTTGGAAGGGTTCCTACACCACATAGAATAAAGATGGCGTAAAGTATTAGCAGCATGAGGATTTAAACCGTGTATAAAAATTTACCATACCTAGAAAACGTCTATATTCAGACACAGTCGTTGGCAATGGAAAAGCTCTAATGGCAACGACACGGTCAGCAATGGCAGTCATACCTTCCTTGGTAATGTGTTGACCAAGAAATTACAATTCAGAAGCACCAAGAATACTTTTCTTAGTGTTAATGAGCAAACCATATTCGGACAAACGTTGAAAAACTATTTTTAAATGTTTCTCATGTTCTTTCGGCGAATAACTAGCTACCAACAAATCGTCGACAAACGCAAAGCAAAACTCCTCCAAACCACGGACGACTTGACTAATCAAACGTGAAAAAGGCTGCGCAGCGTTACAGAGACCAAAACTCATGCGTTTATAAGCAAAGGGGCCGTGATAGTAGTCTTTGCAACAGACGACGTATCCATAGGTATCTGATTGTAAGCACGCTCGAGGTCTAGTTTACTAAAAATCGTGCGACCATGCAGAATGTTAGCAAAATCACGCGAAAACGGAAGGGGATACGAATCTGAGACGGTCATCTGGTTTAACCTACGGTAATCTCCGACACAACGATAACTTTTTGAACATATGTAGCGGCGAACACCATGGACAATATAACTCTTGTAGTTTAGAAAACTCTTTCCTAGCAATCTCCATCATTTCAGGAGAAAGAGGACGACAAGAAACAGGATGACCACGTGTAACAAACTGATGAGTGACATTATGCTTAATGGGGACGTGACGGGAAAATGGAGAAGTTAAAAATCATCACCTTTATAAATTTAAGTTCGTTCAACACGAAAAACCTGTAACCGCACATAGACTTATTATTAAATAAACGAGGGGCATACCACAAGGGAATAATGCTAACCGCACTACCCGAGTCGCAGAGAAACGACAAATTATGATTTTTATCAAGGACGGTGAAAGTAGAAGGCGCGTGAGAGTCAGTCCTATTATTAGCACGCTTCACCGAATACGTGAAGGACCTACCCCGTTTTTTGAACGGTCATTCCAATTACAAGGCTGGACACAACTATAGGCACTTGCCCCAAACCTGGCGTGATAATAACACAATTTAGACGGGTTATGGTTATGAGTAGGTCGAAACCGGGGACTGAAAGACTGCGGCGGATTAAACCGTGGCTGTGCAGCGTTACCAGGAGGACGAGAATTAAACCTAGCACGAGGCGTAAAAGAAGCAGACGGACGAACAGAACGATATCGAGGTTGACTAGGTTGGAAATTACTGCGGGGATGATAAGCGTTATATTCCAAAAATCGGTATTATCGTGGGAAGTCGGATTTTTAGGTGTCAATAACTCGTCAGTTAAACGTTGCAAACGGCGCTCAAATTTATCATTGACAAGCATCTGCGAGGTAACGGAATTAGGAGAAGGTTCTGCTGTGGAATTACTGGAGGGACTGACAAACGAATTTGGAGCTTGTAACATCATTATTTCATCGGCTTTGGAAGCCAGGTTTTTAAGCTCTGATTGTGAATATTCTAACCCAAGAGTGCGTATAACATCATCAGGCAAACGTTCGACAAACAATTTCTTTAAAAGACTTTCAGCCACGACGCCGTGACTGCTCAACAACGACCTTATTTCGCTCAACAATTCGGACGGCGATTATTTAATCTAGTTTCGTGTAACAATTTGTTGAAACTTTGTACCTCATTAAATTCATATAATTTTAACAATGCCATTTTAATTTAACAATGCCATTTTAAGAGCAGTATAAGGATTATCAACGTCACGGTGCATAATAAAATGCCCAACTCGGCTTACTTGTTCGGGACCTAGGGCTGAAATGGTATGCGTGAAACGTACATGCTCACTCTGGACGTTGTTTAAATTCATATAATTTTAACAATGCCATTTTAATTTAACAATGCCATTTTAAGAGCAGTATAAGGATTATCAACGTCACGGTGCATAATAAAATGCCCAACTCGGCTTACTTGTTCGGGACCTAGGGCTGAAATGGTATGCGTGAAACGTACATGCTCACTCTGGACGTTGTTATTGCAGTCAAAAATAGTCTCAACGGTACTCAACCATAAGCGGACAGACGAAGGCCAAAAAGGGGGCAATCTCGTTTTAAGGTCGATAAGCGAATTGTTTCCAGCAACCACAGTACACCATTGCTCACACTAGTCATTTCGGTGCTTTGGCTCGCAAAATCGGGGGAGTTAACTTGTACCTGTGAAGGTTGTTCAGGCGCGTAGTTACACCCACACCGTTTTAGGCTTATCGACAGGCGCGTTCCCAAAAGACCAACTGTTCGCGAAAACGTCATCACGAAAAGGGTTAGTACGCGCTAGGAGCGTTAGTTGCAAAATGCTCAGGAACATACGGCGTAGATTGTTTAAAAAATCTACCCTTTGGTCGTTTCAAAAATGGTAAAATTTGGGCCGTAATAAATAAAATTAAGAAAAAAATAATTAAAAAGTAAATAAAGGTAAATAAAAATAAGAAACGTCGCCGTTGTTCTGTAGTCGGAAGGTCGTGCTCAAAGGTCACCAATTGTTGGGGGCGGCGTTAAACGTGAATGATTGGCTCGGTTGAAGTTGACTCCGTGCGTAGTTGATTCTTCTTTAGTTGCTAGTTGACGCCGTGAACTTTCTTCTCGGTTGCTTAGACGCAGCAGTAAAGGCAAACCACCCGCCGCTCAACGGTTTTTGACTCGTTTATTGACGAACAACGATGACGGAAAACAGGCCACGAGAATACGTTCACCAACGTTTGTAGTCAAAATGCCCAGTGTCCAATATTTGGGCGCAACTATTTTATAATAAAAACACACACAGTAAAACGCCCAGATAGTTTGACCCTGGGGCATGCAACGTTGAGTAAACATTAGAAAACAGACATAAAAAGAATCGCGAGTGTTTTATCTACGCTTTGATATGATACTGTTATTGTCTCCCTTTGAGCCTACACAATGAAGAGATATAAATTTAGACGATTGCCAGAATATTGGACACGAAAAACCGGTTATTAGAAGGACATTTGTTGCACACACTCGGAGACTTCAGTATATTTTGTAATGGCATTAAATTAAAGATTAATAATCTACTGCTTTCCCACATCAACCGCTACTTGCCTTGGGCTCAGTGAAAATCAACTTTATTTATCGAATAGTCTTAAATTTTGCATCCTGAAACCTATATAGTCATAGCTTCCCAAATTCTTTTTTTTATATTTAAAGTGTTGTCTGTATAAAAATAAACGTCTCTTTGTTTCCTTATAGTACTGCGTCTGTTTTACATGTTTTGAAAATATATACTTTGCCTCCATATCTTGCCATTCTGCCTCCATATCTTGCCATTCTAACAAACTCTGTGTTGCACTATGACGAAAATTACGTCACGAAAAGTGTGCGTTTGTTGGGTAATGGTAAAGTGATGCACACTGTCTTTTTGCTTGATTTGCTGAAATTTGTGTAAAACACATATATATGTGTTGTAAAAAACTTGCAAATATGACATTCTTGACTGACACCCGAGCATGGAAAACATGATGGACTGTGTATGGTTGGACAATTTCGTATACCTGCATATTTTTGGACCGAGTTGTGTAACGTTCTTCCAAAAAAGATAAGTCGTTTCCGCAGTGTTGACATGATTGACAGTATTGTGGTTGTAATGTGACGTCACTTTAGGCGTCGAGTTGCAACAACTGGACGCTCAATTAAAGGGCCTAAACACACACCCCAAATGTACTTTACTTTAATCGATAGAGTGTGTTTTTCCTATTCCAACGACACCTTTAGTTGTTTTAATCGGTTCTGTATAACCAAAGATATTCCAGCTCAAACACCGTGAAATTCATAAAACTGATTTGAAAGTTGCGTGGCGAAAAAATGGGGTGATTCACTCTGTGTGCAGTTAGAGTGTGTTTTTCTTATTCCAACGACACCTTAGTTGTTTTAATCGGTTCTGTATAACCAAAGATATTCCAACTCAAACACCGTTGAAATTCATAAAACTGATTTGAAAGTTGCGTGGCGAAAAAATGGGGTGATTCACTCTGTGTGCAGTGCAGTTACCGCTAGATGGCGTAACAGATCAGTCTAAATTTTTTGTGCTGTCTCCGGCTGTGCTACATCAACGCGGTGAAAGAGAATATTTTACAGTTTGTTCAGAACAGGTTTTAAGAATTTAATTATTATAATGCCGACCAACTGTTGTGTCCCTAAATGCGGAAGTAGAATTGGCGGACATACATTTCTCTTAACACAGAACTCCGAAATGTATGGATCCAAGCAATTAAAAGGGCCGCAAAGAAGGCAACAGACACGGATTGGTATCCTACAGAGAATGATGTTGTCTGTTTTCATCACTTTATTAAAACTGATTATAAGCCAAAGTTGTGCGATGGTAAGTGCTGTGATATTAGTTACTATACCTAATATTAATTTGTTTTCTAACTTTTCTCGCTATAGCCTTAATAGGTACTGCATTGTTTAAATATTTGTTTTAAAAATTTGATTGACAGAAACTATAACCAATAACTGTCTTTCAGCAATGAGTAGGTCCACTTTCTTCTTCATTGAAGCCGAAACCATACCAGAAAAATAATATTGTCCATCTTTTATATACTTGCGACGACCTTCCAGCAATAGTTGACCTTTTGAAGAGCTTTAATGTCATTGTTCAGTAAATGATCAAAAGCACCTCGGTACACAAAGTACGCCTAAAGAACAAACACACATTACCTTTTAAATTTAATGAAATAAATATGCTTAACACATTAGTCAAAAAAATACTCAGTATACATTTTATTAATTGCAACCAATTTTAGATTTACCGCACGATGAGCGATTTTAATTAACGATTACTTTCCTCATGCACTTTACATAGCGGAAACACTGTCTGGAGTTTGGCGGGGAACGACGGCAAGCGACAAGCGTGTTGTATCTACACAACGATTCACGACTGAATCAAACTATTTAGCATTTAAGTGGGGACGCATTGAATGCACTACTCTTATACCGTATTATCATTAATCGTAATTGAAACATTATTTTTAATTCAACATCATATGATTAATAATAACTTCTAACATTACCTTTATGTACTGCGTGATTACGGTTTGTCAAAATTCATGAAAACAAACGTTTTTAAGCGACGACAACTTTAACTAGTG